>NC_090936.1:1125959886-1126264660 GCF_040938575.1 Ambystoma mexicanum | reverse complement strand
GACTTTCCTGGGAGGATTCGGGTTGGTAGATGATGTATGCCTTTCAGGGTGGTCTCTATAAGATCTGAGATGATTACTTCCACTAGTTGATTTCTTTCTGCTGTTGTTTTGTTGTACAAATCTTGAGTTTTCGAAAGGTAAAGTGGTTTGTAGGGCCTGACGTCCTCATTGTTTCTTTTCTCAGATTCGGATGAGGAGCATTCCAGTTCCGTTAACAGGAGGCCAGTTTGACTGAGCTCGTTGTATGCTTCTTCCATGCCTGTTTGCAGCGCCAAAGCTTTTATATGTAAAAATGCCTTTGCCCTCGTTCTCTATGGTATGGCTCAATCAGACGGAAGTCTCCTGTGGTTAGCGATCTTAATGATTTTGTTTTGCTCAAGATTTTTAACACCGTTTTTCTGTTCAGAATCATGTATCCAGATTTATATGATACTTGTTCTAGCTTGAAGGTTCTGGTGCCTATGGAAGCATTCTTTGAATGACGTTGGCGGGGTACGCCTTGTTCTCTGGGTGAATTTGCCTCTGCATGAAGTTGCCGCTGCTTTTTCTGCGGTGTTCCGTTGGACATATATGTTTGTTGAGCTTCGGCTGCTGGGTGCTTATGATTTGGTACTTTATCTGAGGCAATGTTTGACCGGCACTCGTTGATGGATCCTCTGGGGTTTCGAGTTTTGTTCGTACTAGGTGAGGTCTTCGGTTCTTGGTGCTCTTCCCTATTGGGCTGCTCTGTATCATATTGCTCATGAGGGAATCTTCTGCATCTAGATGTTGAGTTAGATCCATATGGCTGCTTGAAGCCTGAAATTCAGCTGGCGACTGTGGTGAGTTGCTTAGGTCAATGAGTACTTGAGTTTCGATGGAGTCCCCTGGTTGTAGGGGTTTTGTTTATTGATTTTTGTTCACTGCTGAGTTCTCTTTACCGGCCTGTTTGCTGAGCCCTGTCGACTTTGGTTTCGCAGGAGGTGTTGGCTTCGTGCTTGCCAGTTGAAATGCCGGATTTAGTTTCCTTGAAGGACCAGTTCCTGCCTTCCTACTTAGCTTCCATGCTGCGCTCACCGACTCGGCTCCCCCGCACCTGGTCTCCCCACGTCAGCAAATCCCTCTTCGGGAGTCTTCGGGGGTGCTGGGAGGCCGATGGTCACCGCCGGAGCCCCTCATCTCTCCACACGCCTCCTCCGCCTCCATCGTTGCCACGGGCCCTCCCCCGACGCTCGACGCCCGCTGTCCTCTGACAGACTGGGTGGAACCTTCGGTTATGGGAGACCCGTCGCTCGCAGGATACGAGGAAATCGAGGGAGATCGAGGTAAGGAGTCTTTGTTGTCGTGCTTGTTTGCTGGCTGTTTTCTTCCCGATGGGCTCACGGGGTCCTCTGAGGCACCCAGCTCAATGCTCGGCTCCGACAACGGGGATCCCGCTCTCCCATCCCGCTGTGCAAGCAATCAAGCTTCATCTCGTTTGTCATGACTGTTCTGTTTGAGGGCGGGGAGACAATGTTCAGCCTGGGTTTTTTTGTGATTTGTGAGGTCTTTGGGTTAGCCTTCACATTTCTAGTTGAGGCGCTGGATGTCACAGCCGGCATTTCCTTGCTTAAAAGCCTCTGTGGAGGAAAGGCGGCTTGCTTTTCATCTGGCACAGCGTTTCCGTTAGAGGACGTTGTAGTTGGCCTTGCGTCCACTTCAGATTTAAAGCTCTGGAGTTTGCGGCCTTCAGCTGCCGGGCTCAGTGGGGTAGCGTCTATGGCGTCCATAGACTGCCAAAGACTGCTTCTACTCAGCTGTCTACTCCCAGCCGCTCCTCGGCTGAATGGGGTTTTTGTAAGTGCTCCTCCCCCAGCACTCGCAATGAAGACAGTAGACAGACTGGATTCAGGATTCAGGAAGCGGGTAGTGTGGACTGCCAAAGACTGCTTCTACTAAGCTGTCTACTATTGCACTTTCCTGAGATCTTTGAAATAGAATTCCCATGGATTTCAGAAACTGCGTAATTCATCTGGTTTGAGGGCATCCCGCTGGTAATTCTGCTGGATTACGAGCAAACCCATCTTACCATCTCCACCGCCAGGTCTCCCAGTGTTACCAGGATATTACAGATGGAAGAGTGAGGGTATGTTTCCATTCACATGGTGTCCAATGTGGCTCCATGGGATGGGATTGGTATAAGCACCGGTAGTGCTGGTGATTTTGGCATTTTTCTGCCGGTAGCGGCCTGAACTACCGGTATGTCAGGCCTGCCGGTAGATTAGTGCCTCTACCGGCAGGCTTCTGCTTTGTCAGTTAGGAAACAAAGCAGTTGCTGGAATTACCAGCAATTTTGCCGGCATTTTTTTCCAGACCGGCAAAGTTGTAATGAGCCATATGGTGCATTCAAAAGTAGATCTCATTTGTCACGCAGCATTAAACATCAGCACTGCATCACAACTGGAAACCATTAAACTATCCTAGTCAAGAAAAAGATCTTCCTGCTTTTTTAATCATCTTGTTAAAAAGTTACTGAATAAAAACACTAGAGATCGCACACCTGAATATATTTTTTTAAATTTCTTTTTTTTTTTACTACTTGTATATAATCAACTCGTGATTTTTACAAGGACGAGTTGAACTAGGGTTTTCTTCGTAAAAGTGAGAGTTTCTGTGTTCTGCGACCTGCCCTCCTCTATGTTCCATGTACTTTCATTTTATCAAAAGCGATAGTCAAGTGTTTTGCTGTTGTGATGGTCGATTTGGAGTTTTCTCCCGACAGTAATCTGTTCCACCACACATCTTCTTCTAGAACTGAGGAAGGCATCCCAAGAGGCGAAAGATAGGCCCTTCTTTCTTGGTCTAACATTTCGCAGTGCAATAGTAGATGCTTCAGATTTTTCGGTTCCTCAGGTGACCTGCATAGTCTGCATTCTTTGGACGCGGACTTAAGCCTAATACAGAGGATTTCACGTGTGGGCTTAAGTTCAAACGTGCTCTCAGGAAGATCTTCATTAGGTTTTTGTCAGGAAATTTGGAACAATATAGCAGGTGAACTTTTAGTTTGTTAAAGGCTGGTGGTAGGTGTGTGGTCAGTTTGTTTGCTTGAGGTTTGTCGATCGTACTGATCCTGTCCATGAATTCCATTTTACATTTTATTCTCTGAGGGTTCCCAACCAGTTCTTCTTCGGTGCAGGCTATTTATTCAAGTTTTGTTTTTTGCTTTAGGGACCATTTTTTTAAGATGTTAATATGGCCAGTTGAGAGTGCTGCAGCAATCGATTTGTATATCGGGAGAGTGTCAGGAAGAAGGATTTTTCTGTAGATTTGCATAGAATTCTGTTCGACGGATGAAAGTAGAGACAGTAGCCCTAGGTCACGCCTGATGTTTGCGATTGCAGCTGAGTTTGGTAGGCCCAGGACCGAACACCATAGCAGGCCTTCTAGTTTAGCCCAGATTGAAGTCGGCATGGACAGGGTCACGCCCATTCTATAAGTTAGGGCTGGGACAACTTTGCCTCTGTAGAATTGAATAGCGGGAACCAGCGATAATTTTGCTTATCGATGGCTCTCATCTGTGCAGCTAGGTTCCTGGCTTTACTCCATAGAATAGTTTGCATGGTTGTTTCCTGAGCTGAGCTATCAATCGTTATGCCCAGATATTTGTAGTGCTCAACTACTTCAATCTTGGTGTTTTCCAGAAACCAGCTTCTGTTGCGTCTATTGTAGGAGTGGTCTTTTGATAAGATCATAACTTTCGTTTTGGATTTGTTAATTTCCAAATTGTTTGAACTTATGTATTGTACCAAATTGGTCAGTTGACGCTGAAATCCAATCTCCGTCTGATCTAACAAAATTAGATCGTCTGCGTATAGTAGGCAAGACATATTGATGTTTCCTATTTTTGGTGGAAATGCTCAGACTGAAGCTTATGTGTCTTTAAGATCGCCGACAAAGCTGATAAAGAGGGCCGGGGCTATAGGACAGCCCTGTTTCACCCCACACTCTGCTGGAATTTCCTCAGACAGTGCTCCTTGGTTGTTGAATCAAACTCACAGTTTGGTAGCTGTGTGGAGTGCTATAATTGGATTCAATATTTCATTTGGGCACTTCTTTTGTGTAGTTTGGACCAGAGCAGGCTCCTGTCCACTCTATCGAAAGCCTGCGAGAGATCTATGAAGGCCAAGAACACCGGTGGCGAAACCCGCTTGACCTTTGCTTTGATTAAATTTAGCAACAAGATCTTTACGGACGGTCCGCCATTTTTTAGGAAGCCCATCTGAAATGTGTCGTTTGCTGGTGAAATCTTCGCCCAAGCTTGAAAATGTTTGAGCAATAGCGTTGCAAATATTTTTCCAATAATGTCCAACAGGGCTATTGGCCGGTAATTCTTCGGTTCATCTCTGTTGCAGCATTTAAACAGCGGGACGATTATTGAGTGAGTCCATGAGGTCGGTATAGCTCTAAGAGATTCACAGTGTTGGAATATAGTGCTTATGAATCTGGCCCAGGCTTCCGGATGTTGCTTGAGGTCGATGTTGCTGAGACCGTCAGGGCCACGAGCTCTCGAGGATTTTAGGTGTTTGATGACGTTGATTGGAACAAACATGCCTTTGAAATGGTTGGTCCATTTTTCCTCTGTGACAGAGTTTGCAAGTTCTGTCTCCTGTCTGTTTGTTACAGTCTTGATGAGTGCCCAGAAGTCGCTGGATTTCTTGGTGCTTAATATCCCTAGCATCTTCTCCACATCATTTTGGTACATTGACCTCCTGTGGCTGTGTAGCCAGGATTTATAGCTGTTCACTTTTGCTATGCAGTCTGCCTTGGCCAAATCAGATTGTTCAGTTATTGCTCTTCTTTTAGCTTTCCTCAGGATTTTTCTTCTTTCCACTAGTGCTTGGTCGAACTCATGCATGTGCTTTCTGCTTGGGCCCTTGTTGTTCTTGGGGTCCGTCCTGAACTGTAGTAGGAAAGGAAGGTAATCTGGTCGATCACGATCCTTTGGGTTGCTTGCTATAGTTTTTCCATATTTATCGGTGATTGTATTGATGTTCATAGCAGTTAGGCGAAGTCTGGTTCGTTGGTTATTAGCTTCCAATGGTGGAAGAAAAAGCTTACTCTCATGGTGTGTTGATGACCAAGTTATTGCAAATAGATTGTGATCACTTTCTTTTGTCCGCGTGATTTTGAATGATTTGATCAAAGGTAGTAGGTTTTTGGAAGCAAAGATATAGTTAAGTGTAGCCCGGGGGTTTTCGCGTTCCCACGTTGGTATGATGTTTTCCCAAGGTTTTAACCATGCCAAATTATGAAGGTTTCTTGAGTTCATGGCGGTCATCCAAGCTGTGCCTCTGTCTTCTGACGACGATTTGAGTTTATTTTTGGTCTGACTGGCGTTTTCCTGTGCGCATTTGGCATTTAGGTCCCCACAAATGATTATGTGGTTTGTGTTTGAGTCAATTCTGATGTTGTCGATCGCATCTGTCACCTGATTGCAGAAGGTTATGATTGATGTTTATTGAGGATTGCAATATAAATTTACTATCGCCAGTTGAACTGTGTTGTTTTTTTCTAACCTGGGGTCCTGAAACGACCATGATGTAAGGACTGCCAGCATTCCGTAAGTCTCTATCAACTTTTTCAAGATCTTGATGCCTGACCCGATTCTCACTGCAAGCAGGAGGCGGGATGACGGACGCCCAAATAAACCTCTTTTGGCCGCTGAGAGTTCGATCTAATGCCGATCTAGAGAAGGCTTCTCGGTAAACCAGGTTTCCTGAAGGGATATGATGTCAAAACTCACCAGGATCTGGCTGTTTCTGTTTGTTAAATGTAGATGTCCCCGGGTGTTCCATGAGGCCATTAATAACGTGAGGATCTCCAATGTGTCCTGGGCTAGTGTAGTATTAGCCCAACCTAGTTGCTATCTGCTGGGCTTCCCTTTAATTGAAGTCTTTAGCCAATGCCATGGACCTGTCGGTTATCTGGTTTCATAGCGTTCCGGAGACGTATCTTTATGGTGGATGTTGTCATCATCAGTCTTTCTTGGCGGTGTAATATCTGATCGAATGCGTTGGTTATGTTCAGTTTTTCCTGATCTGTGTGAAGTAGATCCTGCAGAGACTTTCCTGGGAGGATTCGGGTTGGTAGATGATGTATGCCTTTCAGGGTGGTCTCTATAAGATCTGAGATGATTACTTCCACTAGTTGATTTCTTTCTGCTGTTGTTTTGTTGTACAAATCTTGAGTTTTCGAAAGGTAAAGTGGTTTGTAGGGCCTGACGTCCTCATTGTTTCTTTTCTCAGATTCGGATGAGGAGCATTCCAGTTCCGTTAACAGGAGGCCAGTTTGACTGAGCTCGTTGTATGCTTCTTCCATGCCTGTTTGCAGCGCCAAAGCTTTTATATGTAAAAATGCCTTTGCCCTCGTTCTCTATGGTATGGCTCAATCAGACGGAAGTCTCCTGTGGTTAGCGATCTTAATGATTTTGTTTTGCTCAAGATTTTTAACACCGTTTTTCTGTTCAGAATCATGTATCCAGATTTATATGATACTTGTTCTAGCTTGAAGGTTCTGGTGCCTATGGAAGCATTCTTTGAATGACGTTGGCGGGGTACGCCTTGTTCTCTGGGTGAATTTGCCTCTGCATGAAGTTGCCGCTGCTTTTTCTGCGGTGTTCCGTTGGACATATATGTTTGTTGAGCTTCGGCTGCTGGGTGCTTATGATTTGGTACTTTATCTGAGGCAATGTTTGACCGGCACTCGTTGATGGATCCTCTGGGGTTTCGAGTTTTGTTCGTACTAGGTGAGGTCTTCGGTTCTTGGTGCTCTTCCCTATTGGGCTGCTCTGTATCATATTGCTCATGAGGGAATCTTCTGCATCTAGATGTTGAGTTAGATCCATATGGCTGCTTGAAGCCTGAAATTCAGCTGGCGACTGTGGTGAGTTGCTTAGGTCAATGAGTACTTGAGTTTCGATGGAGTCCCCTGGTTGTAGGGGTTTTGTTTATTGATTTTTGTTCACTGCTGAGTTCTCTTTACCGGCCTGTTTGCTGAGCCCTGTCGACTTTGGTTTCGCAGGAGGTGTTGGCTTCGTGCTTGCCAGTTGAAATGCCGGATTTAGTTTCCTTGAAGGACCAGTTCCTGCCTTCCTACTTAGCTTCCATGCTGCGCTCACCGACTCGGCTCCCCCGCACCTGGTCTCCCCACGTCAGCAAATCCCTCTTCGGGAGTCTTCGGGGGTGCTGGGAGGCCGATGGTCACCGCCGGAGCCCCTCATCTCTCCACACGCCTCCTCCGCCTCCATCGTTGCCACGGGCCCTCCCCCGACGCTCGACGCCCGCTGTCCTCTGACAGACTGGGTGGAACCTTCGGTTATGGGAGACCCGTCGCTCGCAGGATACGAGGAAATCGAGGGAGATCGAGGTAAGGAGTCTTTGTTGTCGTGCTTGTTTGCTGGCTGTTTTCTTCCCGATGGGCTCACGGGGTCCTCTGAGGCACCCAGCTCAATGCTCGGCTCCGACAACGGGGATCCCGCTCTCCCATCCCGCTGTGCAAGCAATCAAGCTTCATCTCGTTTGTCATGACTGTTCTGTTTGAGGGCGGGGAGACAATGTTCAGCCTGGGTTTTTTTGTGATTTGTGAGGTCTTTGGGTTAGCCTTCACATTTCTAGTTGAGGCGCTGGATGTCACAGCCGGCATTTCCTTGCTTAAAAGCCTCTGTGGAGGAAAGGCGGCTTGCTTTTCATCTGGCACAGCGTTTCCGTTAGAGGACGTTGTAGTTGGCCTTGCGTCCACTTCAGATTTAAAGCTCTGGAGTTTGCGGCCTTCAGCTGCCGGGCTCAGTGGGGTAGCGTCTATGGCGTCCATAGACTGCCAAAGACTGCTTCTACTCAGCTGTCTACTCCCAGCCGCTCCTCGGCTGAATGGGGTTTTTGTAAGTGCTCCTCCCCCAGCACTCGCAATGAAGACAGTAGACAGACTGGATTCAGGATTCAGGAAGCGGGTAGTGTGGACTGCCAAAGACTGCTTCTACTAAGCTGTCTACTATTGCACTTTCCTGAGATCTTTGAAATAGAATTCCCATGGATTTCAGAAACTGCGTAATTCATCTGGTTTGAGGGCATCCCGCTGGTAATTCTGCTGGATTACGAGCAAACCCATCTTACCATCTCCACCGCCAGGTCTCCCAGTGTTACCAGGATATTACAGATGGAAGAGTGAGGGTATGTTTCCATTCACATGGTGTCCAATGTGGCTCCATGGGATGGGATTGGTATAAGCACCGGTAGTGCTGGTGATTTTGGCATTTTTCTGCCGGTAGCGGCCTGAACTACCGGTATGTCAGGCCTGCCGGTAGATTAGTGCCTCTACCGGCAGGCTTCTGCTTTGTCAGTTAGGAAACAAAGCAGTTGCTGGAATTACCAGCAATTTTGCCGGCATTTTTTTCCAGACCGGCAAAGTTGTAATGAGCCATATGGTGCATTCAAAAGTAGATCTCATTTGTCACGCAGCATTAAACATCAGCACTGCATCACAACTGGAAACCATTAAACTATCCTAGTCAAGAAAAAGATCTTCCTGCTTTTTTAATCATCTTGTTAAAAAGTTACTGAATAAAAACACTAGAGATCGCACACCTGAATATATTTTTTTAAATTTCTTTTTTTTTTTACTACTTGTATATAATCAACTCGTGATTTTTACAAGGACGAGTTGAACTAGGGTTTTCTTCGTAAAAGTGAGAGTTTCTGTGTTCTGCGACCTGCCCTCCTCTATGTTCCATGTACTTTCATTTTATCAAAAGCGATAGTCAAGTGTTTTGCTGTTGTGATGGTCGATTTGGAGTTTTCTCCCGACAGTAATCTGTTCCACCACACATCTTCTTCTAGAACTGAGGAAGGCATCCCAAGAGGCGAAAGATAGGCCCTTCTTTCTTGGTCTAACATTTCGCAGTGCAATAGTAGATGCTTCAGATTTTTCGGTTCCTCAGGTGACCTGCATAGTCTGCATTCTTTGGACGCGGACTTAAGCCTAATACAGAGGATTTCACGTGTGGGCTTAAGTTCAAACGTGCTCTCAGGAAGATCTTCATTAGGTTTTTGTCAGGAAATTTGGAACAATATAGCAGGTGAACTTTTAGTTTGTTAAAGGCTGGTGGTAGGTGTGTGGTCAGTTTGTTTGCTTGAGGTTTGTCGATCGTACTGATCCTGTCCATGAATTCCATTTTACATTTTATTCTCTGAGGGTTCCCAACCAGTTCTTCTTCGGTGCAGGCTATTTATTCAAGTTTTGTTTTTTGCTTTAGGGACCATTTTTTTAAGATGTTAATATGGCCAGTTGAGAGTGCTGCAGCAATCGATTTGTATATCGGGAGAGTGTCAGGAAGAAGGATTTTTCTGTAGATTTGCATAGAATTCTGTTCGACGGATGAAAGTAGAGACAGTAGCCCTAGGTCACGCCTGATGTTTGCGATTGCAGCTGAGTTTGGTAGGCCCAGGACCGAACACCATAGTAGGCCTTCTAGTTTAGCCCAGATTGAAGTCGGCATGGACAGGGTCACGCCCATTCTATAAGTTAGGGCTGGGACAACTTTGCCTCTGTAGAATTGAATAGCGGGAACCAGCGATAATTTTGCTTATCGATGGCTCTCATCTGTGCAGCTAGGTTCCTGGCTTTACTCCATAGAATAGTTTGCATGGTTGTTTCCTGAGCTGAGCTATCAATCGTTATGCCCAGATATTTGTAGTGCTCAACTACTTCAATCTTGGTGTTTTCCAGAAACCAGCTTCTGTTGCGTCTATTGTAGGAGTGGTCTTTTGATAAGATCATAACTTTCGTTTTGGATTTGTTAATTTCCAAATTGTTTGAACTTATGTATTGTACCAAATTGGTCAGTTGACGCTGAAATCCAATCTCCGTCTGATCTAACAAAATTAGATCGTCTGCGTATAGTAGGCAAGACATATTGATGTTTCCTATTTTTGGTGGAAATGCTCAGACTGAAGCTTATGTGTCTTTAAGATCGCCGACAAAGCTGATAAAGAGGGCCGGGGCTATAGGACAGCCCTGTTTCACCCCACACTCTGCTGGAATTTCCTCAGACAGTGCTCCTTGGTTGTTGAATCAAACTCACAGTTTGGTAGCTGTGTGGAGTGCTATAATTGGATTCAATATTTCATTTGGGCACTTCTTTTGTGTAGTTTGGACCAGAGCAGGCTCCTGTCCACTCTATCGAAAGCCTGCGAGAGATCTATGAAGGCCAAGAACACCGGTGGCGAAACCCGCTTGACCTTTGCTTTGATTAAATTTAGCAACAAGATCTTTACGGACGGTCCGCCATTTTTTAGGAAGCCCATCTGAAATGTGTCGTTTGCTGGTGAAATCTTCGCCCAAGCTTGAAAATGGTTGAGCAATAGCGTTGCAAATATTTTTCCAATAATGTCCAACAGGGCTATTGGCCGGTAATTCTTCGGTTCTTCTCTGTTGCAGCATTTAAACAGCGGGACGATTATTGAGTGAGTCCATGAGGTCGGTATAGCTCTAAGAGATTCACAGTGTTGGAATATAGTGCTTATGAATCTGGCCCAGGCTTCCGGATGTTGCTTGAGGTCGATGTTGCTGAGACAGTCAGGGCCACGAGCTCTCGAGGATTTTAGGTGTTTGATGACGTTGATTGGAACAAACATGCCTTTGAAATGGTTGGTCCATTTTTCCTCTGTGACAGAGTTTGCAAGTTCTGTCTCCTGTCTGTTTGTTACAGTCTTGATGAGTGCCCAGAAGTCGCTGGATTTCTTGGTGCTTAATGTCCTTAGCATCTTCTCCACATCATTTTGGTACATTGACCTCCTGCGGCTGTGTAGCCAGGATTTATAGCTGTTCACTTTTGCTATGCAGTCTGCCTTGGCCAAATCAGATTGTTCAGTTATTGCTCTTCTTTTAGCTTTCCTCAGGATTTTTCTTCTTTCCACTAGTGCTTGGTCGAACTCATGCGTGTGCTTTCTGCTTGGGCCCTTGTTGTTCTTGGGGTCCGTCCTGAACTGTAGTAGGAAAGGAAGGTAACCTGGTCGATCACGATCCTTTGGGTTGCTTGCTATAGTTTTTCCGTATTTATCAGTGATTGTATTGATGTTCATAGCAGTTAGGCGAAGTCTGGTTCGTTGGTTATTAGCTTCCAATGGTGGAAGAAAAAGCTTGCTCTCATGGTGTGTTGATGACCAAGTTATTGCAAGTAGATTGTGATCACTTTCTTTTGTCCGCGTGATTTTGAATGATTTGATCAAAGGTAGTAGGTTTTTGGAAGCAAAGATATAGTTAAGTGTAGCCCGAGGGTTTTTCGCATTCCCATGTTGGTATGATGTTTTCCCAAGGTTTTAACCATGCCAAATTATGAAGGTTTCTTGAGTTCATGGCGGTCATCCAAGCTGTGCCTCTGTCTTCTGACGACGATTTGAGTTTATTTTTGGTCTGACTGGCGTTTTCCTGTGCGCATTTGGCATTTAGGTCCCCACAAATGATTATGTGGTTTGTGTTTGAGTCAATTCTGATGTTGTCGATCGCATCTGTCACCTGATTGCAGAAGGTTATAATTGATGTTTATTGAGGATTCCAATATAAATTTACTATCGCCAGTTGAACTGTGTTGTTTTTTTCTAACCTGGGGTCCTGAAACGACCATGATGTAAGGACTGCCAGCATTCCGTAAGTCTCTATCAACTTTTTCAAGATCTTGATGCCTGACCCGATTCTCACTGCAAGCAGGAGGCGGGATGTCGGACGCCCAAATAAACCTCTTTTGGCCGCTGAGAGTTCGATCTAATGCCGATCTAGAGAAGGCTTCTCGGTAAACCAGGTTTCCTGAAGGGATATGATGTCAAAACCCACCAGGATCTGGCTGTTTCTGTTTGTTAAATGTAGATGTCCCCGGGTGTTCCATGAGGCCATTGATAACGTGAGGATCTCCAATGTGTCCTGGGCTAGTGTAGTATTAGCCCAACCTAGTTGCTATCTGCTGGGCTTCCCTTTAATTGAAGTCTTTAGCCAATGCCATGGACCTGTCGGGTATCTGGTTTCATAGCGTTCCGGAGACGTATCTTTACGGTGGATGTTGTCATCATCAGTCTTTCTTGGCGGTGTAATATCTGATCGAATGAGTTGGTTATGTTCAGTTTTTCCTGATCTGTGTGAAGTAGATCCTGCAGAGACTTTCCTGGGAGGATTCGGGTTGGTAGATGATGTATGCCTTTCAGGGTGGTCTCTATAAGATCTGAGATGATTACTTCCACTAGTTGATTTCTTTCTGCTGTTGTTTTGTTGTACAAATCTTGAGTTTTCGAAAGGTAAAGTGGTTTGTAGGGCCTGACGTCCTCATTGTTTCTTTTCTCAGATTCGGATGAGGAGCTTTCCAGTTCCGTTAACAGGAGGCCAGTTTGACTGAGCTCGTTGTATGCTTCTTCCATGCCTGTTTGCAGCGCCAAAGCTTTTATATGTAAAAATGCCTTTGCCCTCCGTTCTCTATGGTATGGCTCAATCAGACGGAAGTCTCCCGTGGTTAGCGATCTTAATGATTTTGTTTTGCTCAAGATTTTTAACACCGTTTTTCTGTTCAGAATCATGTATCCAGATTTATATGATACTTGTTCCAGCTTGAAGGTTCTGGTGCCTATGGAAGCATTCTTTGAATGACGTTGGCGGGGTACGCCTTGTTCTCTGGGTGAATTTGCCTCTGCATGAAGTTGCCGCTGCTTTTTCTGCAGTGTTCCGTTGGACATATATGTTTGTTGAGCTTCGGCTGTTGGGTGCTTATGATTTTGTACTTTATCTGACGCAATGTTTGACCGGCCCTCGTTGATGGATCCTCTGGGGTTTCGAGTTTTGTTCGTACTAGGTGAGGGCTTCGGTTCTTGGTGGTCTTCCCTATTGACACCTGAGGGTGTCTTTGGGCTGCTCTGTATCATATTGCTCATGAGGGAATCTTCTGCATCTAGGTGTTGAGTTAGATCCATATGGCTGCTTGAAGCCTGAAATTCAACTGGCGACTGTGGTGTGTTGCTTACGTCAATGAGTACCTGAGTTTTGATGGAGTCCCCTGGTTGTAGGTGTTTTGTTTATTGATTTTTGTTCACTGCTGAGTTCTCTTTACCGGCCTGTTTGCTGAGCCCTGTCGACTTTGGTTTCGCAGGAGGTGTTGGCTTCGTGCTTGCCAGTTGAAATGCCGGATTTAGTTTCCTTGAAGGACCAGTTCCTGTTTTCGATTCCATTGAACTGGAAGGAGCTGTTGTGGTATCGCTCGAATCTCTACTGGTATGTTTGATACAGAGTGGGGCCACTTTTTCATGATTACTTGATTCTCTGGTCTGGGATGCCTTTTCTGAGGTCATTGATTTGGCCTGACTAGCAGGCGTGGCTTTGGTCTGCTGTTTCTCTAACCAGGACAATTTTTCTTCGAGGATTGCTTGTCTTGCTGCCTCTTTGGCTTCTACTGCAGTTATGTACCCTTCCAACAAAATCAGTTTTGACTGAATTGTTGTTAAGATTGTTAAGATTGAGGTATTGTCTTTAGCAGTGTCATTTATAGCTTCATAAAGTTCAAAAGTTTACAAAAAGGCGATAGGGCGATGGTGACTGCCGACATTAGTGTGGTCATGTCGGGCCTCTTTTTTGGCAACCCTTTGCCTGTGTATCCTGATGGCTCAGAGGGGAGTCTTTTTTTTGATACTGCATCTCTTAGGTCCCTTGATTGAAATTGAAAGGCAGGTGCATTTTCTGATGGAAAAGAATAGCGATGGGGTGATTTGTGAACTCTCGGTGACATTAGCTGGTCATCACAGCTTGAGTTGAAGGAACCAGTATAGGAGTGCGCTGGTAGTGATTGCCTGCCTAGATGGCAGCTGTCCAGGTGAATGTTAGCCCATGGTTGTGAGCTCATTTGGGGAACTGGTCTCTCATCTTGGTGCCGTTTATCCACTGTTCGCTGGGCCGGGATAGCTGATCAGTCGGCATCCATTCCCCCAGGAGATCTTGTGATGTTGATGTTAATTGTCTCTGGAGTGGTGGCTGGACACAATAGTGAGGTTTGTTCCTTTATTGGTTGTTCCTAATGGACTGGATGCTGGAATTTTTTGGGCTGCTCAAAAGTCTTGGCCTGTTCCAGAGAGATGGTTTCTGTCAATGCCTCTGAGCTTAGTGTTGGAGTGAACGCTTCTTGCTGCTGGCCCCCTGAATCTAGATTGCATGATATAGGGCGCTGGGTAGGGCAAGACGGATTGCTTGCTTGTGGGCTCTTGACGGGAGCTACAGATGGTTGAATCAGAGATTGCGATGGTGTTTCAGTGTCAGGATAGGTTGTTTTTCTTGACTTTGCTGCCGGAAAAGATTTTTCCAAGACCTCCAAAATTTCTGCGTCCGAAAGTTCCATTTCTGCATTGAGTTTGCGTTTACATTGTTGTTTTTGGAAAAGATTAAAGAAGGCCTTTGAAATGGATGGCCTAGGGAGGTTTTGATTCGCTGTATTATTTTATTTTTTGCTGAGTTTTGGTTTAAGTTTCTCATGTCTGGTGATGTAGATTTTTTTTTCTTTTTGCTTTCGTTCCAGGGTCGGCTCTCAGTTGTAGATTTTCATTTGGCTTGGCCCCTTTTTTTTTGCCAGTTTGGTTTTTATTGTAGGGGATTTTCCTTAAAGGTAAGGTAGGTGAAAAATGGGTTTTTTGTCCTGATTCTTCTGGTCCCCAGCTTGGGATAGAACCCAAGACTGTGCTTGTTGAGGTGGTTGTCGCGCCCTGCGTGGATGAGATAGCCATAGAGTGGCTAGTGACTTGTTGTTGGTGATCTGTGTTCATTGGAGGAGGGTCTGTCTCTCTATCACTGTTTTTACCACTGGGGGGGTCGGACATCTTCCACAGTAGATTTGGCGTGGATCATTGCCGTGGCCTTGATTTTGTTTTGATATTGTTCAGCCAGACCCTCATTGGAGGTTCCGCATTCCTGTATCGGATAGTCGTGTAGATTACGACTAGCGCTTTTGTTGGTGCTTTCGTTCGTATGAGCGTTTGTCCCGACTTTGTCCTCGACGCCTGTGTGCCCATGTAGGACTGGAAAAAGGCCCGAGCTCCGGTCCAATTTTGGCACGGACTGTGAGGAGTGAGGAGGCAGGCATGTAGAGTCTGCAGGCAGGGAGGGCGTTGCTGGCTGGTGGGTGGCTTCTTGTCCTGAGGACGATGTGGTTCTGACCTGCTGCCATTGCAGGCCAATCCGACTGCGGTCGCCTTCCTTGAGGAGTTGGAAACCAACGCCGACGCGGTCCACATCGGCCATCGCCTCCGAGCCGTCAGCTACCGCAGCTGCCAACGCGTCCAGTATCAACATCGGCAATGGCGATGGCGATGGAAGCGAGGAGGATGGCGCGGTCGCAGCGAGCAGACTGGGGAGACAACTCAGCTTCACCGAAGGATCTGCCCTGCCTGTGCTGCTTGTAAGTAGGATTTTTTTTTGTGATTTTGCCTTTCGTCTTATTTGTGGGTGAGGCGAAGGTAGAGCTTGCTTTTTCCGGCCGTGGAGCTTGTGATACACTGCTGCGGAGAATTCGCTTTGACTCAATGTCCGAGGGGGAGTCAGAGGGGGGAGAGTCATCTAGATCCATGCTGCCCAAACCCCCACGGCCTTGCAGACTGCAGACTGCTATTACTCTGCGCCCAACTCCGCGTTCCGCTCCGCGGAAAGTCATAGGTTTTAGTAGGTCTGCCTACTAGAACAGCAAGGGAGGAGAGATTGTTTTTCTGTTCGCTAATACCTATTATTAACAATGGACCCAGGTCGCAAAATATTTTTTATCCATTGACACGTGACCATTATTGACCATGCAGATCCCTTCATTGCATGCACCACAGTCCTTAAAAGCCCAAAATGAATAATGTGTTTTGCTCAAGGTTGAAATACTATTCGTGAATGGTGTTTGCAAAAGCAGAACATCGGCAGTACAATTCACTTTATAAGATACGTCACCCCTTCTTGGACCCATCCTCAAGTGTGCACTTCCTGCCTGGTTCCAGCAGCAGTCATCAGGAACTGAAATGTGTAATTGGCTGCAAACAACCTCCATTCAATGGCAACTAAGCATTCGATTACTCAGATAGCATCTCGTGGCAGCGTATTGACCATCGCATTTGTCAGACTCTCTGGCATGGAGGCAGTCGATAAACGTGAACCCTTGCAGACAGGGATCAAGACAAAACGCACCTCTCAAAGGACGAGTTAAACACGCAAGGGGCCGCACACATGTGCCTGCGCTGGCAGTCTTCAAAGTTTGCCTTGCTTTGTGGAGAAATGTTACTGTTTTGCATCATGGCCTTATTGGTTATGTAAAGAAACAGCACCTGCAATTCAACGCAGACAGAAGACAGACTGCACCTGCTTCAGTGAACAGCTTAACAGGTTATATATTCATTCCTTACACATAAATATAACGGAATCTGGTTCCGCTGCAACCTTTGCTGGAGGTGATTAATCGCATGCCCCCTGCTGGCCGCACTTCTTGTTATTGTTTTGATTCCTTGTACAGCACTGCAGCCCCTCCCCTTTCCCCTGGAACGTTTCCCCTCCCCGTCCCCTGAACTTGCGCAATCTCATTGTCATTTGGCCTAGTCAAACCTTTGTCTCTGTCCTCCCTCTGTTCCCCCTTCCTTGCCTTGTCGAGCCTTGCAACACTTGTGCATAGGCGCGTTACACATGCCATATCATATCATTGCATGAGTCTACACAGCAAGCAAACACAAGCCCCTCTGGTCCAGAGCACACTGGCTCCTAGAGTGGGCTGGTGCTCACAGCCAGG
This sequence comes from Ambystoma mexicanum, assembly GCF_040938575.1. Classification (NCBI taxonomy): domain Eukaryota; kingdom Metazoa; phylum Chordata; class Amphibia; order Caudata; family Ambystomatidae; genus Ambystoma; species Ambystoma mexicanum. The sequence goes on along the minus strand of NC_090936.1, from coordinate 1,126,247,877 downwards.
TTCTACAGGGGCCAGATTGCACAAACCTTTCACCGATGCAAGTGCAATGTTTGCACAGTATTAGCACTGGGGCAAAATTTGCCCTATTTTTAAAAACACTGGGACACATTAAATAACCATTGCACCTCGAAAAAAGCACTTTGGCATATTAAAAGCACCAGGGATAAAATTACCCTAGTGCCCTGCTGCAAAAATGTAGTGAAAATGCATCTTTTTTGCACTAGGGCAATGTTTGCCCTGTTGCTTTTAATATGCCAAACTGCACTTGTCGAGGAGCAATGGTTTTTTAATGTGTCCCAGTGTTTTTAAAAATAGGGCAAAATTGGCCCTATTGCTAATATCGTGCAAACTTTGAACTTGCACCGGTGCAAAGTGTCCGTAATCGGGCCTCAGGTGTGTCTGGTTTCGTTTGAATGCCAATATACACAACACACGCAATTGTAGAGAATGGGAACATATTTTCATAATGGAGAGGTGGGTGACACCTGATAGACAACGGGAGTAAAGCACACATCTACACTTTGTCTCTCAGAACCAACAGGTGAAATGATCAGTGATGGTGATAGGTGTCCATCAACAGTTTCGTGTTGTGTAGAGTCACGTTAGTGTCCCTTTTCCTTCCCACTATGGGATCCCAATGGTCCAGCAGGACAGGGGGTAGATCAGGGAGCCGCTAGACGTGCATAGACAGATTTCCTGCCGCCCTGACCTGCTTCCCACCACTATCACCTCCCTTCCCTCTCTGCACCATCAGTGATTCCGGGAGACAGAAACAGTGCCTTGTCCCACTACTGCGAGATGAAGACAGTGAAATATGCCTTCCATATTTCACTGGAGGGATGTCATAGCTGGACGATACAGCATTAAGTATATTCGAATGGCTTCCTACGTGAGCCATACAGAAGAGTCACATATCATGAATTCCTTTATCTAAGTATATGTTTCTTTCACACCGTACATGCAGATATGTTTGCTTCAAACTGCTAACACAGTGAGAAAAACAGGAAACACAACACTGGACAAGGTGGGTGTGTTAAGTTTCTATTGCAACAAAAACTAACATTCACATTGCAGTTGGCCATGACTCATAAAACACACATTTTACCACACTGAATTAAAATAAAATGGAAAATGTAACTGGTCACATACTGATTGCTGCAGAGTGTAGATGTGTCTCAAGGAATGCAAGTGTAGCAGTGAACAACACAGCACCAGGTTCCTGAAACATGTGGTATGGATGCCTGCTCCAAAGTTAAGGCTGTTCTCGGTATGTAATGTTTATAAAGGCAGTGCTTGGTAGAGAAAAAATGTCCTTAGGATCTTTGTGAAATGACTGATGTCAATTTCCTGTCTTTGGGTCTAAGGTAATGCATTTCTCATCTTGGAACCACGCGAGAGATCAGTGCACTTCAATATTCTCTTTTCTTGATTTTTGGAGATCTGTGAAGACTGTCTTTTGGTGAGCTAAAGTTACTGGTGTAGGTATATTGTTGGGCCATGCATGTGATATTTTTGGGGTCTGCACACTAATAGGGTTGGTACCCTAATTTGAGAAGCTTGACGTTGCCGTTGTTTTCTATGGAGCCGTTTGAATGATTCTAGAGAAAGATGTTCGTAAGTGTCCTATATGCACTTTAATTTCAAGGCAGGTCTCTGTACATAATATTTATGAAGGCAATGCTTGTTGTAGAAAAGATGTCTTATTTCCTCAAGGCTGTGATCATACAGGCCACCCAATTTTGGACAACCCGTGGCTGTTTCCTGGATTCTGTTTACTGTATCTGCTGACTGGCCAAGAGAGACATCCAGTTGAGAAGTAATCAGTGCAGTCATTACGTCTAAATTGTGAAGGATGGTCAAGGCGGGGTGATACCTTCCTTAGGATGTGAAGCCGGCAGAGGCATGACTTAAACAGAGTCAATACAGTGGTTGGGGGGGGTCGATGGTTAGGCTGTAATTGAAGGCTGTGAATTGCCAAAGCTAGGAAGGGATTAGTCTGTGAATATGATGACTGGTATAGCAAAACTTCAATTTTGCCCCCATTAAGACTGAGACTACCGTTATTCATCCAGTTTTGGATCCTCCTTAAGTGATGGGTTCAAGTAGACATGCTGCTCCAGTCACCGTCCAGGCACATTTACATCTGAGCATCATATATATGGAGCTGACATGGTGTGGCAACACATTCCACAAGTGATAGAAGTGACATCATATTCTCATATTTTGTATGGCTTCAACTAAAGATGTTAATAAGTCACACATCCTAAATGAATACCCCCTCATAAACAATCCCACCCCACAGATCTGGAAAAAGAAACACGATGTATTGTGAATTCGTTTTGGTTTATTTAAATGAAATCATGTGTAAGGTGCTCCCCTAACTTTATGATGTGGAAACCACCATATTAAATTACAAATCCATTTGTAACTGGTTCACTGAAATATGAATTTGATCCCCCGTGTGAATGTTACCAAATATAATCCATACATTCAATCACACCAGGTTCAATCACCAGGTTTGTATTAGTGCAACTTAAGTGATGATAACCTTACTGATGCTCTTCATACATACAAAGCATTGCTGTCTTCCAAGTCTGTGTTTTCCCCTATGTATATGTTGCATATGCTGTGAGTGAATCCCAAGTGAATTACTGTGAGAACATATTTGAAGTATAAATCTACAAATATAGTACTCTTTGAATTTTTAGTTCCTGACTGTTACTGGCCTACATATGTCAGTAAAGGAAAAAAAGAGGGAGCCAGACATGTGATTTCATCAGTGATGTCATCAATGACATTTGTGATGTCATCTTTGATGTCCTGGGTGTTAGTCTTAGCAGTGCACGGTTGTGGCGCGAGTTATGACAGTTTAGTTTACCATAACTGGTGAATTTCAGGGGTTTTTGGGTTTTACTTGGAACCATAACGTCCCTTTGACAACGTTTTTTTCTCTGAATTTCATAGGTTTTTAGTAGCGCAACTTAACCATAACGTCCCTTTAACAAAGTTTCTTTACTGAATTTCATAGGTTTTTAGTAGCACAACTTAACCATAACGTTCCTGTAACAACATTTCAACGTTTTTTCACTGAATTTCATAGGCATTTAGTAGCGCAACCTAACCATAACATCCCCTAAAATAATTTTTTCACTGAATTTCATAGATTTTTAGTAGCTCAACCTAACCATAACATTATTTAACAAAGTATTTTCACTGACTATAGATGTAGATAATATAAATTTGATAAATGTTTACTAGGATTCCCTTAGTTTATATACATATAACTGCTGCTCGCATGTCCGCAGACGGACTTAGGTCAACATGAACACTATCCAAAAACTCGGGGGGTGTCTTACATTGTTGTATCATGCAATAGAAACACTGAACAAGTTCAAAAATCAGCACATAAACACATTACATTTAATAATAAATAAGAAGTGGAAACTGTATATTTAAGACATCAACCGTCCATTTAAATAGGATATGCAACAGAATGGAATATACCAAAACAAAATAAAGATGCCTCCAACATAATTACCTCACAGAAACTGCACAGCAAAAAGCAATAGCAGACCTATGTAGCAGTAACAGCAAAATATACCAAGAAACTAGTAAGTACACTACATTTATTTATATATTTATAAACTTTCTGTATTAGGTACACTAAAACTAATATTTATTTTTTTACACAGAAATGTCGAGTACTTTGGAATGGCTGGAAGAAAATTTCCCTCAGGATGAAATGAGTGAAGACAGTGATACTAATGGTAGACACTAAACCTCTCTATATAAGCCAATTAATAACCATTACTTTATGTGTACTGAACCATTTTTTTTAACAGACCATACAGTCACTAAAAATAATACACCAAGAGAGACGTTAGAAAATCCTATGCAGTGAATGGATCTAAAAATGGATATGTTAATAATAAATGTCATTCTTTTAAAACACTTTGTGGAGGACCACATCAAAGAAAACATTTATATCACTGTCCCACATGTACCTGTTCCCCTTCTCCATGTCCCAGCCAACTATCCCGAAACCCTCCCCAGCAAGAAAAACATTACAATGAGACTTCCATCCCTTCCTCCCCTCCCATCCATCGGGTCCAAACCCCTAATTCCCCTGTATTTGTTTCAGTTTCTGCTTCCCCCTCTCTTTCGTAATTTTTATACTGTTATACATTAATAAAATATTAAGTGTGTTGTTGGTATATTCCTGTGTCTTATTTTTTTTAAAAGGCAGTTGGGCTGTCCACGGACAGCCGCGCTGTCTGGGATGTCCGCAATTAACCAAAATGGGGGTGTCCTAAGGACACTATACCTGTCCGTGCTGTTCACAATCAAAATGGAGGTGTCCTTAGAACACACAACCGACCCCATGCATTTGGTGTTCTATGGACAGCCGTCACATTCGCGAATGTGTCTGCGATGTCATCATGTGACTGCACCCGCGTTAATGGTATCGAACACTGTCCGGGCACCCGGACACCTAAAAAGTGATTTTTTGAGCAATCAAAGGTATTTCTCTGGGAAACTTCACCCTTGCACATGTCCCACACCATGTCCCTGGCGATCTGCTTGCTTTTTGAAACTTTTTGAACCCTTTTTTGGTGTTCAAAGTTTTCCTGGACAGCGCGGGGGTTCCGCAAAGTGCGCCCCTGCACTCCTATAAAAGGCCTTACCCCAGAACTTCTCCTCATTCTGTTTTTGGAGTTCCAGGACAGACACTGCTAAATTTTATATTCTGCTAATTGCTGCATTTGCTGTACCTACTGAAACCATTGAAGATGGCAACCATGGCTGCTGCTGCTACTACTGGTGCTACTTCTGCCTCAGCACCACCCCCACCCCTTCCACCACCACCACCATCCAAAGGGCCTGCAGAGAAGAAACAGGCATGAGGCTGCAGAGGAGAGTGATGGTGAGGATGAAGAGAATGAGGTAGTGGAAGTCTCTACTACTAGCACTCATCGTGAATCTTGGGTGTGGAGTTATTTACGACTCTTGATGGAGTACCAAAAGCATGTGCAAACAAGGTGCGCTGCACTCAGGGCCAGATGGTGCTGAGTCATGGCAAGCCTGGTTTGTATAGCTATATTACTACATCAATGAAGTGACACCTAAAATCGTTCCACGTTGGGGCTATTCGTAAGGTTGTCCTTGCGATAAACGTAGTAGGTTGAGTTCCCATGCAGCATCCTCCGTTTCCACTCCTGCCACCACAAGAGACACTCCTGTGTGACAGCGCATCCCTCCAGCTGCCTCACAGGCCACACGTGATGCTGTTGACCCTTACCTTTTAAGGGTCACAGTATTGTGCATGTACTGTGACGCAGTAATCTGCAGGAGAGAGAACCTTCGAAGTGCTTTCGAGGCTGCGGTCAAGGAGCATGAGAAAGACTGCCCACTACCTGAATAAGGCCCGCCCTACATCTTCTTCTCTCCACCTGCCCTTTCTTATCCCCGTGGTTGGTGTCCCTTCCTTACCTTCCTTTCCCATCCTTTCCTTGTGTGTCGTGTTTAAAAAACCAAATAAAATATAAAACAACAAAAAAAACCAAAAAAAGGCTCTTTTCATAGCCGCCTTTCACAGTTTAAAAATAGAAGTGTCAATGAAGTGCTGCGAACTGATAATTACCACTAAAATCAAAGAAGAAATATACAGTTAGAATACGCCAACAGGTATCTAACTGCCCCAAAAATTTGCAACAAGCAAACAGATAGATGAATAGCATGAAACAAGAAATAAACAGTTAAAATACGCCAACAGGTATATAACTGCCCCACAAATCTGCAACAAGCCAACAGATAAATAAATGCCACTAAAATGGAGAAAGAAAAAAACAAATATAATACACCAACTACTATCTATTTGCAACTATACTACCACCACTTCCAAATCAAAACCATACACCTATTCAACTCCTACTACTGAAATCAATTAATTAAATATATTGAAACACAACGTAGAACGTTTTTTTTTTTTTAGTCCAGCATGGACTTTTTTCCCCACAGAGCCAATGATTTAATATACAAACACAGGAAATGAGCAAATTGCACAGTACACGGGTGTGAGCTATAGTACTTCTAAAGTACTAACTATGAGGCACAACAAAATACAGAAATGTCTATTATGCAATGCAATAACTCATTATGAACTACCAACACTAACATATGATTTTTTCTTTTATCACAGAGATTGAAAAAGAATGTCTGCTTCAATTACCCATGTCATGAAATAACTGCATACAACCACAAAAAGTCAAACAGTAAGTATAACATGAATGGACTCACAAACACCACAGCATAACACACCCATTCAAGCAAACATCTAACCATAGACCACAATCCAAAATGTTTGCTTCCATGGGTATCTTATGCTGCAGTGCTTGTTGCCAAACCCTACAACCTTGACTGCATGGCCTGACCAGAACTCTAAATACAGCCTCAACAAATGAAACAGTGCACAAACATTTGAAAACATATATCCCCTAAGCAGCCCACATACCACAGTCAAAATGTTTGGTAGCATGGGTGTGTTATGCTACAGTGGTTGTGGCCAGGGACTAGAGTCTTGGGTGCAAGGCCAAAGGCCGGCCTTCGGCCATGCACCCAAGACTCTAGGCCCTGGCCACAACCATCGCAGCATGACACACCCATAGAATCAAACACCTACCAAATATCCACAACCCAAAAACATAACACATCCACCTCAAAACCTATCCACTTCAATTAACATTTTAAAAATAATTACAATCAATGCTCTACTAACAACCCAAAACCAACATCATACTAAATAAAATAGCCAGTAGGGAGCCCAGTATTTAGTATGTCTGCAGACAACCGCAGGGACCGCGGACACCGCGACCACATCAAGGCCTCCTGCCACCTAAACAAATCCAGCATTTGACCCATTTCTTACTCCCCCACCCTCTCCAAGCACTCCTACACAAAAACACACTCCCCAAAATTGGATTTATGCTCACTTCCACGCTGCGCTGTTCCAGGATCCAATATGGTGGCGCATCGAAATAATGTGACGCACCTCACGCGTCATCCCAGCCAATCAGAGAACACGTCGCGTGTCCGCAGACATGACGCAAGCCGATTAGCCAATCGGTGTCCTGTCCGCAGAGCGAACAGCAAAGTGTGTCCACGGAGAGGATATAGATATCACACATTTTTTTAGACCTACTTTTTGGTCATTTAAAAAAAACAGGCCGTGTAATTACATGGCCTGCGGTAGCGGCCATGTAGTTATGGTTAAGTTGCTAAACCCATAGGAACAGCACCTTTTGAGCGGCTTATAACTTCGCTCCCCCTCGACGAATACTCACCAAACTTTGCAAAACAAATATATGGCCCACACTGAATCTGTTTGCAAAGTTTGGTGAGGTTTGGTCCAGGGGGGTAAAGTTATATGGGGGTCCCAACATGGTCCCAACATTTCTTTTTTTCCCATAGACTGAATGGAGAAAAACTTTGTGTTGCATCTACAGCCCAAACCGCTGGAGGGATTTTCACCAAATTTGCAGTAGGAGCAGCGGCTTGGTCCCGAAAGCGTGCTTTTGTAAATTTGGTGAAAATCCGTACAGTGTTTTTTTTAACAGCTGTTAAAGTAGAGACCCGCAAAGGGACTTCCGAGGTAATTACGGTACCCCAATTTGCGGTACCATAATTACCGCCTTGCCCAGTCCCATTGGAATGGGGCGGTATTTCCCCATTTATCATTGGCGGACTTGTTACAATACCGGCAGCAACCATGGTGCTAATAGCGCCATCGTTTACCGCCGGTGTTGTAATGAGGGCCTATGTACTTTACTGAGAAATATAAAGTAGATGGAGTCTATACGTTATTTTTTTTCTATTTTTTTACTGTGAAAGGTGGTTCCTAAAGGAACATTTGTTTTGTTGTTTTTGGATGTATTTTTTTTTTTTGGCAGGAGAAAGAAAGGTGGGGAGGGAAATGAGGGAAGAGGCACCAAACACTAATATGGAGGGGTAGGTGGACAGGGGAAAATGTTGCGCGTGCGTTATTTCTAAGGTAGGGGGCAGTGTTTCTCATGCTCCTTGATTACAGCAGTGGTGGTGGCTCTTGGGAAGAGGGATGGCATTAGCTGATGCCATTTTAAGATAAAAAGCAGTTTTGCTAAAAGTAAGTACTGTGTACTATATTGTTAATGGATAATGAGTAGGAATAGGTAATGGAGCTGTGCAATGTAAATTTTGAAGTTGAAAGTTCCTAGATCAGTAGAAAATGCAGTTTTCTGTAGAACTGCCTGCAAAGCACGGATCTTATTGTGAAGTGCGGACGGGTTCTTGGACATGTCATCATGCCGCACACCAGCGTGTGGTCATTAGGCACTGTCTGGAAGGTCCGCAATGAAGTCAGATGTCCGTAGACGTCTACGGATGCAAAACTAGTTGAAATAGTTGCAAGAATTGTATAGAAGTGTTAAAAATGATTCTAGAAGGTGGGAAATGGCAGAGTTTTAAGGTGACACTTTGTAAATTGGACAGAAATATTCCTATATTGGGTAAGTATGATATTAGTAAGTTGCAGGAAAATAACATGCACGGGTAAAAACCCATGAAATTCACTGAAAAACCTTTGTTAAAGGGACGTTATGGTTAAGTTGCACTAATAAAAACCTTTGAAATTCACTGAAAAAACGTAGTTATAGGGACGTTATATGGATAATGAGTAGGAATAGGTGTTGGAGCTGTGCAATGGAAATTTAGAAGTTTAAAGTTCCTAGATCAGAAAAAAATGCAATTCCGAACTGTTCGCGAAGCACAGATCTTATTGTGAAGTGCGGACTGGTTCTCAGACACGTCATCCTGCCGCGCGCCAGCGTATGGTCATGTGGCACTTCCTGGAAGGTCCGCAATGAGGTCAGATGTTCGTAGACGTCTATGGATGCAAAACTAGTTTAAATAGTTGCAAATATTGTATAGAAGTGTTCAAAATGATTCTAGAAGGTGGGAAATGGCAGCGTTTTAAGGTGACACTTTGTAAATTGGACACAAATATTGCTATATTGGGTAAGTATGATATTAGTAAGTTGTAGGAAAATAGAATGCACTGGTAAATCCATGAAATTCACTGACAAATCTTTGTTAAAGGGATGTTATGGTTAAGTTGGACTAATACAAACCTATGAAATTCAATGAAAAAACTTTGTTAAAGGGACTTTATGGTTAAGTTGCACTAATAACAACCTATGAAATTCAATGAAAATACTTTGTTAAAGGGACATTATGGTTAAGCTGGACTAATAAAAACCTATGGAATTCAATGAAAAAACTTTGTTAAAGGGACGTTATGGTTAAGTTGCACTAATAAATGCCTGTGAAATTCAATGACAAACCTTTGTTAAAGGGACGTTATGGTTACAAGTAAAACCGAAAAACCCCAGAATTTCGCCAGTTATGGTAAGCTAAGCAACCATAACTTGCGCCACCACCGTGCACTGCTAAGACTAACACCCAGCACATCAAAGATGACATCACAAATGTCATTGAAGACCTCCTGATCAAGCGGTGAGAACACCGCGAAACGCGTTGTCCTGTTTCTTGGCTTTTCCTTTGAAGCACATTGCAAATAAAATGTAAGTGCTTAGTGGACTTTTGTATGCTGGCCTTTGAATTCGTTGAAGAATATTTTCACTCTTTGGCTGCTCGGGAGTGCAGTCAATTTTTTGCTACATGTACCTGTTACAAGCGGCTCTTTTTTCATATATATATATTACATGGCCACGGTAGTGGCCATGTAGTTATGGTTAAGTTGCTGTTTCCATAGGAAGAGCACTTTTTGGGTGGCTTATAACTTCGCTCTCCCTGGACGGATCCTCACCAAACTTTGCAGAAAAGGTATTTTCTGAATTTTTTTGCAAAGTTTGGTGAGGATTCGCCCAGGGGGGGCAAAGTTATAGGGGGGGTCCCAAAACTTTTTTTTTTCCCATAGACTGAATGGGAAAAATATTTTGCTCGCGCCTACAGCCCAAACCGCTGGACGGATTTCCACCAAATTTGGACCAGGAGCAGCGGCTTGGTCCCGAAAGCGTGCTTTTGCAAATTTGGTGAAAATCCATCCAGTAGTTTTTTTTAAAATGACCAAAAAGTGGGTAAAAAAAAATTAGTGATATCTGTGTTCGGTTCGCGGACACACTTCCTTGTTCGCTCCGCAGACAGTTTCCTGATTGGCCAATCGTCTTGCGTGATGTTCGCGGACATGCAACGTGTTCGCTTATTGGACGGCGTGGAGCGTGAAGCACGTCAGATTTTTCGGTAGCTCCCGCCATCTTGGATTCGCGGACGTCCGCGGACAGGGTGGGTATTTTGTAGAGTGTGTTGGTGTGTAGGAGTGTTTGGGGAGGGTGGGAGTGTATGAGATAGGATGAAAGTTGTGTTTTTTATGTGTTAGATGTTCTTTTTGTGTTCGATTTGTTTGCGGACATCACGGTGTTCTGAAATGTTCTAAATAAACTGACTAGGGGGTGTTCTAAGGACTCAATATGTGTCCGTTTTGTTCGCAAGCAAACTGAAACTGTTCTAAGAACACTCGCAGTGTCCTGAAATGTTTGCAAATAAACAAAATGGGGGTGTCCTGAGGACGCTGTCCGTATTGTGCATTGTCAAGTTGAATATGTTCTAAGAACACTCGCGGTGTCCTGAATTGTTTGCAAATACACAAAATGGGGGTGTTCTGAAGACGTTGTCGAACACTCACTGTGTCCTGAAATGTTCGCAAATATGAATGGGGGTTGTGGCTGACAAGTTGAATGTGTTCTAAGAACACTCGCGGTGTCCCGAAATGTTCGCAAATAAACAAAATGGGGGTGTCCTGAGGACGCTGTCCGTATTGTTCTCTGTCAAGTTGAATGTGTTCTAAGAACACTCGTGGTGTCCTGAATTGTTCGCAAATAAACAAGATGGTGGTGTTCTGAAGACGGTTCTAAGAACACTTGAGGTGTCCGGGGAATGTTCGTAGGGGGTGTCCTGAAGACACTGTCCGTATTGTTCTCTGTCAAGTTGAATGTGTTCTAAGAACACTCGCGGTGTCCGGAAATGTTTGCAAATAAACAAAATGGGGGTGTTCTGAAGACGTTTCTAAGAACAGTCGCGGTGTCCTGGAATGTTCGTAGGGGGTGTCCTGAAGGCGTAGTCCGTATTGTTCGCTGGCAAGTTGAATGTGTTCTAAGAACACTCGCAGTGTCCTGAAATGTTTGCAAATAAACAAAATGGGGGTGTCCTGAGGACACAGTCCGTATTGTTCGTTGTCAAGTTGAAAGTGTTCTAAGAACTATCGCGTTCTGAAATGTTTGTAGGGGGTGTCCTGAAAACGCTGTCCGTATTGTTCGCTGGCAAGTTGAAAGTGTTCTAAGAACACTCTTAGGGGGTAATTCATAGAATTCAGCACACAAGTGGCGCACGCGGCTGGCGCACAGTGTGCGCGTGCGAATCCCTGCGCCAGCCGTGTGCGCTAAAATCCATTTCCGCGCACAGCGTATTCATGGATTCCAGCTACCAAAACCAGCCGTGGTGCACAGTGGTGCAGCGACCCTGCAGCAGCACCAGTTACGCCCCCAAGAACGCCTCTCGCGCAGGGAAAAGCCATCAAAATCCCCAATCCAGTGCAACGGGCTGCGCTAACCCTGTATCAGCACGGCAAGTGGGCTACGTGTATCACTGGGGTGCGCGGGAAGAACCTCACATCATTTCAGCTGGGTACGTGCATTTCAGGGGTGCGCAGGAAGTTACACACGTGATTCCATCAGGGTAGGTGTATTTCAGGGGTGCGCGGGAAGTTCCACGCGCGATTGGCCCAGTGCGAGCAGGGTACGTGTATTACTGGGGTGCGCGGGAAGTTTCACACGTGATTCCAGCAGGGTACGTGTATTTCAGGGGTGCGTGGGAAGTTCCACACAGGATTTCAGCAGGGTACGTGTATTTCAGGGGTGCGCGGGAAGTTCCCCACGCGATTCCATCAGGGTATGTGTATTTCAGGGGTGCGCGGGAAGTTCCACACGCGATTCCATCAGGGTACGTGTATTTCAGGGGTGCGCGGGAACTTCCACACGTGATTCCATCAAGGTACGTGTATTTCAGGGGTGCGCAGGAAGTTCCACACGCGATTGGCCCCGTGCGAGCAGGGTGCGTGTATTTCAGGTGTGCACGGGAAGTTCCACAAGCGATTTCAGCAGGGTACGTGTATTTCAGGGGTGCGCGGGAACCCTGAAACTGTTCTAAGAACACTCGCGGTGTCCGGGGAGTGTTCGTAGGGGGTGTCCTGAGGACGCTGTCAGTATTGTTCTTTGTCAAGTTGAATGTGTTCTAAGAACACCCGCGGTGTCCTGAAATGTTCGCAAATAAACAAAATGGGGGTGTTCTGAAGACGCTTCTAAGAACACTCGCGGTGTCCGGGCAGTGTTCGTAGGGGGCGTCCTGAGGACGCTGTCCGTATTGTTTTCTGTCAAGTTGAATGTCTCCTAAGAACACTCGCGTTGTCCTGAAATGTTCGCAAATAAACAAGATGGTAGTGTTCTGAAGCCGCTTCTAAGAACATTCGCGGTGTCCGGGGAGTGTTCGTAGGGGGTGTCCTGAGGACGCTATCTGTATTGTTCTCTGTCAAGTTGAATGTGTCCTAAGAACACTCGCGGTGTCCTGAAATGTTCGCAAATAAACAAAATGGGGGTGTTCTGAAGACGCTTCTAAGAACACTCGCGGTGTCCGGGGAGTGTTCGTAGGGGGTGTCCTGAGGACGCTGTCCGTATTGTTCTCTGTCAAGTTGAATGTGTCCTAAGAACACTTGCGGTGTCCTGAAATGTTCGCAAATAAACAAGATGGTGGTGTTCTGAAGACGCTTCTAAGAACACTTGCGGTGTCCGGGGAGTGTTCGTAGGGGGTGTCCTGAGGACGCTGTCCGTATTGTTCTCTGTCAAGTTGAATGTGTCCTAAGAACACTCGCGGTGTCCTGAAATGTTCGCAAATAAACAAGATGGTGGTGTTCTGAAGAAGCCTCTAAGAACACTCCCGGTGTCCTGGAATGTTCGTAGGGGGTGTCCTGAGGACGCAGTCTGTATTGTTCTCTGTCAAGTTGAATGTGTCCTAAGAACACTCGCGGTAACTGAAATGTTCGCAAATAAACAAAATGGTGGTGTTCTGAAGACGCTTCTAAGAACACTCGCGGTGTCCGGGGAGTGTTCGTAGGGGGTGTCCTGTGGACGCTGTCCGTATTGTTCTCTGTCAAGTTGAATGTGTTCTAAGAACACCCGCGGTGTCCTGAAATGTTTGCAAATAAACAAAATGGGGGTGTTCTGAAGACGTTTTTGAGAACACTCCCGGTGTCCTGGAATGTTCGTAGGGGGTGTCCTTAGGACGCTGTCCGTATTGTTCGTTGTTAAGTTGAAAGTGTTCTAAGAACTATCGCATTGTTCTGAAATGTTCGTAGGGGGTGTCCTGAAAACGGTGTCCGTATTGTTCGCTGGCAAGTTCAAAGTGTTATAAGAACACTCACATTGTTCGCGGACATTAAAAGTTTCCCATAGATCATAGTTGAAATGTTTGACTCTATGGATGTGATATGCTGCGGTGGTTGTTGCCGGGGCATAGAGTCTTGGGTGCATGGCCATTTGGCCATTTGGCCATGCACCCAAGACTCTATGCCCCGGCAACAACCACCGCAGCATATCACATTCATATTTGCTTATAACTTTGGGTGAAAAACAAATGTATAAGGAACAAAGGTATTAGATACTATGGATGTGATATGCTGCTATGGTTGTCCTTATTATTGTATACTTACTGTTTGGTCTAGTAATGGGAGTCCATGTTTTTCTTCTTCATTTCTGTGATAAAAGAAAATAGCATGTTAGTATTAGTATTTTGTAATGACTTATTACATTGTATAAGCAATATACTTTTATTTTTTTTCGACCCTCATATTTAGTAGAGTACAAATCAGAGTACTGTGCAATTTGCTCAGTTTCTGTATTTGTTGCTAAAATCATTGGGTCTGTGGAAGAAAAAAAAATCCATGTTGGATTAAAAAAAAAAACCTTTTTCTGTTATGCTACAGTTTATTTGTTTGTTTGTTTTCAGTGTTCACTTGTTGTTTCTGGCTAATGCTTTATACTTTGCTTTGTTGTATTTTTTTTGGAGCAGTAACAGATTCTTCATTTGTTTTGATATTATAAAATTTTGGAGCAGTTAGATACCAATTGGCGTATTCTAACTGTCTATTTTTTTAATATATTTTAGTGGTTTTGATTTATCTTTTTGGATATTGTTAAATTTTGGGACAGTTAGATACCAATTGGCGTATTCTAACTGTGTATTTTTTGGCCTAATTTAGTGGTTTTCATTTATCTGATTAGTTGTTGTAGAATTTTTGAGCTGTTAGATAGCTTTTGGAGTATTCTAACAGTTTATATTATTTTAACACACATTTATAATTTTGGGACAGTTAGATACCAATTGGCGTATTCTAACTGTGTATTTTTTGGTCTAATTTAGTGGTATTCATTTATCTGATTAGTTGTTGTAGAATCTTTGAGAAGTTAGATAGCTTTTGGAGTATTCTAACAGTTTATATATTTTTAACACAAATTTACTTAAAGGTTTAAATACAGTTTATTTATCAAATTTTGGTTTTAAGAACATCAAATAAGCGTTTGTAAGATTTGCTGGTAATATCTGCTTTAGAGTAATGGTACTATCATTACATTAAAACCATCCACATTTCTTTTTTATATATGCAGTGTAGTGCCCTGAATTGGTTGTGGCTCCTGCCTGGTAGATTACACCTATTGTTGTGAAGGTTTTCTTACCAAGTGATATTTGACCATGTGTGAATCCAGTCAGCTGGCAGTTGTTTTTGGTACCATCTGCATTGTAAGGTAGAAGCATTAGTATTACGTATTTACTATGTGTTTGTATTACTAACGTGGAGCGATTATCTGAATTGCAGGTAGAGCATAATCTACCATGGTTTGCATTTTGTACAAGTTGCTGAAATGGAATGGATTCACAATTTGGTATTGATATATATAGGAAGCGTTCATTGGGGATTTCTTCTTGTGTCACATTGTTGCAGAGAGTGCATGTATGTTTCCACATGTATGAAATCTGAACGATTTCATTTATAGGTATGTTTTTGTTTTCCAGTACTTGTGGTAAGTACATTAGAAATTTTTGTCGAATTTCCTGTGAGTTTATAGTGAATTTCACCATTCCAGCAAAGTAGTCCAATTGTCGTCATATTCCAAAAACACTATATGTGTTGTCAGGATTGTTTGCTGCATTTCTGTGAAGTACTAACATTTGCAAACACAATGGGTCTGTACTGTGTAAGTAAATGTTGTCAACAATTGGTGGTAATTGAAATAGAATATTCATTGCTACATTTGCATAGCAACGTACACCAACTAGATTTGAGAATTTAAATGGTCCAGGTAGTTCTGTATCTAACTGCTTTTTTTGGAGTGTGTCTTCCTTCTTTAAAGAAGTACCTGGTTTACTTTCTCTAATTGATTCTTTTTTGTTTGTGTTAATGATGAAGTATTAGTTTCTTTTACTCTCTTTGGAGGATTTGCAGTGACGTCCTGTTGCATTTCTGTTTGATTTAGTTTTATTTGACAACGTTTTAGTTTTTGTGGAACAGAATATGTGTTTAGATGGGGAGTGTATAGTGAGCGAAGTCTATTATATTCTAAAATGCAAGGAATATCAGCGTTTACTTTACTTGCATCAAAGTTGATTAGAAATAGACAGTCAAGTGTACGTAAGCGTGATAGTGCTATGTAGCTCATGCCTTCTTTAAAGACTGTGTTACCAATATCTATCATTGCTTTGTCTAGGGTAAGACCTTGTGATTTATGAATCGTGACTGCGTATGCAAGAGTTAGAGAAAATTGTTCTCTGCGTACATACATATCTTTGAAGAGAAGGAATCTAGCTGTTGAACATCCTATCCGTTTTACTTCTGAAAGTTTGTCAAAGAGTATATTGACAAACTGAATTTTGTTGTCACGTGGGCATGTTTGAAAGCCAACAACTGTACCCAGTGCTCCATTAACTAGTCCTTGGTCCACGTCAAGGTTACGTTTAAGCATTACTCTGCAATTTAAGGATAATTTTAACATCTTTTCTAAGCCTGCTGTGTTTGAGATTGATTTTTCTAAATTATTTAGTACTGTTGTGGCTTGGTTACACATGGGTAGTGTCATACCATGTACATCTAGTTTGTCTGTGGCGCTAATTTCCATTATTGGTTGCATTTCATACTTAACATTATTTCATTGAATTTGAGACAGCTTGCAAGAGTTGGCATTAAGGCCATACAATTGACATTTTTGTGGGCTAATTGTTCCATAACATCTGTAGCACATGCATTATCGCCATAAAGTGCATTAATGTGCCGGGTTTTCAATGTTGCTTCTACTTCTTTAGAAAGTATACCAACTCTCAAACTTTTTAAAATGTTGGCATAAGTTAGATCAGCAGATTGGCGCATGTTTTCTGTTAATTCTCTGTATTGGAAATGTTGCCAAAGGTTGACATTTCCAATGCTGCCAACAGTTTTACGGCAGAGTTTGTGCCCTAATGTTTTAAAAATAGGTTCACCTTTTACTGGTGTTAATTGAAGCAGTTCTCCAAAAACAATAATGTGTTTTCCTGCAAAGAGCTCTTCATAGTCTGTTTTGAGTACTTCTTGTAATCTGAGGTGAATCAAAGCTAACATCAGGTTGGAGACCATGCTCACTTCATCTATTAGTGGTATTTTCATTTGTTTCAATACTCTGCGTAATTCCATTGCAGCTTCTGCAGAAAGTTTGTAATAGTCTAATTTGTTCTGGTGTTCTACTGGTAATAGTAGTAATCGGTGTAATGTAACACCACCTATGTTGTAGGCAGCTAAACCTGTGGGGGCAGTGACAAAAGCTGACAGTTTGTTGTTTGTCAATTGTTGAAGGAACTTACTAATGATTTTGATCAGGAATGTTTTGCCAGAACCAGCTTCACCACTGACGTACAGTAGTATAGGTTTATAATTACGGCAGGAACATTCTTTATTTTCATGTTTTACACCATGTGCAATTTGTTTTGTTACTTCTTGAAAAATGCTACTTTGCTCATTGTTTAGTTTTGATTGTAGTATAGTTAAGTCTTCCTTATCTTCATACTGACACATGGTGTTTTCTATTTCTATCATAGCTAATTCTGCCTCATTTGTTATTAGTGGTTCTCCCAGTGGTTCTTGGCTTCCTGTTACAGAAGGTTGACTACTGTCAGGAGTATCCTTATCTAGTTGGGCTTGGAGTTCTTCTTCATGTTGCTGTTCATTGTGCAACATTGTTTTGTACTGTGTAAAGTTTACATCAGTTATAGTGCTTTCATTTGCTTTGAAAGCATCCTCACATGAGTCATAGTTATCTAGTAATTGTTCTTCTTTTCTCCATGGTTTGAAGAGTTGTAGCAGGGACATGTAATATACTTCTTTATGTTCGGGAGTCTTCAATGACAATTTGATATGATTAATAAAATTTGGTTTAGTGAGTTTAACTAAGCTGATTTCACAGTCTGTCACTCTATATTTACCTTTTTTTTAATCAGGTTTCATATTATTTTTGTATGTGTAGTCTTGGGCTATTTGGTATAGACACATGTTTTCCAAAGTATTACTTCTGTTTGGGTAGTATGTGTCCAATAAATTGTTTTTTAAAATGTCTTGGCTGTTGGGATCATGTTTGGCTATTGTTTATATATCTTCATATGATTTTAGAACTCTTTTTTTAGATTTAGCTGGACCAAGACTTAGCCATACTATATTTTCAGATTTACCATACAATGAAGTACCAGTTAAACGATCAGCTGCTTCATAAGATCCACATTCTCTATGGGTGAGCATTTTTATGCCCAAGCTGTATAATTTCTGAGATACTGTTTTATCTGATGACAGGTCATTCCAGAGGTCTTGGAGCTCTGTCTTTTCTGCTTTAGTTAAGTATGCTGTGACATATCGTGCAACTGCAGTAGAATTGTGTGCAATGTACTGCACATCTATGTTTGCATTCCATAAGTGGGCAATGATTGCATTATAATCATTGATATATTGTTCTTCTTCTTTTCTTTTTATGTAATATGTATTTTTAGGTGACTTACCTTTAACACTATGTCTAACTGAAGACATGAGGTTGTTTACTTGACCTCTATTTGTAACTGGTCTAGGGAAACCAAATCGGCATTTGGTGTAGTATTTGCCTTTGTTTTTGTATTTGCGAAGACAATATTTTCCACATTTGTGTATTTGAAATTGTAATATTTGTGCACGAAGATCACTATTTGTTGCTTCTGATGGAATTTCACAAGTGACATATTTTTCAATAAACTGTAAAACAGTGGCATCACTGTCTTGACCAAATTTAGGAGCACCTTTAATCCATAAAAGCATGTGGATATGTGGTGCTCCTCTGGCTTGGTATTCTTTTCTCCAAAAGAAGTGTTGCACTTCTCCAAGGGGAGGAACAGTTTTATTACAAATAAAATGTAGCATAGCAATGAAGCAATGGTGAAAATATCTTGAAACATTAACAGGATCCAAAGAACAAAGTTCTCCAGGTGTTAGAATATCTATGTTTGTTTTGTTTTTATTTGATATGTGTAGGAAATCATGTAAATCTTCCCATGCATATTCTGCACAACTTAATGTAACAAACCAAGTGGGTGGGCCAAGGTTTCTGATCATACAACGTACATCTCCATGACGTCGAAACCAGTACTCTTTAGTACCACGCATATTTGCTAATAGATTTGTAATATTTGATTGTAAAACCTCATCCTTTTGTTGCACTTTCTCTAATAATTGTGTAGCTGTCATATTTTGAAAGTGTGATCCTGATTTTAATATGTGTGCAACTCCGTAACATAAAGTTGCTAGTTCACTTTCAAAGAGTAGGTGGAATATGTATTCCACATTTTGTCTAAATCTGGGATCTTCAGAATACATCCGTAATGAGCGGTATTCTGAAGCTGATATTTGAATAGGTCTATCATCATACCTTCCTCCTTTGCCAGTAGGAAAGAGTAGAGGAAAAGCACGTGCTTCTATACTTTTTTCCCATATACTGATTGGCGATCCTTTAGTTTGACGCATTTGGTAAGTTTCCAGTACATCTTGTATGGTGTCATTACAGTGCAAAGGATGAATTGTATAATGGTCTAAAGTATTTGATATTGTAGCAGGATCTAGTAGCTCAAATTGACCAGCTTCTTGTGTTTCTTGAATTATTTCAGTTGTATATTTCAAGTTTTCTTCAATATTAATTTCTTTGTAATATTCATTATTCTCTTTAAGATATTGGAAGGCTTGTCTAACTTTATATAAATCTACCAGCTGTTGCCATATTTTTTTGTCTTTTGTAGGTACTCCATTTTCTAATATAATTAAAGATTGCTGCATTGGACGTTGCACTCCTAGAGTATGGACATTTTCTTTTAGATTTAATGGTAAATAAACTACTTTTCCATGAATGCCTTATACCAATTCAGAGGGAAGTAATTTTGCTGTTTTTGGTTGAAGGCGTATTATTGCTTGAAATGGGTGTACTGTTTGAATTATGATGCTCTCATATAAATTAAGTTGTTGTAGAGGTTTTGGTACTGGGTATAATTCCAAATTATTTGTGATAGAACGTGAAGGAGTTTGGTTGTTGTCAAGTTTTGTAGTGCAATAACTGCAAAGTATTAAGGGCTCAGTTATTTCATATTTGTTTTCTGCTACAAGGTAGAGAGCTAATTCAAACCATTTAGAATCTTCATTGTCTTCTATTTTGTATGATAGGTCCACAGTTTGTGTGTTACTTTTATAGAAAATTCTACGGCAACATACACATACATGGTTTGGTACTTCAGCTGATGTACTTTTAAATTTTAGAATTTCTTTTTTGTATGTGTTTAGCAAAAGGTTGCCATGTGTAGAATTGTTGCTTAATTGGTTTAAAGCTATTTCATTCTGTAAATGGCTTTCACTTCCAAAATATTTATTCTGGATATAGTGAATTTCTTCAAGTAGGTCTTTTGCTGTACCATGTAGAAGGATGTTATTTAACTTTGCTAGTGCCAAAGCAGGACTTTTAGCATAGTACAGTTTATAGACTAGATTTCTTATAGTTGAATGATGTGTTGATATCCTTTTGATTTCATGGAAAGTGGTTTTACAGGTAGGTCCTGTAATGCAGGCCAATGAATGTCCTTGTAGTCCTGTGTACTTGCGCACTGGACAGGTATCTATATTTTGCAGTAATTTAATTTTGATTTTGTCTTTGCTTTTTACATATTTATTGAGGAATTGGCGTAAAGATTTGAAACATTGTTTGGGAATGTTACACATTGACGTGCATGGCCATTTGTACACTAGACGTTCTGATTCAGTTGAGTGGAGGGGTAATTCTAAGTTTTCAGGGCATATTTTTGTAAGAAGTACTTCTTGTTCCATTATGGTATTATTCACTTTTTCATAACCTCGACCACTGCTATGTATGGCAATTGTATTAGTTAGCTTTTGTTTGTACGCTTCTTCATTAAAATATGGTTCTGTGCTTGTAGTGTGATTCCATTCACCTCTGCTGATACTTAAGAAGTTCTTTCTGTTGATATTTTGCTTATTGAGAAGTCTTTTTTGTAATTTAGTTATTAGTTTTGTTAGAGGTTTCATTTTGTTTAACAGTAAAATAAATACATTTCTTTTGAGAAGAATTGCACTGTCCATCAATGCTTCTAAGATTAATTTCCTACGATAGGTTTTAAGCTTTGAACCTGATTTCTCTCCTGTTTTTATAAGATTTTGAAGGACTTTGTGACGGTATATTTTGGCTAAAATACTTTTCTTGGTATGCTTACTTTGCACTATATTAAAATTTGAAGAAGTAGTTTTATCTGTACTGATAGCTGATTTTCTGTTAATTGTTTTTTGGTTTGTTTTACATTTTGATAGAGGAAGCGAAGTTGTTGTACTTGAAACTTCTTGTGTTTCACTAAATGATTGTATTAGCTGTTTTGTTTCAACTTTTTTTTACAAATTCTGCTAGAGATGGATGCTTATGTTGGACACCTTTATTTTCGTTTGCTCTACTTTTGCGTTGCTTTCTACGGACTTGACTTTTGGTACGCATTATTTAGGGTCTGTTGAAAAAAATAAAGAAGATATGGGTTGGGGTGTTCTGGAATGTATGTGTGCTGTGTGCATGAGTGTTTGAGTAAGATGATAAAGATGTATGTAATGGTGTGTGATTGTGCATTGGGAACTAAAACTAGTAGGGATAGGTATTCTTGAATTTATGTGTTACTAAACTGGGGTTCAGATGACAAAAAAAAAGTAAGCTGGTGGTGTGGAAAAGTACAAATAGTAAATCTAATGTATACAATTAAAACAGTTGTTTGTTCTATAATATGAAAATTGTAGTGGTTTAGTTGGGTAATTTGTGTGTCCAAAAATAGAAATTTGTGCGCCATTCTGGCTGTAAATCGCTGTTTAAGACATGGACATTTTTGGACAAAATGGTACAAAATCTCTATTTTTAGAAACCAAAATAGCTTGTATTAATGTTATAGTATATTTGATTAATAATACAAATATTATGGTGATATTTTACTTACTTTTTTTTTTTAAATTAACAGGTAACTTCTTAGTTTTTCTTTCTTCTTCAAATTTGGCTGCTTCTTTTCAGGAAACTGGTCTTCACTGCAATTGTAAAAGCTTCAAATTAGTAACTTTGTTTGTATATAACACTGTTTTTAATTTAGATATGGATTTTTTTTAATTGAAATCCTCAGTGCCTTCTGTAAAACCATTAAACTAATTTATTTACATAAGATACATTGCATCAGTTCAGTACATATGATATGTTCTTAATGAACAAATTGTATTGAATGACTAACTGTAGCAAAAAAAAAATATCTGTACTATGTCTTGTGAAATTTATAATATATTAGTGAATACCACTATTTCTGTAAGTAAACTGTTCTAGGTAATAGTGCCTCAATGTCATGTCTAATTTAAAATAATTAAGCAAATAAATAAATAAAAACAAAAAATATGAAATTGTATAAGTATTTTTATAAAGGTTTAAACACATTGTGTTTGCATGCAATTTTGTTTGAAGATATGTAGTCTATATATTTCATTTAAAACATGTTAGTTTAACATGATTTGAGTGTGTGTGTATAAAGAAAGTAAAAAGTATAAAGGTTTATGAGTGATAGTTGATTTTAGGAAATTGAAAAAAGTACAGTAAATTCATTTTACAGATTTTACAAGGTAAAAGTCTGTTTGAAAATGTGTTCATCTACTATACAGAAAATATGCATACCTGAAGTTTGTGTTCATGCATATGGATATGCATGGAGCTGCAAGTAGAAATATTGAAGACTTGTACAGTATTTCTGGTAGATGCTGCTTGCCAATGATATGACACTTGTACTCAGAGAGATTCAGAGTACATTTGCAGTGCTGATCTATGATGATGCAGTTAGATGTAGAGGTCTTGAATGTGATTGGTGCATGGTCATGTGATTTTGGAGGTACATCCAATGAGGGAATGGCAGAGAGAGTGTAGTGGAAATGGTAGAAGGGCTGTTCATGTTACGATATGTCCGCGGACATGGCGGTAGTTCACAGACATCGGGAGTTACATCCGGGGATTTTTGGGTTCAGAAGTCATGCAAATGAGAATAAGCACTGAAAGGGATTGGTCAGGAAAGTTTGGTGGGTGTGTTGTGCCAGGAGAGATTTTCTCAGATACTCTTTTTGCTGAGAAAACAAAAGATAGCTATGGCTGTGTGTTTCAGAAAACAGATTGTTTGGATTTTAGGAGATTCGTGGATACATTGGTTGAAGGTGCATGCAGAAAGCTGTGGAGTAGCTGTAGATCTTGGATTCCCACATGTGGAAGTCCACTGGCATGGAGTACGTGGAATGAAGTGGTTGGACTTGCTACCTCTCTGTGCTAATTTGGAGACAGAGCAACATCCAGACATAATTGTAATTCATTGTGGAGGGAACAGTTTAGGACATGTGACTGGATTTTTTTTGCAATTTGCTATGAAAGAAGGACTTAGGAAGGTTATGGACATGTTTCCTAATTCTCAAGTGATATTTTCACGGATTGCGCAGAGACAAATGTGGCTTCGTTCTTCTTCATTTGGTCCACAAATGGAAAAAGCAAGGCGCAATGTTAATAAGGCTGTTTGTGGCTTTCTAAGAGATTTTGGCATGTCTTCTTTTCACAATGAAAATATTATGTTTTGTAGTACATACATTTTTCGCAGAGATGGAGTCCATCTTACTTATGCTGGCAATCAGATTTTTCTGAGAAATGTACAAAATGCATTGCAACCTTTTTTGGAATTACAACAACGATTTTGAAGTAGATGTTAAGCATTTACAATTTTTGACTTACAAACACCACCCAAAGGCTCTTTTCAGAGCCACCACTTCTTTCCAGAGAAAATTACAATGTTTGTGATGGAGTAGCAACCCAATTTTTTTAATGTTCGCAAACTGTCCGCGGACTTCTAAAAAATACAAAGAGCCCTGCTTCATTTATTTTCACTTCTATTTTTTAACTGGGAAAGGCGGCTCTGAAAAGAGCCTTATTTTTTTTTGATTTTTGTAATTTTGTATTTTTTTTGGTTTTTCAGACACGACACACTAGGAGAGGAGAGTAAAGGAGGGTAAAGGGAGGACACCAACCACGGGGATAAGAAAGGGTGCACTGAGAGAGGAAGATGTAGAGTGGGTTTTATTTGGGTAGTGATCAGGTCTTCTCGTGCTCTGAGACAATAGTCTCAAAAGCACTCCGAAGTCGCTCCCCCCTGCAGAGTACTGTGTCACAGTACACACATACAACTGTGACCCTCAAAAGGTAAGGGTCATCAGCATTCTGTATGGCCTGTGAGGCAGCTTGAGAAAGACGCTGTCCCACAGAGGTGGTCCTTGTGGTGACAGGATCAGAAACAGAGGATGAAGTAGAGGAAATCAACCTGCTAAGTTCTTCGCAAGG
This sequence comes from Ambystoma mexicanum, assembly GCF_040938575.1. NCBI lineage: Eukaryota > Metazoa > Chordata > Amphibia > Caudata > Ambystomatidae > Ambystoma > Ambystoma mexicanum. The sequence goes on along the minus strand of NC_090936.1, from coordinate 1,126,223,812 downwards.
TACAACCCTGTGAATAGCCCCAGAGTGAAATGACCTCAGGTGTCGCTTCATAGTAGTGGTCCCAAAGCTGTACTTACCGTGCTTCCCGCGACTGAGTATCATTTTGCACTCATTGCAGGTAACACGGTTCGCACAAGCCTTAGGACCATTCCCATGAATGGTAAATAACCGCCACACCTAGTGCGGGTAGTAGGGATTTCCTCTACCTCATTCTCATCATCCTCTTCTTCCTCCTCCGCATCCTCACTCCTGTTCCCCTCTTCAGGCCCTTGGGGAGGTGGTGGTGGTGGAGGGGTTGGGGGTGGTGCTGAAGCAGGTGCAGCACCAAGTGGCAGTTCAGCAGCTAAGGATGCCATCTCGATGATGGTGTAGTCTGCAGGTGGCAGCAAAAATCACTGTGTTCTGAAGAATAGCCAGAAACACAATGGGAATAAGCTCTTGGGCGTGGTCTTTTATAGGGGTTCTTGTGCGCGGTCCGCGGACATGCGCACTGTCCGCGGACAGATCGAACACAAAAAAAGGATCGGAAAGTTTCAAAAGGTATATAGAAACTCAAGATTGCTATGTGGAACTTGTGCCATGGTGAGATTTTATTGAAAAATATTATGGATTAACTGAAAATGTACTTTTAAATTGTTCGGGGACACAACAGTGTCCGCATTTTAGGACACACGATGAGCGTGGGCACGGTCATATGATCCGTTTGCGAACTAGTCCGCCAAGGAATCGCCTGTCCGCAGGACACCAAGTGCACGGAGAGTGGTTAGCGCAGGCGCATTGATGTCCTACGGACACTGTTCGGGTTCTGAAGTAATTAAAAGTGCGTCACACGTGAAACGGACATTTCAGGACACCGCGTGTGTTCTTAGTACAGTTTCATGTTGCTAGCGAACACTACGAACCGTTGTACTGTTGTTCAGGACACATCATTTTCGTTTATTTACGAACATTTCAGGACACCAATTGTGTTCTTAGGACAGTTTTAAGTTGATAGCGAACATTACGGACAGATATAGTGTTCTTTAGAACACTTTAATTTTTGTTTCTTTACGAACATTTCAGGAAACCACGTGTGTTCTTAGAACAGTTTCAACTTGCTAGCGAACAGTATGAACAGGTGTGGTGTTCTTCAGGACACCTCCATTTTCGTTTATGTACGAACATTTCAGAACACTCGCACTGTCCGCGGACACTTTTATTGTTTTTAAAAAAAAAAACGGAAACTATTCACAATACAATATAAAAATTTAACTTTATTTAACATATATTAATAATTTATGATAGAGAAGGTGAGGCAGAAACAGAAACAAAAACAGGAGAATTTGGGGTTTCAACATGATTGGTATTAGGTGAAGAAGGGATGAAATCTCATCAAAACGTTTTGGATTATGGAGAGGGTTTGGGGATAATTGACTGGGATATGGTGAGGAGGAACACGTACATGTGGGGCAATGGTACGAGGTTTTTGGTTTGAAATGATTTTCTACAAAAGTTTTTAAATTATTAAAATTAGCCAACAATACATCCATTTTTCCTTCTATCTTGTGAAGACTGTTATCCATAGCAGGGTTTTCTGAAGTTTTTTCTATTCTGGTATGCTCTGTACAATAAAATAATATATATGTTAAATGTATATAAAAAAAATAATAAATAAATGGTTTATATTATAAAGTGTTTACCATTAGTTTCACTATCTTGTGACATTTCTTCATGTGGGAAATTGTCCTCTAGCCATTCCAGAGTACTAGACATTTCTGTGAGAAAAAAAAAAAAGATAATGGCCCTCATTACGACCCTGGCGGAAATCGAAAAACGATGGCGGAAATGCAATACCGCCATCGAATAGCGCTCGGTGCGACTATGACCCGTCACCGTAAAGTACGATGCCATTAGCGACACCGTAGTGAACGCCAACGCTAACTGCACCAAGTACGCGCGCGCGCGCCTTGCCAAACCGTAATTAGCACCATGGCGCAAGGGTACGCGAATTCCGACCCTAGCGGACATGTACTTAACGCCATCAAGCACGGCGGAAAGTACCATTCCGCCATGGTGAGAAGTACGGCATCGCGAATCAACCGTAAACGGCCCCACTGAGTGCCTGTACACCGCTCCCTGGCCACATAGTACAACTCCCCGTAGGTGCAACGAAGTCACAATGCAACCAGTGAAATGTACAAGTCACCCATGCATGCCAACGAACAAAAGAATCACAAGAGGGGCCAATGGGAGCTGCAGGGCACAGATGGCACGAATACAGAAGCTATACCAATGGACATGACCTCAGTCTCCCACCAAGAAACGCACGCAAACACAGGCACCTGTGACCAGCAATATTCCGATAATCACATCATTCCACCAATCCACCTGGCTGACCGGCATCTGTTACACAAAACCTAATCCCCCGCCCCTGAGCATGACATCATCCAAACAGTCATATTGGCAGCCCTCACCCCTGACCTCACTGGGCTTTGTAGGCAAACGCGCCCAGCACAGTACCACGCAACTATACTCCGAAGCTGGAACCCAATGCAGATCTCCTCACAATACATCGCTCCCCAAATAGGAATATGCCACATCACTTGCAAAGAAGAACGCTACACGGCCCATATCAGAATAGAAATGTAATGCACAACAAATTCACCAAGCCCATACAGCCATTAGGCCATGAACTCCAAAACACATTTCACCATTGTGGGCTGCATCCGCAATAAATGACCAGCTACTTCTTGTGTGACGCCCTGTTCCTTCATGGTACACAGGGGCTACATTCTCGTACGAAAAGGCAACATGGAAGCGCCTAGAACCGCAGGGCCGTCCCAATAGGGAGGCACTAGTCCAGCTGAAAGGCCGAAATGTTGCTCCGAGCCACTAGTACTGCGTAAGGGCATGTGGCCCATTGGCGATCGTCCCATAAGATCGTAATGCTGCTCCACTGATTAACGCGAAGCAGCAGGTGTCGGGAGTAAAACCCATCTGCAGGAGTGGCATACAGATGGCAGTGGCAAAAGGGGAGGAGATACCTGTCAACCAAAAGAAAAGAAAAAGAAAAGAATGGCCATCAGAACTACATTCGAACAACTCACTTCAATGATCACACTAGATCCACAGCCATATGCATGCTAGCCCACTCCAAAGGATCATCACCACCCCAAAACCACTTGCGACTCATAACTATCCATATCGAGGTGAAAACACCATCACAAACGAGTGTACCTGTGCATGCGTCTGTGAAAACAGAATCCATCAGATGGGATTGGTAACGTGCATGGACACAAGTGTCTGAAGGCGCGTCGAGACAGGGAGGGCTCAACAAGGCCAGATAGACGATGGTCCCACTATGGCAGCCCTGCATCACATAGCGCAGGGGAGGCGGACAGATTCCAAGAAGCCCTGTACATGGCAAACACCGTATCAAATCATCTGCCCATGCATCCATTCATCATTCCCTCATCCCGTAATGATAACGCCTGTTTCCATACTCACATAACATGTGAGAATTCCATTGAGTCTGTGCGTTATGCAGCCTGCAAAATCCACTGTGCCCCAGCCCGTAATTCCAGTGTTGTGAAGTAACATGTATTTGGGAACGTCCGGCCTCATCATCCACTTCGCTATTGCGCATCCCAAACTATTCATATCAATCATTGCATCCTCGCCATGGCCCCTGTCCCAAGGACACTGAACAATAGAACGTTATATTTGCAGTCAGACCTCTGGGCATCTCCTCGCCGCTAGCTGAAGACCGAAAGCGCCGCCCTTCGAATTCCTCATTTGCAACATCACATCGAAAAGGCATCTGTGGCCGCTTGAAATCACAAATTAATCCATCTAGTGCGGCTGTGTGTGAAAGTGGCAACTGCCTTCACTCACAAATGGGAGGCCCCGCCCGTCGGTGAACCTCGGTACAGTGATGCATGAGGGTCCACCGTTACTCGAGTACTACGTTCCACTGACCCTTCACAAGTCTGTTCGAGACTGCAAAGAATGCATGTGAAACAATGGGACCATAGCCGAATGAACATATCAACCAATGTAACGCGGCCATCGGGTACTAATACATGATTGTAATAGCAAGATGCCATTCCTCGAATTGCAGCGTTGTGTGCGGGACGTGCTCGCCCAAAGGGGAGAGCAGCTTGCACAGGTGGAATGAATCACCACAGGTGGAGGCCATACAGCCTGAAAACACATAAATTGCACGCCCAGTCTCCTCCCACAACCACTCCGAAATGCTACCGGCAGGACTCGCGATGTTGGCCCTGGGGGACCTGATAGCACTGCAAGTACTCCAACTCCAAGAAGAAGACGAACACCAACTACAACCGGCCGCACGGAGGAGACGCAGGAGGAGGAGGAGGGCAAGGCAGGGCCAGCAAGGGCTGCCAGCACAGCCACTACCACCACGCAGGCAGCCCGCAATCCCACGCCTCCGAGCACATCCGTTCAACCTCACTGCTGAGCAGATCCACACCCTCTACCGTTTGGACCGGGACACCATAGCCGCCATTGTGGACATGACACAGGCTGACCTTGTCAGCATGATAGATAGCCCAACCGCCATCCCACCCCTACTGAAGGTGGTGTCTGTACTCCACTTCCTGGCCACAGGCACCTACCAGCACACAGTCGGACAGTTGCATGGCATTTCTCAGCCACTGTTCTCACGGACACTATTGCAAGTGCTCGATGCCCTCCTGCAGCACGCAGACGACTACATCTCTCTACCACGCTCGGAGCAGGAAATAACCAACACAAAAGTGGGATTCCATGCACTTGGCGGCATACCGGGTTGCATTGGTGCCATCGACTGCACCCATGTGGAATTGGTCGTCCCACATGCCATGGAGGCCCAGTACCGCAACCGAAAACAATTTCATTCACTGAATGTACAAATGGTGTGTGACTCCAACAGGATCATTACACATTGTTGTGCCCGATTCCCTGGATCAACCCATGATTCTATGGTCTTGAGGAACTCTGCAATACCACGCTACATGGAGCGACACGCAGGGAACAGATCCTGGCTACTCGGTGAGTCTCATTTCATGCATGATGATGTGGGGTATGTGATGCGGCAATGACCTGGCAGGAAGGGGGGGGGTGCGTACGTAGCAATGGCATTCCACATAATTCGTTTATCGTCCACATACAGGTGATGCCGGATATCCACTGAAGAGATGGCTCCTCACACCAGTCTGGAACCCACGGGACCAGCATGAGGAGGACTACAACCATGCCCACTCACGTACCCGTGTAGTCATTGAACAGGCATTCGGCCTACTGAAGACCCGTTTCCGGTGCCTCAGCAGGTCTGGCGGGGCACTCCTGTACCGCCATGAGAAGGTTGCAAAGATGGTGATGGCATGTGTCATGCTCCACAACATGTGCGTACGTAGAAATGTGCCCATGCCCCCTGACGCAGAACTGCAAGCACCTGAAGATGGTCATGATGAGGGTGGGGATGTGGCAGCACCTCAAGGAGTCTGCGAGGCACAGGAGGGCCGTGAAATTCGTCAGCATCTCATAGATGCATGCTTCTAGCACTCACGCCTGGTGGCTGATACATGGACACGGGACTCGTGGCATTGTGTGTGTCTGGTACATGCACAATATGGACTGTACGCCTATGATGGCCTAGTACACAAAGATCATTGTCCATACATCTCATTGTTTGATCGTGCATTGTTTATGGCATATGTGATATCATGTTGAACACCCTATCGACCCGCCACCCAAGTGAGCCCAACACACCCCCTCCACCCTCCTACCTCCCCCCCGAACACCAGTGTCCAAAGATGCTCATTGTCAGTGGGCAGTCGCTATTGCAAGCCCCCTCTGCGCGTATCAGGGGCACCCCTGCCTGTGGAGCGCAGGTTCCTCCCAGATCTATGTTGGGGGCTGCCCTGGACGGAACTTGCAACGGATGATGTCTCTGCCTGCTCACGTCCATGCATGTCCCTAAGGGTTTGTGAGAGCTCAGTGAGCACACGGCGCACTGCGGCAAGTTCGGCACATACGTCTTTGGACGTCGCATGCAGTTCCCTCCTCAGGCTCTCGGTGCTTCTCTCCATTTGGACTCTCAGGCTCTCGGTGCTACTCTCCATTTGGACTCTCAGGCTCTCGGTGCTACTCTCCATTTGGACTCTCAGGCTCTCGGTGCTACTCTCCATTTGTGCCCTAAGTGTCTCAGTTGATGTTTCTATGTCTGCCTTGGTGCCCCCACATCCATCGGCATGGTCCTTGAGGAGCGTGGCCAGTTGCTGCTGTTGCACGATTAACTGGTCGAGGGACTGTTGACTCTGCTGGGCCATGGCCATTTGCGGTGGTGTCACAGAGGGGCTGTTCGCCTCATGTTGCCCTGCCACAGGGCTTGTGGGGGATGGCCAGTCGTAGTCTTGTGGGTGCCCCTGCGTGGTATCCTCATGGTGTACGGGATGGAACAGACAGGGGGATTGGGACAGGTCATGGATGGATCTGACTTCGACATCCCTGTCTTCTGTGTCGGAGCATGCTGCCATTAATGGGGTGTCACCTATGGTGCTGCTGCCACCAGAGGCAGTACCTTCTGTGGCATCCATTGGAGGGACCTGTGGTGGTGCTGTTGTGGGCATGCTGGCTGCTGGGATGCCTGTTGATGTTCCCTCCTGTGTGCTGCCACTTGATATGTGCTGCTGCCGTGTCTTGATGCGTGCAGCTGAGGTGGAGGGTCTTTGGCCGTCGGTCTTGGCCCTCTTTGCAGGTGTGCTGGTAGGGGTGTCCTGGAGCTCGTCGTTTGGATCGGACCCTGTGGTGGAGTAAAGGAGGGCGAGCGTTATTAATGGGTCTGTGGGAATTGGAATGGCAATGTATCACATGCATTGGGGTGGTACCTGAGGGTGATTTGGGTCGGGGCCTTGGAGGTGCTTTCATTTGTGTGTGGAGTGAGGGTGCAGTTGTTTGGCAGCCTGCAGTTAGGGTGTGCCTGCTGCACGTGTAGTGGGTGTTTTTGGGGTTTTTACTTATTTATGTATTTATTGTGAGTTTTAAAGTGCGCTATCAGGCCAATGTGTGTGGACGTTCTCCTGGCCATGTGTTGCTGTTGCGCTATGTGGACACATGTGAGTCACATGATTGGACATTGTGGATTTGGCATGGTTTTATTTGGGCCACCTACCTGATTCTCCGGATGTCTGTACTCCTTTCTCCATCCCTCCGACTCCCTCTATGCTCTCCATTCCAATGGTGGAGGCACAGATTTCTTCCCAGGGATCAACTTGATGGGTGATTCCGATCCTCCCCCGGTGGCTGTGGCAATGTTGCGGTTGGCAGAAAGTATGCTACGGACGCGTATCCGCAGGTCGTCCCACCGCTTCCTGCATTGCTGTGGGTTGCGGGGTGCGGTCCCCACCGCACTTACCCGCTGTGCCACCAGGGCCCATATGGCCTTCTTGTTCGCAAGTGCCGTCCTGGTCATTTGCGTGGAGAAGACGGCGGCAGCATTCTCCTGGAGGGTCTCTGTAAGCACGGTGAGTTCCTCACGGGAGAAGTGGACCTGCCGCTTGCGGTCGCACGCTTTCTTCGCTACTTTTCCCATTTTTCTTGGTTTCACTAGGGTGGATGACGGGTTGGGATGTGTCTCAGGGTGGTGTTTTTAGTGGTTGTGTGTATTTTGTGGTTTTATAGGTGTACGGGGTGTTGTTTCCCGTTCCGGGCCCATGTTTTTACTTCCGTTTCCGTATATTTACGGTCGCCGTACTTTCCGGTTGGCGCTCACTGCGGTGTCCGCTATGATGGGTGGCGGTATTGCACCTAGGGCGCCGTACGGCGGCGGTGTGGGCCGTTTTGGGGTCATTTCCGCCATCGCGGACTTTGCACTTCCGCCATGGCGTGGTGCTCGTGCCCAATGGGTCGGAATGGGCCGCACTTTGCTCCATCGTGCAATGGCGGAAACGCTATTTACGCTGTGGCGGTCCGGTCAGTCACTTTCCGCCAGGGTCGTAATGAGGGCCAATATATTTTTTAATCTAATACAGAAAGTTTATAAATATATGAGTAAAATGAAGTACACTTACTATTTCTGGTAAGATAAGTCCTATGTATTCAGTGGGTCTGGTCTTGTTCTCAGTTCTGTTGTGTCTGTGAGGTAATTATGTTGGAAGCCAATTTATCTTCTTGTGGTATATTCAATTTCAGAACATATTGTATTTAAATGAATGGTTAGTGTGTTACATATATGGGTTACATTTCTTATGTATTACTATATATAATGTGTTTCTGTGCTGCTTTTTGAATTTGTTAAATGTTCCTATATTATGATATAACAATCAAACATACCCCCCCACCCCCCCCCACAGTTTTTAGGTAGTGGTACTGTTCTCCGAACATGTCCGCGAACATTAAATAAGTTCGCGGACATCAAGTTCATAAGAAGAGATCTAGTCAGTTCCATATGACATGTATATAAAGTCAAAGTCATAATTGATAAGTTGTGCTACTAAAAAACTATGAAATTCAGTGAAAAAACTTTGTTAAAGGGACGTTATGGTTAAGTTACGCTACTAAAAACCTACCGAAAAATCCTTGAAATTCGCCAGTTATGGTAAGCTAAGCAACCATAACTCGCGCCACCACCGTGCACTGCTAAGACTAACACCCAGGACATCAAAGATGACATCACAAATGAGATGGTTGCTTAGCTTACCATAACTGGCGAATTTCAAGGGTTTTTCAGTTTTACTTGGAACCATAACGTCCCTTTAACAAAGTTTTTTCACTGAATTTAATAGGTTTTTAGTAGCGCAACGTAACCATAACGTCCCTTTAACAAAGTTTTTTTCACTGAATATATATATATATATATATATATATATATATATTTTACATGGCCACTACATGGTTAAGTAGCTGTTTCCATAGGAAGAGCACTTTTTGGGCGGCTTATAACTTCGCTCTCCCTGGACGGATCCTCACCAAACTTTGCAGAAAAAGTATTTGGGTCACTCTGAATTTGCAAAGTTTGGTGAGGATTCATCCAGGGGGGACAAAGTTATAGGGGGGGTCCCAAAACTTTTTTTTTCCCATAGACTGATGGGAAAATATTTTTGCTCGCGTCTACAGCCCAAACCGCTGGACGGATTTTCACCAAATTTGGACGAAGAGCAGCGGCTTGGTCCCGAAAGCGTGCTTTTGCAAATTTGGTGAAAATCCGTCCAGTAGTTTTTTTTACAATGACCAAAAAGTAGGTAAAAAAAAATAGTGATATCTGTGTTCGGTTCGCGGACACACTTCCCTGTTCGCTCCGGGGACAGTGTCCTGATTGGCCAATCGTCTTGCGTGATGTTCGCGGACATGCAACAAGTGCGCTAATTGGACGGCATGGAGCGTGAAGCGCGTCAGATTTTCGGTAGCGCCCGCCATCTTGGATTTGCGGTCGTCCGCGGACAGCGCAGTGAAACTTTGTTCAAAATTTGTATTTAGTAGAGTGTGTTGGTGTGTAGGAGTGTTTGGGGAGGGTGGGAGTGTATGAGATAGGATGAAAGTTGTGTTTTTTGTGTGTTAGATGTTCTTTTTGTGTTCGATTTGTCTGCGGACATCACGGGTGTTCTGAAATGTTCTAAATAAACTGAATGGGGGGTGTTCTGAGGACTCAATATGTGTCCGTTTCGTTCGCAAGCAAACTGAAACTGTTCTAAGAACACTCGCAGTGTCCTGAAATGTTTGCAAATAAACAAAATGGGGGTGTCCTGAGGACGCTGTCCGTATTGTTCATTGTCAAGTTGAATATGTTCTAAGAACACTCGCGGTGTCCTGAATTGTTTGCAAATACACAAAATGGGGGTGTTCTGAAGACGTTGCCGAACACTTGCTGTGTCCTGAAATGTTCGCAAATATGAATGGGGGTTGTGGCTGACAAGTTGAATGTGTTCTAAGAACACTCGCGGTGTCCTGAAATGTTCGCAAATAAACAAAATGGGGGTGTCCTGAGGACGCTGTCCGTATTGTTCTCTGTCAAGTTGAATGTGTTCTAAGAACACTCGCGGTGTCCGGAAATGTTTGCAAATAAACAAAATGGGGGTGTCCTGAGGACACAGTCCGTCTTGTTCGTTGTCAAGTTGAATGTGTTCTAAGAACACTCGCAGTGTCCTGAAATGTTTGCAAATAAACAAAATGGGGGTGTCCTGAGGACACAGTCCGTCTTGTTCGTTGTCAAGTTGAAAGTGTTCTAAGAACTATCGCGTTCTGAAATTTTTGTAGGGGGTGTCCTGAAAACGCTGTCCGTATTGTTCGCTGGCAAGTTGAAAGTGTTCTAATTCATAGAATTCAGCACACAAGTGGCGGACGCGGCTGGCGCACAGTGTGCGCGTGCAAATCCCTGCGCTAGCCGCGTGCGCTAAAATCCATTTCCGCGCACAGCGTATTCATGGATTCCAGCTACCAAAACCAGCCATGGTGCACAGTGGCGCAGCGACCCTGCAGCAGCGCCAGTTACGCCCCCAAGAATGCCTCTCGCGCAGGGAAAAGCCATCAAAATCCCCAATCCAGCGCAACGGGCTGCGCTAACCCTGTATCAGCACGGCAAGCGGGCTACGTGTATCACTGGGGTGCGCGGGAAGTACCTCACGTCATTTCAGCTGGGTACGTGCATTTCAGGGGTGCGCAGGAAGTTACACACGTGATTCCATCAGGGTAGGTGTATTTCAGGGGTGCGTGGGAAGTTCCAGACGGGATTTCAGCAGGGTACGTGTATTTCAGGGGTGCGCGGGAAGTTCCACACGCGATTCCATAAGGGTATGTGTATTTCAGGGGTGCGCGGGAAGTTCCACACGCGATTCCATCAGGGTACGTGTATTTCAGGGGTGCGCGGGAAGTTCCACACGCGATTCCATCAAGGTACTTGTATTTCAGGGGTGCGCAGGAAGTTCCACACGCGATTGGCCCCGTGCGTGCAGGGTGCGTGTATTTCAGGTGTGCACGGGAAGTTCCACACGCGATTTCAGCAGGGTACGTGTATTTCAGGGGTGCGCGGGAAGTTCCACACGCGATCTCAGCAGGGTACGTGTATTTCAGGGGTGCGCGGGAAGTTCCACACGCGATTTCATCAGGGTACGTGTATTTCAGGGGTGCGCGGGAAGTTCCACACCTGATTGGCCCCGTGCGAGCAGGGTACGTGTATTTCGGGGTGCGCGGGAAGTTCCACACGTTATTTCAGCAGGGTACATGTATTTCAGGGGTGCGCAGGAAGTTCCACACACGATTCCATCAGGGTACGTGTATTTCAGGGGTGCGTGGGAAGTTCCACACGCGATTCCATCAGGGTACGTGTATTTCAGGGGTGCGCAGGAAGTTCCACACACGATTGGCCCCGTGAGAGCAGGGTACGTGTATTTCAGGTGTGCGCGGGAAGTTCCACACGCAAATGTCCTGGCTACGTGTATCTTGGGGTGCGCGGGAAGTTTCACACGCGATATCAGCAGGGTACGTGTATCCCAGGGGTGCGCTGGAAGTTCCACACGCGAATGTCCTGGCTACATGTATTTCGGGGTGCGCGGGAAGTTCCACACGCAATATTAGCAGGGTACGTGTATTCCAGGGGTGCGCTGGAAGTTCCAAACGCGAATGTCCTGGCTAAGTGTATCTTGGGGTGCGCGGGAAGTTTCACACGCGATATCAGCAGGGTACGTGTATTCCAGGGGTGCGCTGGAAGTTCCACACGCGAATGTCCTGGGTACGTGTATCTTGGGGTGTGCGGGAAGTTTCACACGCGAAATCAGCAGGGTACATGTATTACAGGGGTGCGCGGGGAGCACCACACGTGAATTGCACGTGTGGGTCCTCCCATGTGTTCCCTCTACACCCTCCACGGCCCCTGCAGGTGGCCCACACCACAGGGGCCTACCTTGCACATGTCCTGCAAGCACCCCATCCACCATGGCCATGCCCCCCAGCCAACCCATATGTCAACTTGCACTACTGCCCACCAACGCATGTCCCCCTGCACCCCCAGCCACCAGGGGCAGCCTCCACCAGGCCCCCACTCCTGTCCCCTATCACCCCCACCCCCCAGCACTGTGGGGCACCTGCCAGCAGGCCCTCACCCATGTCCAACTCATGTTCCCCTGCACCCCCACCCCCCAGCACTGCGGGGCACCTGCCAGCAGGCCCCCACCCATGTCCAACTCATGTTCCCCTATCACCCCCACCCCCCAGCACTGTGGGGCACCTGCCAGCAGGCCCCCACCCATGTCCAACTCATGTTCCCCTGCACCCCCACCCCCCAGCACTGTGGGGCACCTGCTAGCAGGCCCCCACCCATGTCCAACTCATGTCCCCCTGCACCCCCACCCCCCAGCACTGTGGGGCACCTGCCAGCAGGCCACCACTCCTGTCCAACTCATGTTCCCCTATCACCCCCACCCCCCAGCACTGTGGGGCACCTGCCAGCAGGCCCCCACCCATGTCCAACTCATTTTCCCCTGCACCCCCACCCCCAGCACTGTGGGGCACCTGCCAGCAGGCCCCCACTCCTGTCCAACTCATGTTCCCCTATCACCCCCACCCCCCAGCACTGTGGGGCACCTGCCAGCAGGCCCCCACCCATGTCCAACTCATGTTCCCCTATCACCCCCACCCCCAGCACTATGGGGCACCTGCCAGCAGGCCCCCACTCCTGTCCCCTATCACCCCCACCCCCCAGCACTGTGGGGTACCTGCCAGCAGGCCCCCACCCATGTCCAACTCATGTTCCCCTGCACCCCCACCCCCCCAGCACTGTGGGGCACCTGCCAGCAGGCCCCCACCCATGTCCAACTCATGTTCCCCTGCACCCCCACCCCCCAGCACTGTGGGGCACCTGCCAGCAGGCCCCCACTCCTGTCCAACTCATGTTCCCCTCTCACCCCCACCCCCAGCAATGTGGGGCACCTGACAGCAGGCCCCCACCCATGTCCAACTCATGTTCCCCTATCACCCCCACCCCCCAGCACTGTGGGGCACCTGCCAGCAGGCCCCCACCCATGTCCAACCCATGTTCCCCTATAACCCCCACCCCCCAGCACTGTGGGGCACCTGCCAGCAGGCCCCCACTCCTGTCCCCTATTACCCCCACCCCCCAGCACTGTGGGGCACCTGCCAGCAGGCCCCCACCCATGTCCAACTCATGTTCCCCAGCCAACATGTCATCACAATCTAGATCCCTGGTCCCTATGGTCAGCCTCCAAATGCAAAACACCCACCCGAGTATTGCATCGACCCACTCAGAAATGGCAATAACATGACAGAACACCAATTGCAAGTTTGGAAACAAACACATGTCCCTCACATACACCCAATGGTTGTCAGTGAATCTCAAAACCCATATCATGATATGCATTAAACCAATGAGATGACACTACACATTGAAGTTCGATCAAAAAATATGTATTAAAGGAAACATAAATTGAATCACAAATAAAGAAACAGAAATGGGAATGTACAAAAATGAAAAGAAGCATGTCCGTGAAAAAAAGCAAAACCAAAAATCATAATCCAAAGGAATGGTGTCCAAAGTCACAGTCCACAAAAGAAAATCCAATGGAAAATTATAATTGAAAGCCATTTCTCCATGGGTAAATTGAGAAAGAAAAAGAAAATCCAACAGTGAACTATGTACAGACGAACAAGCCAGGGTCCATTATCCCAACAAAAGAAATGAAACCTATCTAACAACACTAACTAATAAAAAAAAATATATATACAAAAATGTGGCCCATTGTCCAAAAGGTCCAAAATAAATTCAAAAACAAAGGAAACCTAACACCAACTACATAACTATGTACAAGGGCAGCAGCCTAGTCTGACGGCTCACTTTTGGATGTCCCGGGCCAGGGCATCATCAAACTCCTGCTCAATGTCCCGGAGGCGGTCCTCCTCCATGGCCCCGAGGGTCCGCAGGGCCGTCGACGGGTCCACCTCCAACCCCCTGCGGATTGCCTCGAGGCACTCGGCCCGCCTCAGGGCCCTCCGCATGGAGTTCTCCGCCCTGGCCATTGTGAGCCGTGCCTCTTCCGCCCGCTGCCGCTCCGCATCTATGGCGTGGCACAACCGCTGCCACACGGAAGACACTCTCTGTCCTGGGTCCTCCTGCCCTCCGGCCGATGCCTGCCCCTCCGATGTTGAAGGCCCCGAGCCTTCATGGCTCCCACCACATTGCTGCTGCTGCTGTGCCTCTGCCCGTGCACTGCCTCCTGCTGCCTGCACATCCTCCGCCGGCTGGGGTGCAGTCGTTGATGTGACCACCCCTGCTGGACGTCTGACTCCCGACTGTGGCAGGGATGCCTCCTCCACCAGCCTGGCTGCACCGTCAGAGGCAGCTCCACAGGACACCCAGGTGACTGATGGGTGGGAAGATGGCACGGAGGACGACTGGTGCATAGGGGGTTCAGTTGAGGAGGGGGTCGTAGCAAGCCCCATTAAATGGAGGAATCCGGCCTGGGTGACCTGTCCCAGTAGGCCGAAGCGGTCAACGAGCCATTCGAGATGACGTGCAGTCTCCTCATGAAAAGACTGCAGGTCACCTCGCATGGCCCGTTGACACAACGCCACACCAGTCAGGACAGGCTCAACCCGGACCTGGATAGCCAAGTCCGCAGGCAGAGGAAGGCCAGTTGTCGTTAGCTCATCCCCTGCCTGAAAACGGGTCGTGACGTAGGGATCCCTGCTGGTGCAAGATGATGCAGGGACAGGATCAGGGACAGGATTGCACACAGGCACCTCCGCGGCGGCCTGTGCTGCCTCCTGTCCCTGGTCCTGCACTGCACCACTAGCACCAGTGGTATCCCCACCTCCAGACCCCGTCTCTGTTGCTTGCACGGCCTCCTCCTCCACCAAACTCCCCACCAACATGGATGACTCCGTGCCATCTTCCCCCGTTGGGCCCTGTGGGGTCCCAGCTGCCCCTTCTGCTGCCGAGGAGTCCAACTCCAACCTCTGCCTCTTGAACCTCCCCCCGGCAGCTGCGGCCTGGGACGTGGCACCGGACTCCTCACTCCCCGACGAGATGACAACATGGAAGGGGAGCTGGGCCTTGCGTCTCCGGCTGGCGGTGGGATCCCCGCCGCTGTGCTCCACAGCACCTTCTCCGCCCTCTTCATCAGTTGACGCTGCAGACAGGGAGAAATAAAACACAGGCATCAGGGCACTGTACAATGGACACATACACACATGACAGTTGTACATGAGTGGCATTGGCAAACCTCAGACATGCCATCACAATCCCCAACACACATGTCATTTCAACTCGCACACATGAGCCATACCACAGCCATATCGCAACTGCCAGCACCATCCATACACATACAACAGCATGAGCAGGCAAAGCTGAGCCAGACATCACATGCAAGACAGGAAGTGCACTATACATGTACACACACCACCACACTTGCATGCATGTGTACACCTCTGCCAAGTGTCGCAGTGTTGAGATGGGCATCCATGTCACATCTGCCAATCAGGCTTCCACATCCCGCTGTCACATGCATCCATGTTGCATCACTTTTGCACCCTTGTCAAATACACACAAATGCACATGTACACAGTGCTGATACATGCAGCCGAAAACAACATACATGTGTGACATCACAAACATGTCTACTTACATACACATTCATCCAAACATGTGTGCCCACACAACTGCATTTGGCATGCAAGCCTACACACACAAGCACCATCCATGTCTCACACATTACAGCCCTCACATGTGTTAGCCTCACGGCCCTGTACACCCCCACCTATACTCGACCCCATACAAACAGATGTGCAACCTGCACACTACTGAAACATCACCTCACGCACAGCTCACAATCATGATGCATGTACACTTACCGCTCAACTCCAGACGGGTCTGCCTCTCAAGGACCTGGACGTGGAGCGCTGGGGATATGCGTTCCAGGACCCTCATCTGATCTTCCGACAAGTGGCCCCGGTGCCCCTTAGCATCCGCTGCCTTCAAGAGGCGCCGGGCCTTGTTCAGGGTCTTGGACCTGAAGTCCTCCCAGCGCTTCTTGACATGTTGGAAGTCACGGACTGCCACCCCCTCCGCGTTGATGGCAGTCACGATGTCAGTCCAGATCCGAGTCCGTCCTTCCTTGTCGGCGCGGGAACTTCCAAAGAGGGCATCATACTGCCCCAGGACTTGCTCCACCAGGACACCAACGTCCCTGGCACTGAAGCTGGTGCCCCTCTGCCTCTCTGGCCAGGGGTTGTCAGTGGTGCCAGATTTTGCAGTGCCCGACATGACAACCCCAGAGGCAGGAGTGGGTGGGCAACTGGGTCCTGGGGCTGGGCTGTGGAGCGATGGAATCCCAGTCGGGAGTCTTCGGTTCCAGCAGGGGTGGTCACAGCAACAGCACCCCTGGCTGATGTGCAGGCAGCAAATGGCAGGGCACGTGGGCAGCAGGCCGTCAGGCAGCAGCAGATGGCAGGTGGGAGAGTGCTCGGGGCTCTGGGGGGCAGTAATTCGGCCTTCTGGGAAGGAGCGTGGTCTTCCGTGTGCTTCCGCATGGCCAGCTTGATACGGAGTGATTTGGCAAGTGAAAATTCTGCACGTCAGCGTGTAATTCGAGGAAAGGCCCTTAGCGCGTAAGCGTGTCTGCACGCATACGCAATTTAATTGGACAGAAGGCCCCTCAAGCGCAAGCGCCGCTGTGACGTGACGCGCACAGGCGTGCATGGGCATTTCAGCGCGCATGAAATACTGCACGTCCGCGTGTAATACGAGGAAAGGGCCCATGCGCATAAGTGACGTGATGCGCGCCTGCGTTTCCCTCAGCACGGGTTAAAGGTGAGCGGACCCAGCAGTTCGCTGTACGTGCCTTTCGTGGAGACCGACGTGTGTTGCTGCTTCCTGTTGTTTCGCGCGCCATCACAACTTCACAGCTATCAAGGACGTATCTCTTCTTTGCAGGTGCAGGGGGGCTGTTAACATCTTGCTTCCCACCCCCTTCACCCCAATTGCCCAGGTCAATTGTGGTGTACACCTCCCATTGGCACCACTCCATCTGTGCCGGCACTACTACATCTGTGCCATGGTTGGGAGGCCACCAAAGGTGAGGGGCGCCTCAGCTGGGCGTCCTCCTCGTGGCGGGCGTGGTCGGGGACGTGGCCGTGGTGAACAGGGATTAGGGGGACTCCATGGTGTCCAGGGCGGCCACAGAGGGGGAAGAGGCAGGGGTGCGCCACTTGAGCACAATGTTGTGCCATGTGTCGGTGCAGTCATGCCACCACCCCCTGTGGTTCCGGGGGATGCAGCTTCTGCATCTGGCACTGGCACCCGTGTGACCCGGCAGTCCGTTCCATCGACTGCCACGGGCCCAAGGGTAGTGGTAGCTGCAGGTGCAGCTGTGGACACCGCCACCCAGGCTTGGGGTCTGCCAGCGCAGGCTGCGTTGGCACTTGAGGAGCCCTTGGTAGATCTCCAACAGGCCAGGAGGGAAACCATAGGGGCAGGCCGGGCTGCTCAGGCCAAGACACGTGTCCCTGGGGCAGTCATGTCATCTGCTGCCCCGAACAGCTGGGTGTTGGCAAGTGCAGGGGCAGATGCACCCAACAGCACCCCGGTTGTGAGTCTGCCAACCAGGACTGTTGCGGTCAATGACCCTGCCACAGCTGACGTTGCTGCGCAGGGTCCATTAGTGGGCACCCAGCTGCCACTGACACAAGTCAGGCCTTTGGTCATCCCTCCACCTGCCACTCCCTTGGCTCAATCCATCAAACCCACTGGCCATACTGGTCAGGGCGGCATTAGCCAGCCCGGGTCTGCGCCAAAGTCCAAGAGGAGGAAGGTTGCATCTGCAGCACAGGCTGGGACCCCACACACAGCCACGACCTCCTGCACGTCGAGGAAGAAGCCTTTCTGTAAGCAGGAACTGGATTTCCTCGTGGACTACGTGCGGGGCCACTGCCGTGACATGCTAGTGGGTGCCAATAGTCAGACTACGGCTGCCCAACGTGACACCCACTGGAAGCATGTTGCGGAACATATCAGTTCATTCGGCCATGAGGTGCGCACGGCACAAGAGTGCAAAAAGCGTTGGAATGACATCAAACGCAGCACTAAGGCTAAGAGTGCCTCTAATTACAACTTGACTCTGGTGACTGGCGGTGGGCCTGCACCAGAGGAGGAAAAGCTCACTCTGCATGAGGCACTCGTTGCGGAGTTCATACCACCTGAATTGGTTGAAGGAGTGGGAGAGATGCTGGACTTTGATGCCCAGTCCAGTGAGTGTTGATGTGTGTTTGTTGAGGACGTGTGTGTTTCACTTGTGGGATGTGTTGTGCATGATTGCTGCTACATGTGACATGTACATGGTTCTGATGTGTAAGTAATGCAATGCTTCCGTCATGCATGTCTCCTCTGCCTGCATGTGGGGATTCCATGTAGGCATGCTCCCTTGCCCCTCCTCTGCCACTCTGCACCCCAGTTCCACCTTTGCACTGGTGTTCTTCAATCTTGCCAATGTGTACTTTCTTGTTCATGCGTCCTAGGTATATGCTAACTTCCAGCGTAGAATCTGCAAAACATATGCCGTGTGGTACAGCCTTAGTACTTGATGCAGGGTATCTCACTTGTACTGTGCATAGGTCAGATGTCCCGCAGGGACATGAGTGCCCATTCATGCTCAATGTGCATTGCACGCATGGCCCTATGTGTACTTGACTGGATGATCACTGTAATACCAGTCCTTGGTTACATACATTGCCTGCCATCTCATCAGCCTTCCCATGTCAACTGTGGCTCAGTCCTGTGTTGCACACATGTTTAGGGTCTGACAATCTGTGTGGCTCACAGGCCTCAGCCTGTTCAATGGCCAATGACTCTGTCCGACTGTTGTTGTGTCTTCTTCACACATGGGCGGAATCCAGAGTTTTCATCATGTGTCCTGCTTACTGTCCCAGCATCATTTGCAGTGTTGTCACTTGAATCACATTAAGCTGTTGATGCCAGTCAACACTGCCTGTCAATACACAGGTGTATGGTCAGCCTTTTGATACCATGCTAGGCATCCCTGCTTTGGTACTGGGGTGGAGGGGTGCTTGGCTTTTAGATATGGTACACATTGAATGCACAATGCATGTGATGTCTGAATTTGACATTGCACTGCCTTCACATTTCCTGGCACACACCATGGAGTCCTTGTACATGTAGGTAGTGAGTGGCATACACATTTTCTGCACTGCATAGACCCACTTCCATGTAAACTGCCACCTTTCAACAGGTCTGATCACAGAAGCAATTCAAAGTTGACCCAGCATGCATGCCAGGTTATATGTTGTGTGTCACATGTCTGCCTGATGCGTTTGCTGTTGGTATGTGTGTGTGTTGTGTGCTTCTGACATGTGTAGTGACCTTTTTTCTCTCTATTTTTCAGGTGATGACGCAATGGAGGCGGAGGATGGTGTTGTCATGCCAGACACAGGGTTGTTACAACTACATCAACCGGGCACTAGTGGGGGTCGTGGGGTGGTAGGCCACGAAAACCCCCAAGTGCTACAGTCCATCTTGTCTCTGGCTGCCTATGAGTCCAGCCTTGATGACGACTCTGACGTCCATGTTGAGTTGGATGAGCATCAAGTCCATGTGTCAGGGGTGAGTGATTCTGATGTGGACACTCCTCTGTCTGTGACCCCTGCACTGAGGGATCAGACAGTCTTGGTTCCTCCGCCCGTGGTGGATCGGGACGCAGGGTCACCCTCCACACCAGTCACTGATGTGCCTGGGACATCACGTCGACGGGGGCATGTAGTCGTGCAGCCGCGGGCGGTGCCAACACAGCGAGGACCCCCGGTCCTTGGGTCCCGCAGGGGTCAAGCCCGGCAACGCGGTCGTCACGCGCAACCGCAGTATACTGAGTGGGAGCAAGGCATGACTGCCAATTCAGAACGGCAGGGGGCAGCAATGGAGAACATCGCTGAGAGCATGGAGCGTGTGGCTCGATCTGTGCTCCCCCCTGCTAGGCAGGTGCTTCTCCAGCAGCAGGCGGCACGGTCCACGGCCCGCTCGCTCAGGCTGGGCATGGCGGCCTCAGACAGGGCACGCCAGGCTGAAATGTCATCTCTGCGTCAAGCAATTGCTGCTCACACAGAGGCGCACATGGATGCCCTGAGGGAGGAGTATGCTTCCCTCAGATCCACTCTTGGTGTCCTTATGATGTCCCAAAGGCAGCAGACAAAGGAGAGTTTTGCACAGCTTGAGTGTACCATCTCGGCTGAGCTACAGGCTTGTCAGGAGGTGCAGCGGTTGTCCAGCCAGGCCTTGCAGGAGGAACTCCGTGTTACACGTGCTACCTTGCAAGAGGAAGCACGTGTATCACGTGAGGTTCTGCATGCAGACCTACGTCACATCGCCACACAGAACCAGGCTCACCCGTCCGGCAGACTTGCTGCCGACGAGGGGCAAGCTGCGGCTAGGCGTGGCCAGGCTACTGTGCCATGTCCTCCTTTACAGGATGAGCCAGACTCGGACGACCATCTATCTCCCACATAGGTCGGGCTGTGCAGGCGTTGAGCCCATGGAGGTTTTTTTTTTCGCTCAGCATCATCGCATGTGGATGTTGAGCAGCACCCTGTACCTCCCCCCTCCTGGGTGCCTCCCCTCCCCCCGGGTCGTATGTGGCCATTTTTGATTTTTCTTTTAGTTTAGTTAGTTAAGTTTCTGTTTGATAGTTAGTTTAATTAGGTAATGTAGGTTTTCCATAGTTAGTGTAATTAGTTAATATAGTTTAAAATTGCGTGTCTATTGTGCTTTCATGTGACAGTGCAGTGCTTTGTGGCTTTTGAAGGCATCCACTGTCTGTTCCAGCTGGGCCCTTCAGGCTTTTCTTGTGTATGTGTTTGCTACTTGGGGTCCTTGACTCACATATGCCACTCCTGCCTCCCTTATCCATGGGCTCGCAAGGATGGTTCGGTGTCACAAACTTTTACACAAGGGCTTTGGACCGTCATATCTGTGGCATGTCTGGTGCTGTGTGACTTGTGTTTACACCCCTAGTGGGGATGATTTTGGTGTTATTGTCCACTGCTCAGCTTTTGCTAGATGGGGTGTTTCATGATTAATGTGTACATTAATTGCTATGCATTGTGTAGTATGTTTCTTATCTTTACTGTACACGTGCTTGTGCAATTCATGCTGTAGATAGTGTTCCACACTTTGGATGTGAAAGACGGACTGATGGTGTGATTTCCGATGTGACTCTCTGACATGGTCAAGTAATGAGATGCATGAAGAGACACACACAGATGACTTTGAAGCATTAATCATGTGTTTCATGCCCTTTCTGCAGGGGGATGAGCCTCCAGAGCAACTTTGCCAGCAGACATGGCCCATTGTACGACATAATTCTGGACACATTTGTTGGTGCCCACATGCACATGTGTGCACAAGCAGAGGCACAGGGATTGCAGACCTACATCCTAGAACTGCTGACATGTTCCAAGGAACTCCAGCCAAGGTGAGCAGCACAGGGGGGCCACAACACAGCAAAGCTTGCACCAGGCGAGTTGCACATGCAGGCTTAGTCACAGCACTGAGGGTGAGCTTGGACGAATATTGGTGTTGAAGCACACAATGCAGCTCAGATGTGTTGGTGGACTGATGGCTGTTGATTGTGAGGTTGTCTGGGACACCTGCAGGGGCAGTGGCACATACCCTCCGGTACACCAAGGTCCATCGAGGCACTTGTATCAACCATGTAGCCTTCAGAGACATGGAAAGGGGCAGCTCACAGGGAAATACAGCAAGGGACATACTCGGGTGCAGTGCATTTCATTTCCATGTACTTTATGATGAATGCACTGCCAACTTTGTTTCGGTCATGGTGGTACGCAACTTGCTCTGAAGTCATGGCTTGCTATATGGGTCTGTCTGCTTACCCAGGGAACATTGCATGCTGTGTGAATTGTGACACATTGGTGTTCCATTTGCCACGCACCCACCGCTGGCTGACTTACTGCATTGACTGTATTTGACCCGTCACAGGGGTAATCTTATATATTGGTACGGAGCATCTACACCAGATTGTCTGTTTGTAGAGTAGTTTGTTGCTATGGGGCATGTTTGGTGGTGTGTTTTTGTGTAATTGGCACGTACAGGTTGTTGACTGTGGCTCTCTTTGCAGCATTGCAGTGCTCCTGTAACCGGACCTGAGAGTGCGCAGGCAGGAGGCCAGCACTCAAAACCAGAGCTAAGTGTCTTGTTGTTTTTCTTTCAAACTGCTCTGCATAGGCTTGCTGGGGGGTGCACTAATGCATGGATGTATGTGTGATTCAATTTGGTATGTTTTTTTCCCCCTAATCACCGGGAATCCTATGCAATTTTGAACCCTGTACCCTCTACCCAGTGTTCCTGCTTCCCGTACCTATCCAAGCAACGTTCCCTAACCCTCTTTCCCTGCTGGGGTTGGGGATGCCTGTGTAAGCCCCAAACTTGCAGGTGCCAAAACCCTAGAGGGGGTGGTTGGTTCGTACCACTCCTAAGCCTGGACTGCAGAAGGCCATGACAATGATGTCCAAGTTTGTTTGGATTGTGTATGTGTTCATGCAGGTAGTACATTTTTGTGCATTCCCTACTTTCATGTGCCATTCCTCCTCCCCTCTCCTGCCACTCATTCCAGTTATCCAGTGTGCCAACACCTGTCCCGACTGCATATCCCTGAACCTCCTTCCCCACCAGGGTCTCAGGGGCCTTTGTGAGTTTGACCTTGCAGGCACCCGGGACACAGTGGGGGTGGTTGTTTCGTGACACTCCCGCGCCTGTACACGGGACCTGTGACAGTACACATCCGTTCATGGTGCATCATCCTATGTTATGGACCACACATGGTTCACATCCTGTTGTGACATTGTTTTACTGTGCTACCTTGGTTGTTGCATCATTGTGGTAGTACTTGGCCTTTGTGAGGTACTGCTACGTCAAGTCTTCTACTGGAGGGTGTTCTGTTTCGTTTTTATGGCTTGGATTTTGTGATTTTGGAAATGAGTGTGGATTCTGAGGGTGCAGGCACCTTTTTACACACAAGGTGGGAGATGGTGACGAAGGGTAAAGGTGATCCTGTGGCCAGGTGGAATTGAGGGTTGAAGGCTCCATGACCCAGGTGCAGTTGTTCAGTGGGTCATGGTCATTTGTGAGGGAGGGGGGGGCGTTGTTGTTGATAGTTGCCTTGCCCTGCAGTGTGATGGGAACCCTGACATTGTAATGGTGGTATCCTATGTACATGTTGTGTTCTGCTGATCAATGCCTGTTCATGTGTTGTGTTTACCTTTCAGGTGCGAGGGGATAGTTATGGTTTGACATGCTGGGGTGTACACATGGTGAATGTTCACATGTGATGTGTAGAGAACACTGATGGTCACTTGATTGCACATGCATATGTTGAGTGCATGTCCTTGCTGACCCACACACTTGCACTCTGATGCACTACATGTACTCCCACCCTTGCATATCCACGTGTACACTGTTTGCCTTCTGGTGCCCACTGTGTCCCTGCAGCACATGTTCTGTGACCAATTATGGATCCTGTACATGCCTAATTTGCTTTTTGATGTGGTCTGTCGCTTAGATGTGATGCTCAGGGTGTGCATCACACACAATGGCTGTTCACTGTGCTGTGCGCTGAGCTGTGTGTTGCAGGAGTAGGACACAGCACACAGAAGCTGCAGTGTAGATTTTGCAATGCACAATGTGCATGTAGACAGGCATTCATTGTTATGTTACGTCTACAACTTTTGTAATGCATTTGGAAATGACTTATTTTGGGTGGGAGGTTGTTGGTCTGTCATTTCACCTGGTTCCAGGTCAGGCATCATTGTCTGATGCCACTGTACATTTTGGACATGGCAATGTGTACCTTATTGTTACTGTGTTGGTGTATGGGTATTGCTTGCCATGTCATGTTGTGGTTTGGGAGGGTTTGAGTGACATAACAGTGATGGCCATGGCCTGTTTTGCAGGTGTGTGTGATGCACACATTGCATGTCAGGGCCATCCGCTTCTCAGAGCAACTAGCTGGGGGTAGATCTCTCTCCGCGGCAGGGACCTCCCTCTGGAACAGCCTTCCTGCCTCACTGGAACTTGAGGGGAACCATCTCCGGTTCGGGAAGCACCTCAAGACCTTCCTCTTTGCTTCTGCTTTCTCTCTGCCTCTCCCTTGCAAAATTCTTCACTGGAACTGCACTGGATCTGCAACTGGGCCACTCTCACCGACCTCAGTCCCTGGCCCAGCCACTCTCCACTTGCACTGCCTCCCTGGCAACCCCTGCACTGCGGTACTGTCTCTCTATCCCTACAGCCCCCCCATTCCAGCACTTGTCTGCACTTACCTTTGCAGTTGCCACCAGCTGGCCTATGTATTTGTTTTTTGGTCTACTTCCCCTGTACTGCACTCCCCCCTCCCCTTCCCCTTGCACTTTTCCCTTCCCCCTACCCCTGCACTTGCACAATCTCAATGACATCTGGCCTAGTAGTACCGTTGTCTGTCTTCCCTTGTTCCCCCCTCCCTGCCTCATCGCACCTTGAAATACTTGTGTATAGGCCATATCATGTCATGTCATATGTGTGCCTTTTGGTCACACAGGAGAGCTTGTGTTTAAGTAGCTAGGGATGCAGACGATGTGGCACTTCCATGGCAACTATCTCAGGGTGGTAGGGTTGTGACAGTTGACTGTCTCTTTGTCATCATCGATTGTCACCTGGTATGTGCCAGGCCTGTGTGCACTCCGCAGGGGTGGGAGTTTAGGTGAAAAATGTGGCCACAAGCTGGGTCCGGGCTTCCTCGCCACGTGCCCTGTCCCCTCCCATGGGCAGCGCCTGTGCCTGTGGTTGGGGATGTGGGGGCACCACCATGTCCACCAGGACGCCCTGCCGTGTTGCAACATTATGCAGGACACATGCTGCCACAATGATCCTGCACACTACTGGTGGTGCATAGAGTAGCTGCCCGCCAGAGCGGTCAAGGGAGCGGAAACGTGACTTGAGCACTCCGAATGTGCGCTCCACTATGGCCCTGGTTGCAATATGGACGGCGTTGTATCTTACCTGGGGTGGTGTGGTGGGGTTCCGGATTGGCGTCATCATGTGGTTGCTCAGAGGGTAGGCACTGTCCCCTGGGGAGGTGTAAATGGTTGTGATTATTGTGGTTTGTTTATTTGTGTGTGTGTGTGTGTGACATGCATGCATGTGCAAGGGCATTTGTACTCACCTAGGAGCCATGTGTCGCCAAGCTGCCCAGCTTCCAGGGCCCGGCTCAGGGCGGACATTCTGTATATGAAACTGTCATGGGTGGAGCCAGGGTAGTTTGCATAGACACCTGTACATTGATGGAATGCCAGTGCTTGCGGTTTCGGTAGATGTGCTCAGTGGCCCTAGGTAGACGTAGGGCCACATGGGTGCAATCTATGGCACCAAGCACTTTGGGGAAGTGTGCCACCCTGAAAAAATCCAGGACAACGGCCTGCCTTTCTGTGGGTTTTCTGGGCATGTATATGTGCCTGCGGACTGAGGGGCGCACTGTCATGATTGCCAGTACCTGGTGTAGGCAGCGTGACTGCGTGGCCTGTGAGACCCCCCCACTATGGCAGTAGTCCGCTGAAATGACCCAGTGGCCAAAAAATGCAGGACGTTGAGCAGCTTCTCCAAGGGGCTCAATGCTTGGGAGCAAAGGGTGGGGGATGTAAAGTCATCTTCCCACTCCCTGACCAGGTCTAGGATGATGTGGGGTGGAAACCTATACCTGCCATAGACCTGGTCGTCAGGCATCCCAAAAAGGCTTGTCCGTGGTGCGAAAATGCGTGCCCTGGCTATTCTCCTCCTCCTGCGGTGTCCCACGATCAGTGCTGCGACAAATGGGGCATTCATTGTAGCTGTATATACGTGTTTGTTGTTTGCGCGCACTTTTATACTGTGCGCGGGGACGCTTCCGCCTGCCTTCGTGTGGCGGACGCGTTGACGCCTGTGTGCGTCTTTTGCCGTGCGCTGGTTTTCCGTATTCGGATCCATGAGTACGGGTTGTTCGCGTGCGTGTGGGCGTTCCGTGTAGTTCCCTGCAGTACTTCCCCAGTTACGCCTTCTTTTTCACGCGTTATTCCCCATTCCGCCTGTTACGCCCACTGTTTCTCCCACTTTGGTTGTGTGCGCCGCGCTATGTGCGCTTTTGCTGTGCGTGTAGCGCACGCCGTGTATGCCTGCGTGCGCCATGGCTGGATTGGGTGCACGGACAGCGGGAAACACGCGCAGCGTCTTCCTTGAATCGCACACGTGCACGTGCGCTGCATTTCTCACGCTTGCGCTACCTTGCGCCTGCTTGCGCATGGATTTTCGGCGCACGTTTGTTCCATGAATCGGCCCCATAATGTCAGCGGACATTAAAAGTTTCCATAGACCATAGTTGAAATGTTTGGCCATGCACCCAAGACTGTATGCCCTGGAAAAAACCACTGCAGCATATCACATTCATATTTGCTTATAACTTTGGGTGAAAAACAAATGTATAAGGAACAAAGGTATTAGATACTATGGATGTGATATGGATATGCTGCTATGAATCTCCTTATTATTGTATACTTACTTTTTGGTCTAGTAACGGGAGTCCATGTTTTTCTTGTTCATTTCTGTGATAAAAGAAAAGAGCAGTTAGTTACCAATTGGCGTATTCTTACTGTCTATTTTTTTGATATATTTTAGTGGTATTGATTTATCTATTTGGATATTGTTAAATTTTGGGACAGTTAGATACCAATTGGCATATTCTAACTGTGTATTTTTTGGTCTAATTTAGTGGCATTCATTTATCTGATTAGTTGTTGTAGAATCTTTGAGCAGTTAGATAGCTTTTGGAGTATTCTAACAGTTTATATTTTTTTAACACAAGTTTACTTAGGGTTTAAATACAGTTTAGTTATCAAATTTTGGTTTTAAGAACATCAAATAAGCGTTTGTAAGATTTCCTGTTAATCTCTGCTTTAGAGTAGTGGTACTATCATTACATTCAAACCATCCACATTTCTTTTTTATATATGCAGTGTAGTGCCCTGAATTGGTTGTGGCTCCTGCGTGGTAGATTATACCTATTGTTGTGAAGGTTTTCTCATCAAGTGATATTTGACCATGTGTGAATCCAGTCAGCTTGCAGTTGTTTTTGGTACCACCTGCATTGTAACTTAGAAGCATTAGTATTATGTATTTACTATGTGGAGCAATTATCTGAATTGCAGGTAGAGCATAATCTACCATGGTTTGCATTTTGTACAAGTCGCTGAAATGGAATGGATTCACAATTTGGTATTGATATATATATGAAGCGTTCATTGGGGATTTCTTCTTGTGTCACATTGTTGCAGAGAGTGCATGTATGTTTCCACATGTATAAAATCTGAAAGATTTCATTTATAGTTATGTTTTTGTTTTCCAGTACTTGTAGTAAGTACATTAGAAATTCTTGTGGATCTTCCTGTGAATTTATAGTGAATTTCACCATTCCAGCACAGTAGTCCAATTGTTTTCTTATTCCAAAAACACTATACGTGTTGTCAGGATTGTTTGCTGTATTTCTGTGAAGTACTAACATTTGCAAACACAATAGGTCTGTACTGTGTAAGTAAATGTTGTCAACAATTGGTGGTAATTGAAATAGAATATTCATTGCTACATTTGGTAGCAATTTACACCAACTATATTTGAGAATTTAAATGGTCCAGGTAGTTCTGTATGTAACTGCTTTTTTTGAAGTTTGTCTTCCTTCTTTAAAGAAGTACTTGGTTTACTTTCCCTAATGGATTATTTTTTGCTTGTGGTACTTGATGAAGTATTAGTTTATTTTACTCTCTTTGGAGGATTTGCAGTGACATCCTGTTGCATTTCTGTTTGATTTACTTTTCTTTTATAACGTTTTACTTTTTGTGGAACAGAATATGTGTTTAGGTGGGGGGTGTATAGTGAGCGAAGTCTATTGCATTCTAAAATGCAAGGAATATCAGCGTTTATTTTACTTGCATCAAAGTTGATTAGAAATAGACCGTCAAGTGTACGTAAGCGTGATAGTGCTACATAGCTCATGCCTTCTTTAAAGACTGTGTTACCAATATCTATCATTGATTTGTCTAGGGTAAGACCTTGTGAATTATAAATCGTGACTGCGTATGCAAGAGTTAGAGAAAATTGTTCTCTGCGTACATACATATCTTTGAAGAGAAGGAATCTAGCTGTTGAGCGTCCTATCCTTTTTTCTTCTGAAAGTTTGTCAAAGAGTATATTGACAAACTGAATTTTGTTGTCGCGTGGGTATGTTTGAAAGCCAACAACTGTACCCAGTGCTCCATTAACTAGTCCTTGGTCCACGTCAAGGTTACGTTTAAGCATTACTCTGCAATTTAAGGATAATTTTAACATCTTTTCTAAACCTGCTGTGTTTGAGATTGATTTTTCTAAACTATTTACAGGGTAATTCATAGAATTTCGCCGAAAAGTGTCGCAAGCGGCTGGCGCAGAGTGTCCGCGTGCGATTGTGTGCGCCAGGAACGTGCGCTAAAAGCGATTTCCGCGCACAGCGTATTCATGGATTTTAGGCTCCCAAACCAGCCGTGGCGCAGAGAATCGCAGCGACCCTGCAGCAGCGCCAGTAACGCCCCCAAGAACGCCCTCGCGCAAGGAAAAGCCATCAAAATCGCTAAATCATCGCAAAGGGCTGCGCTAACCCTGGACCAGTTCACCGGGCTGGCAAACAGCAAACGCCAAGCGGGGAACGTGTATTTCAGGGGTCTGCGGGAAGTTCCACACGCGATTGGCCCAGTGCGAGCAGGGTAAGTGTATTTCAGGGGTGTGCGGGAAGTTCCACACGTGATTTCATCAGGGTACGTGTATTTCAGGGGTGCACGGGAAGTTCCACACGCGATTGGCCCAGTGCGAGCAGGGTATGTGTATTTCAGGGGTGCGCGGGAAGTTCCACACGCGATTTCAGCAGGGTACGTGTATTCCAGGGGTGCGCGGGAAGTTCCACACGCGATTGGCCCAGTGCGAGCAGGGTATGTGTATTTCAGGGGTGTGCGGGAAGTTCCACACGCGATTTCAGCA
This sequence comes from Ambystoma mexicanum, assembly GCF_040938575.1. NCBI lineage: Eukaryota > Metazoa > Chordata > Amphibia > Caudata > Ambystomatidae > Ambystoma > Ambystoma mexicanum. The sequence goes on along the minus strand of NC_090936.1, from coordinate 1,126,194,738 downwards.
GGGTACGTGTATCTCAGGGGTGCGCGGGAAGTTCCACACGCGATTTCAGCAGGGTACGTGTATTTCAGGGGTGCGCGGGAAGTTCCACACGCGATTGGCCCAGTGCGAGCAGGATACGTGTATTCCATGGGTGCGCGGGAAGTTCCACACACGATATCAGCAGGGTAAGTGTATTTCAGGGGTGCGCGGGAAGTTCCACACGCGATTGGCCCAGGGCGAGCAGGGTACTGTATTCCATGGGTGCGCGGGAAGTTCCACACGCGATTTCAGCAGGGTACGTGTATCTCAGGGGTGCGCGGGAAGTTCCACACGCGATTTCAGCAGGGTACGTGTATTTCAGGGGTGCACGGGAAGTTCCACACGCGATTGGCCCTGTGCGAGCAGGGTACGTGTATTCCATGGGTGCGCGGGAAGTTCCACACGCGATATCAGCAGGGTAAGTGTATTTCAGGGGTGCGCGGGAAGTTCCACACGCGATTGGCCCAGTGCGAGCAGGGTACGTGTATTCCATGGGTGCGCGGGAAGTTCCACACGCGATATCAGCAGGGTAAGTGTATTTCAGGGGTGCGCGGGAAGTTCCACACGCGATTGGCCCAGTGCGAGCAGGGTACATGTATTCCATGGGTGCGCGGGAAGTTCCACATGCGATTCCAGCAGGGTATGTGAATTCCAGGGGTTCTGGGGAGTACTACACGTGAATTGGCCGTGTCGGTCCTCCCAGGTGTACGCTCGACAACCTCCACAGCCCCTGCAGGCAGCCCACACCACGGGGGACTACCCTGCACCCCTGCTCATGTCCCGCAGGCAGCCCATCAACCATGGGCATGCCCCGCAGCCAACCCACATGTCACCTTGCACTACTGATCAACAATGCATGTCTCCCACCACCCCCACCCCCCAGCAGTGCAGGGGCATCCCCCACCAGGCCCCCACTCATGTCCACCTGCACCCCCACCCCCCAGCATCCAGGGGCACCCTCCACCAGGCCCCCACTCATGTCTCCCATCACCCCCACCCCCCAGCAGTGCAGGGGCACCCTCCACCAGTCCCCCACTCATGTCTCCCACAACCCCCACCCCCCAGCAGTGCAGGGGCAGCACCACCAGGCCCCCACTCATGTCTCCCACCACCCCCACCACCCAGCCACCAGGGGCACCCTCCACCAGGCCCCCACTCATGTCTCCCACCACCCCCACCCCCCAGCAGTGCAGGGGCACCCTCCACCAGGCCCCCACTCATGTCCCCCTGCACCCCCACCCCCCAGCATCCAGGGGCACCCTCCACCAGGCCCCCACTCATGTCTCCCACCACACCCACCCCCCAGCAGTGCAGGGGCACCCTCCACCAGGCCCCCACTCATGTCTCCCACCACCCCCACCACCCAGCCACCAGGGGCACCCTCCACCAGGCCCCCACTCATGTCTCCCACCACCCCCACCACCCAGCCACCAGGGGCACCCTCCACCAGGCCCCCACTTATGTCTCCCACCACCCCCACCCCCCCAGTCACCAGGGGCACCCTCCACCAGGCCCCCACTCATGTCTCCCACCACCCCCACCCCCCAGCAGTGCAGGGGCAGCACCACCAGGCCCCCACTCATGTCCCCCTGCACCCCCACCCCCCAGCATCCAGGGGCACCCTCCACCAGGCCCCCACTCATGTCTCCCACCACCCCCACCCCCCAGCAGTGCAGGGGCACCCTCCACCAGGCCCCCACTCATGTCTCCCACCACCCCCACCCCCCAGCAGTGCAGGGGCAGCACCACCAGGCCCCCACTCATGTCCCCCTGCACCCCCACCCCCCAGCATCCAGGGGCACCCTCCACCAGGCCCCCACTCATGTCTCCCACCACCCCCACCCCCCAGCAGTGCAGGGGCAGCCCCCACCAGGCCCCCACTCATGTCTCCCACCACCCCCACCACCCAGCCACCAGGGGCACCCTCCACCAGGCCCCCACTCATGTCCCCCTGCACCCCCACCCCCCAGCAGTGCAGGGGCACCCTCCACCAGGCCCCCACTCATGTCTCCCACCACCCCCACCCCCCAGCAGTGCAGGGGCAGCACCACCAGGCCCCCACTCATGTCCCCCTGCACCCCCACCCCCCAGCATCCAGGGGCACCCTCCACCAGGCCCCCACTCATGTCTCCCACCACCCCCACCCCCCAGCAGTGCAGGGGCAGCCCCCACCAGGCCCCCACTCATGTCTCCCACCACCCCCACCACCCAGCCACCAGGGGCACCCTCCACCAGGCCCCCACTCATGTCCCCCTGCACCCCCACCCCCCAGCAGTGCAGGGGCACCCTCCACCAGGCCCCCACTGATGTCTCCCACCACCCCCACCCCCCAGCAGTGCAGGGGCAGCACCACCAGGCCCCCACTCATGTCTCCCACCACCCCCACCACCCAGCCACCAGGGGCACCCTCCACCAGGCCCCCACTCATGTCTCCCACCACCCCCACCCCCCAGCAGTGCAGGGGCACCCTCCACCAGCCCCCCACTCATGTCTCCCACCACCCCCACCCCCCAGCAGTGCAGGGGCAGCACCACCAGGCCCCCACTCATGTCCCCCTGCACCCCCATCCCCCAGCATCCAGGGGCACCCTCCACCAGGCCCCCACCCATGTCCAACTCATGTTCCCCACCACCCCCACCCCCCAGCACTGTGGGGCACCTGCCAGCAGGCCCCCACCCATGTCCAACTCATGTTCCCCACCACCCCCACCCCCCAGCACTGTGGGGCTCCTGCCAGCAGGCCCCCACCCATGTCTAACTCATGTTCCCCACCACCCCCACCCCCCAGCACTGTGGGGCACCTGCCAGCAGGCCCCCACCCATGTCCAACTCATGTTCCCCACCACCCCCACCCCCCAGCACTGTGGGGCACCTGCCAGCAGGCCCCCAACCATGTCCCCCTGCCCCCAGGTCCTGACGATACACAATCATGGCAGTAATGGGCAGCATACCCAGCACAAACACCCAGCCAAGGATTGCATCCACCCACATAGCAAATGCAATTACATGATACAACCCCAATGGCAAGTATGTAAATGAACACATGTCCGTCACACACACATACACAATGGGTGCAAGTGAATGTCAAAACCCATATCATGACATGCATGAAACCAATGAGAAAATACCACAAAAGAAAGTTATAAAAACATGTATTCTTGAAGAAAATGAAGTAAACTAATCAAACATACAACAATGGGGATAACAAAATAAATTGTCCTTGTCCGATAAGTAATGTAAAAATCCAAAAAACAAAGGAATCCAAAAACTAATGTTGTCCAAAGCAAAATCATGGTGAAAAAAAATAAGGAAAAACCATTGCCTCATGGTGAACACAAATGTAAATCAAAAAAATGTATTTTAAAAAATCCATCTATACACAAGAATATTCCAGGGTCCATGAGCCCAACACTATAAATGAAACCTACTACTACCTAATAAAAAAACTATATACAAAAAAGTGGCCATTGTCCGAGCGGTCCAAAAAAATCTCATAAAATAAAGGAAACCTAACACTAACTAACTAAAGAACTATATACAATGGCAGCGGGCAAGTCCTGCGGCTCACTCTGTGATGTTGCCGGCCAGGGCATCATCGAACTCCATGTCGATGTCCTGGAGGCGGGACTCTGTCCTGGCCCCGAGGTCTCGCAGGGATAACCCCATGTTCACCTCAAACTCCCTGCGAGCTTCCTCGAGGCACTCAGCCCGCCTCATCGCCCGACGCATGGAGAACTCCGCCCTGACCATGGTGAGCCGCTCCTCTTCCGCCCACTGCCGCTCCGCACCTATCCGCTGGACCAACTGCTCCCACACGGAAGACACTACCATCCCAGGTTTCTCCTGCCCTCCGGCCGATGCCTGCCCCTCTGATCTTGATGGCCCCGAGCCATGATGCCTCCCACGTCGAGCCTGCTGCTGCCTCCGACGCCACTGCCTCTGCCAGCACGACGGCATCCAGGATGATAGAAACCACCGACGCCGTCGTGCACGTGCTCTGCCCGATGATGCCGTCAAATCCTCCGTCTGCTGGGGTCCAGTTGCTGTGTTGTCCACCCCTGCTGGACCTCTGACTCCCGACTGTGGCAGGGATGGGATCCCCACCGAGCTGGCTGCATTGGTCAGGGCAGATCCACAGGGGGCCGGGGTGGCATCTGGGCCGGAAGACGGCAAGGAGAACGACTGGCGTATAGTCTCCACAGAGGAGGAGAGGGCCGCCAGATTGGCCGACACATGCAGGAAACCCCCGAACATGGCCGATCCCAATTGGGCCACGTCGGCACGGTGCTCTTCGTGATGACGTGCGTGCTCCTCCTGGGAAGCACGCACGGCATCACGAATCACAGCCGTGCGCATCGCAACCCCAATCAGGACCCTCTCCACACGGCCAGGGGTCCCCTCGTCCGCAGGTGGAGGGGAGTCAGATGACATGGACATCCCCTCTACCTGCGGACGGGCCTGGGACGGGGCATCCCTGCTGGTGCAAGGTGGTGCACCCACAGGTTCAGGGACAGCGACATGCACAGGCCCCTCCACGGTGACCTGTGCTGCCTCCTGCCCCTGCCCCTGGACTGCACCACTTGCACCAGCAGGGATGCCCCCACCAGGCCCCATGTGCGCATCAGTGGCGGCCTCCTCCACCTCTGTGGAAACTACGAACGTGGATGGCTCCTCGCCGTCTACCGCCGTAGCAGGCCCCTGTGGGGGCTCACCCACCCCTTCCGCTGCAGCCGTGGGGGCATCCCCGCCGTCTTGCTCCACAGCGCCGTCTCCGCCCTCTCCTTCACTAGCCGCTGCGTAGAGGGAGACATAGAACACAAGCATCAGGGTACTGTACAATGGTCCCCTAGACAGGAAGCAATAGCAGATGAGTGCCACTGTCAAAGTACACTTCCATCATGTCACACCACAACACATGTGTCAGTCCAGGCAAAACACACACAGTGACAGTCATGGTGCGTGCCATGGATATTTCAATGCATGTCCAATGGACTCTCGAATCATACAATGTAATGGGACTCACATGCATCATGGGTCATGCCTATCACATGCACACACTTCACCTCAGTCACATCCATCTGGCCCCGTACACCCCAATCACAGTGCATATAAGGATGACTAGGCTGCATCAGTGAATCTGTACATTGTCACAGACATGTGTCATGCATCCATGGCACTCACAAGTCACAGACACGCAGGTCAGGCACACAGACATGGATACCACATATGTATCTGGCATCAGCACCCATCCCTCGCCCCCACCCATGTCCAGGAACAGAGACTGCCATGCTCTCATGTGTGCAATCTGCACAGGGCTCCCCATGTCGCATTCAAACTCATGCAACAACCGTGCGGTTCACACATTACAGGTCGCACATGCATTCCCATGATGTCCCTGCACACATACATGCGTACATGGCCTATGTCACACATGCAGGCAAGTATCAGACAACCAGCACACTGCAACATGCCCTGTCTCACACAGCAATGCTTGGCCACTTACCGCTCAACTCCAGACGGGTCTCCCTCTCAAGGACCTGGGCGTGGAGCGTTGGGTGTGCGCATTCCAGGACCCTCAACTGGATGGAACTCATGCGGCCCCGGCCCCCCTCCACGAGGCGCCGGGCCTTCATGAGGGTCCTGGACCTCAAGTCTTCCCAGCGCTTCTTGACCTTCTGGATGGTGCGGGTTGCCACCCCCTCCGCGTTGATGGCAACCACACAGTCGGCCCAGATCCTGTCCCGTCCTTCCTTGTTGGCGCGGGACGATCCGAAGAGGGCATCATACTGCCCCAGGACTTGCTCCACCAGGACACCAACTTCGGTGGCAGTGAAGCTGGTGCCCCTCTGCCCCTCTGGCTGGGGGTTGCCACTGGTGCCAGATGTTGATGTGCCCAACATGGCAACCCCAGGGGCAGGAGTGGGTGGCCAACTGGGTCCTGGGGCTGGGCTATGGAGCGATGTTATCCGAGTCGGGAGTCTTCTGTTCCAGCAGGGGTGGACACAGCAACTGGACACCTGCAGATGGCTGATGTGCAGGCACCAAATGGCAGGGCACGGTGGCAGCAGGCAGGCAGGCAGGCAGCAGCAGATGGCACGTGGGAGGCTGCTCGGGGCACTGGGGGGCAGTAATTCGGCCTTCTGGGCAGGAGCGTGGTCTTCCGTGTGTTTTCGCGTGGCCAACTTGATACGGAGTGATTTGGCAAGTGAAAATCCTGCACGTCAGCGTGAAAATCGAGGAAAGGCCCTTAGCGCGTAAGCGCGTCAGCACGCGTACGCGATTTCATTGGACCAAAGGCCCTTACAGCGTAAGCGCGTCTGTGACGTTTTGCGCACGGGCGTTGCCCTGGCAGGGCTTGGTGATCCCGCGTGCCTTTATGTTCTGTACGTGCTTTTCGTGCGGTGCGTGTGTTTTCCATCCGTTGGGGTTCACACGTTATTACTTCACAGCGGGTGTTGGCTACGCGTTCTTCTACACGCAAGGCAGACGGTGAGTGGTACCCCGCTCCCCCAGGCCCGATCGCGTGAAAAACTTCACACAAACCCCTGTAATACACGTAGCCCGCTCCCCCAGGCCCGATCGCGTGAAAAACTTCACGCGAACCCCTGTAATACACGTAGCCCGTTCCCCCAGGCCCGATCGCGTGAGAAACTTCACGCGAACCCCTGAAATACACGTAGCCCGCTCCCCCAGGCCCGATCGCGTGAGAAACTTCACGCGAACCCCCGAAATACACGTAACCCGCTCCCCCAGGCCTATCACGCGAACCCCTGTAATACACGTAGCCCGCTCCCCCAGGCCCGATCGCGTGAAAAACTTCACGCGAACCCCTGAAATACACGTAGCCCGCTCCCCCAGGCCCGATCGCGTGAGAAACTTCACGCGAACCCCTGAAATACACGTAGCACGCTCCCCCAGGCCCGATCGCGTGAGAAACTTCACGCGAACCCCTGTAATACACGTAGCCCGCTCCCCCAGGCCCGATCGCGTGAAAAACTTCACGCGAACCCCTGTAATACACGTAGCCCGGTCCCCCAGGCCCGATCGCGTGAAAAACTTCACGCGAACCCCTGAAATACACGTAGCCCGCTCCCCCAGGCCCGATCGCGTGAGAAACTTCACGCAAACCCCTGAAATACACGTAGCCCGCTCCCCCAGGCCCGATCGCGTGAAAAACTTCACGCGAACCCCTGTAATACACGTAGCCCGCTCCCCCAGGCCCGATCGCGTGAAAAACTTCACGCGAACCCCTGTAATACACGTAGCCCGCTCCCCCAGGCCCGATAGCGTGAGAAACTTCACGCGAACCCCTGTAATACACGTAGCACGCTCCCCCAGGCCCGATCGCGTGAGAAACTTCACGCGAACCCCTGAAATACACGTAGCACGCTCCCCCAGGCCCGATCGCGTGAGAAACTTCACGCGAACCCCTGAAATACACGTAGCCCGCTCCCCCAGGCCCGATCGCGTGAAAAACTTCACGCGAACCCCTGTAATACACGTAGCCCGCTCCCCCAGGCCCGATCGCGTGAAAAACTTCACGCGAACCCCTGTAATACACGTAGCCCGCTCCCCCAGGCCCGATCGCGTGAAAAACTTCACGCGAACCCCTGAAATACACGTAGCACGCTCCCCCAGGCCCGATCGCGTGAGAAACTTCACGCGAACCCCTGAAATACACGTAGCCCGCTCCCCCAGGCCCGATCGCGTGAAAAACTTCACGCGAACCCCTGTAATACACGTAGCCCGCTCCCCCAGGCCCGATCGCGTGATAAACTTCACGCGAACCCCTGTAATACACGTAGCCCGCTCCCCCAGGCCCGATCGCGTGATAAACTTCACGCGAACCCCTGAAATACACGTAGCCCGCTCCCCCAGGCCCGATCGCGTGAGAAACTTCACGCAAACCCCTGAAATACACGTAGCACGCTCCCCCAGGCCCGATCGCGTGAGAAACTTCACGCGAAAGCCTGAAATACACGTAGCCCGCTCCCCCAGGCCCGATCTGATCGCGTGAAAAACTTCACGCGAACCCCTGTAATACACGTACCCTGCTGAAATCGCGTGTGAGACTTCCCGCGCACCACTGTATACACGCACACGTATTTTTTGTCAGCGGGTGTCCGTGTTTGTGGGTACCCCTTTGCACGTCATTTGTCCTGGAGGGCCACAGTACAGGACATTCATCATGACAGTATATAGGTGCTATTTGTTGGCGCACCTTTTGGCACACATTTCTTACAGCCGCAGAGACGCTACCGCCTGCTTTCTTGTGGCGGTCGTGTTTGTGCCTGTGCGCTGGTTTGAGCGTGCGCTTTTTTCCCCTATTCTATTCCATGAATACGTGTTGTAGGCGAGCGTGTGGGCGTTCCGCGCACTTGTGCCCTGTACTTTCCCCCGTGACGCCCACGTTTTGGCAAGTTGTTCCCCATTCCGAGTGTTACGCCCGTGTTCCGCCTACTTTTGTTGCGTGCGCCGCGCTATGTGCGAATTTCGCTGTGGCCTGTTCGATTTTCACTGTGACCTGGCGCACGCTGTTAGATGGCCTGTGCGCCAACGTGCGCCGCGCACTTTTTTATCGCGCATCCGCTGGTTTTTTCGCGCACGGACTTCCATGAATCGATGTGCGCTGCTTTTCGTGCGATTTTCGCACTTGCACTGCGATTTTCGCTATTCCACTGCGATTCGCACGTTTTTGCCCACTTGCGCCGCGCTAATTATTCCATGAATCGGCCTGTCAGTCTTGTTTTGGCTTGGTCACACATGGGTAGTGTCATACCATGTACATCTAGTTTGTCTGTGGCGCTAATTTCCATGATTGGTTGCATTTCTTTACTTAGCATGATTTCATTGAATTTGAAACAGCTTGCAAGAGTTGGCATTAAGGCCATACAATTGATATTTTTGTGGGCTAATTGTTCCATAACATCTGTAGCACATGCATTATCGCCATAAAGTGCATTAATGTGCCGGGTTTTCAATATTGCTTCTGCTTCTTTAGAAAGTATACCAACTCTGATACTTTTTAAAATGTTGGCATAAGTGAGATCTGCAGATTGCCGCATGTTTTCTGTTAATTCTCTATATTGGAAATCTTGCCAAAGGTTGACATTTCCAATGCTGCCAACAGTTTTACGGCAGAGTGTGTGTGTCCTAATGTTTTAAAAATAGGCTCACCTTTTACTGGTGTAATTGAAGCAGATCTCCAAAAACAATAATGTGTTTTCCTGCAAAGAGCTCTTCATAGTCTGTTTTGAGTACTTCTTGTAATCTGAGGTGAACCAAAGCTAACATCAGGTTTGAGACCATGCTCACTTCATCTAATAGTAGCATTTTCATTTCTTTCAATATTCTGCGTAATTCCATTGCAGCTTCTGCAGAAAGTTTGTAATAGTCTAATTTGTTCTGGTGTTCTACTGGTAATAGTAGTAATCGGTGTAATGTAACACCACCTATGTTGTAGTCAGCTAAACCTGTGGGGGCAGTGACAACAGCTGAGAGTTTGTTGTTTGTCAATTGTTGAAGGAATTTACTAATGATTTTGATTAGGAATGTTTTGCCAGAATTAGCTTCACCACTGACGTACAGTAGTATAGGTATATAATTATGGCAGGAACATTCTTTATTTTCATGTTTTACACCATGTGCAATTTGTTTTGTTACTTCTTGTAGTATAGTTAAGTCTTCCTTATCTTCATACTGACACATGGTGTTTTCTACTTCTATCATAGCTAATTCTGCCTCATTTATTATTAGTCGTTCTCCCTATGGTTCTTGGCTTCCTGTTACAGAAGGTTGACTACTGTCAGGAGTGTCCTTATCTAATTGGGCTTGGAGTTCTTCTTCGTGTTGCTGTTCATTGTGCAACATTTTTTTGTACTGTGTAACGTTTACATCAGTTATACTGCTTTCATTTGCTTTGAAAGCATCCTCATATGAGTCATAGTTATCTAGTAATTGTTCTTCTTTTCTCCATGGTTTGAAGAGTTGTAGCAGGGACATGTAATATACTTCTTTATGTTGAGGAGTCTTTAATGACAATTTGATATGATTAATTAAATTTGGTTTAGTGAGTTTAACTAAGCTGCCTTCACAGTTTGTCACTCTATATGTAGCTTTTTTTCATTAGGTTTCATATTATTTTTGTATGTGTAGTTTTGGGCTATGTGGTATAGACACATGTTTTCCAAAGTATTACTTCTGTTTGGGTAGTATGTGTCCAATAAATTGTTTTTTAAAATGTCTTGGCTGTTGGGATCATGTTTGGCTATTGTTTCTATATCTTCATATGATTTTAGAACTCTTTTTCTAGATTTAGCTGGACCAAGACTTAGCCATACTATATTTTCAGATTTACCATACAATGCAGTACCAGTTAAACGATCAGCTGCTTCATATGATCCACATTCTCTATGGGTGAGAATTTTTATGCCCAAGCTGTATAATTTCTGAGATACTGTTTTAGCTGATGACAGTTCATTCCAGAGGTCTTGGAGCTCTGTCTGTTCTGCTTTAGTTAAGTATGCTGTGACATATCGTGCAACTGCAGTAGAATTGTCTGCAATGTACTGCACATCTATGTTTGCATTCCATAAGTGGGCAATGATTGTATTATAATCATTGATATAGTTTTCTTCTTCTTTTCTTTTTATGTAATATGTATTTTTAGGTGACTTACCTTTAACACTATGTCTAACTGAAGAAATGAGGTTGTTCACTTGACCGGTATTTGTAACTGGTCTAGGGAAACCAAATCGGCATTTGGTGTAGTATTTCCCTTTGTTTTTGTATTTGCGACGACAATATTTTCCACATTTGTGTATTTGAAATTGTAAAATGTGCGCATGAAGATCACTATTTGTGGATTCTGATGGAATTTCACAAGTGACATATTTTTCAATAAACTGTAAAACAGTGGCATCACTGTCTTGACCAAATTTAGGAGCATCTTTAATCCATAAAAGCATGTGGATATGTGGTGCTCCTCTGGCTTGGTATTCTTTTCTCCAAAAGAAGTGTTGCACTTCTCCAAGGGGAGGAACAGTTTTATTACAAATAAAATGTAGCATAGCAATGAAGTGATGGTGAAAATATCTTGAAACATTAACAGGATCCAAAGAACAAAGTTCTCCAGGTGTTAGTATATCTATGTTTGTTTTGTTTTTATTTGATATGCGTAGGAAATCATGTAAATCTTCCCATGCATATTCTGTACAAATTAATGTAACAAACCAAGTGGGTGGGCCAAGGTTTCTGATCATACAACGTACATCTCCATGACGTCGAAACCAGTACTCTTTAGTACCATGCATATTTGCTAATAGATTTGTAATATTTGATTGTAAAACCTCATCCTTTTGTTGCACTTTTTCTAATAATTGTGTAGCTGTCATATTTTGAAAGTGTGATCCTGATTTTAATATGTGTGCAACTCCGTAACATAAAGTTGCTAGTTCACTTTCAAAGAGTAGGTGGAATATGCATTGCACATTATGTCTAAATCTGGGATCTTCAGAATACATCCATAATGAGCGGTATTCTGAAGCTGATATTTGAATAGGTCTATCATAATACCTTCCGCCTTTGCCAGTAGGAAAGAGTAGAGGAAAAGCACGTGCTTCTATACTTTTTTCCCATATGCTGATTGGCGATCCTTTTGTTTGACGCATTTGGTAAGTTTCCAGTACATCTTCTACGGTGTCATTACAGTGCAAAGGATGAATTGCATAATGGTCTAAAGTATTTGATATTGTAGCAGGATCTAGTAGCACAAATTGACCAGCTTCTTGTGTTTCTTGAATTATTTCAGTTGTATCTTTCAAGTTTTCTTCAATATTAATTTCTTTGTAATATTCATTATTCTCTTTAAGATATTGGAAGGCTTGTCTAACTTTATATAAATCTACCAGCTGTTGCCACATTTTTTTGTCTTTTGTAGGTACTCCATTTACTAAGATAATTAAAGATTGCTGCATTGGACGTTGCACTCCTAGAGTATGCACATTTTCTTTTAGATCTAATGGTAAATAAACTACTTTTCCACGAATGCCTTTTACCAATTCAGAGGGAGGTAATTTTTCTGTTTTTGGTTGAAGGCGTATTATTGCTTGAAATGGGTCACTGTTTGAATTATGATGCTCTCATATAAATTAAGTTGTTGTAGGGGTTTTGGTACTGGGTATAATTCCAAATTATTTGTGATAGCACGTGGAGGAGTTTGGTTGTTGTCAAGTTTTGTAGTACAGTAACTGCAAAGTATTAAGGGCTCAGTTATTTCGTATTTGTTTTCTGCTACAAGGGAGAGAGCTAATTCAAACCATTTAGAATCTTCATTGTCTTCTATTTTGTATGATAGGTGTACAGTTTTTGTGTTACTTTTATAAAAAGTTCTATGGCAACATACACATACATGGTTTGGTACTTCAGCTGATGTACTTTTAAATTTTAGTATGTCTTTTTTGTATGTGTTTAGCAAAAGGTTGCCATATGTAGAATTGTTGCTTAATTGGTTTAAAGCTATTTCATTCTGTAAATGGCTTTCACTTCCAAAATATTTTTTCTGGATATAGTGAATTTCTTCAAGTAGGTCTTTTGCTGTACCATGTAGAAGAATGTTATTTAACTTTGCTAGTGCTAAAGCAAGACTTTTAGCATAGTACAGTTTATAGACTAGATTTCTTATAGTTGAATGATGTGTTGATATCCTTTTGATATCATGGAAAGTGGTTTTACAAGTAGGTCCTGTAATGCAGGCCAATGAATGTCCTTGTAGTCCTGTGTACTTGCGCACTGGACAGGTATCCATATTTTGCAGTAGTTTAATTTTGATTTTGTCTTTGCTTTTTACATATTTATTGAGGAATTGGCGTAAAGATTTGAAACATTGTTTGGGAATGTTACACATTTACGTGCATGGCCATTTGTACACTAGACGTTCTGATTCAGTTGAATGGAGGGGTAATTCTAAGTTTTCAGGGCATATTTCTGTAAGGAGTACTTCTCGTTCCATTATGGTATTATTCACTTTTTCATAACCTCGACCACTGCTATGTATGGCAATTGTATTTGTTTGCTTTTGTTTGTACGCTTCTTCATTAAAATATGGTTCTGTGCTCGTACTGTGATTCCATTCACCTCCGCAGATACTTAAGAAGTTCTTTCTGTTGACATTTCGCTTATTGAGAAGTCTTTTTTGTAATTTAGTTATTAGTTTTGTTAGTGGTTTCATTTTGTTTAACAGTAAAATAAATAACTTTCTTTTCAGAAGAATTGCACTGTCCATCAACGCTTCTAAGATTAATTTCCTACGATAGGTTTTAAGCATTGAACCTGATTTCTCTCCTGTTTTTATAAGATTTTGAAGGACTTTGTGACGGTACATTTTGGCTAAAATACTTTTCTTGGTATGCTTACTTTGCACTATATTAAAATTTGAAGAAGTAGTTTTATCTGTAGTGATAGCTGATTTGCTGTTAATTGTTTTTTGGTTTGTTTTACATTTTGATAGAGGAGGCAAAGTTTTTGTACTTGAAACTTCTTGTGTTTCACTAAATGACTGTATTAGCTGTTTTGTTTCAACTTTTTTAACACATTCTGCTAGAGATGGATGCTTATGTTGGACACTTTTATTTTCATTTGCTCTACTTTTGCGTTGCTTTCTACGGACTTGACTTTTGGTAGGCATTCTTTAGGGTCTGTTGAAAAAATAAAGAAGATATGGGTTGGGGTGTTCTGGAATGTATGTGTGCTGTGTGCATGAGTGTTTGAGTAAGATGATAAAGATGTATGTAATGGTGTGTGATTGTGCATTGGGAACTACAACTAGTAGGGATAGGTATTCTTGAATTTATGTGTTACTAAACTGGGGTTCAGATGACAAAAAAAAGTAAGCTAGTGGTGTGGAAAAGTACAAGTAGTAAATCTAATGTATACAATTAAAACAGTTGTTTGTTCTACAATATTAAAATTGTAGCGGTTCAGTTGGGTAATTTTTGGGTTTAGTGGGTGTGTTGTGCCAGGAAAGAGTTTCTCAGCTACTCTTTTTGCTGAGAGAACAAAAGATAGCTATGGCTGTGTGTTTCAGAAAACAGATTGTTTGGATTGTGGGAGATTCGTGGATACATTGGTTGAAGGTGCATGCAGAAAGCTGTGGAGTAGCTGTAGATCTTGGATTCCCACATGTGGAAGTACACTGGCATGGAGTACGTGGAATGAAGTGGTTGGACTTGCTACCTCTCTGTGCTACTTCGGAGACAGAGCAACATCCAGACATAATTGTAATTCATTGTGGAGGGAACAGTTTAGGACATGTGACTGGAATTTGTTTGTAATTTGCTATGAATGAAGGACTTGGGAAGGTTATGGACATGTTTCCTAATTCTCAAGTGATATTTTCACGGATTGCGCAGAGACAAATGTGGCTTCGTTCTTCTTCATTTGGTCCACAAATGGAAAAAGCAAGGCACAATGTTAATAAGGCTGTTTGTGCCTTTCTAAGAGATTTTGGCATGTCCTCTTTTCACAATGAAAATATTATGTTTCGTAGTACATACATTTTTCGCAGAGATGGAGTCCATCTTACTTATGCTGGCAATCAGATTTTTCTGAGAAATGTAAAAAATGCATTGCAACCTTTTTTGGAATTACAGCAACCATTTTGAAGTAGGTGTTAAGCATTTATAATTTTTGACTTACAAACACCACCCAAAGGCTCTTTTCAGAGCTACCACTTCTTCCCAGAGAAAATGCAATGTTTGTGATGGGGTAGCAACCCAATTTTTTAAATGTTCGCGAACTGTCCGCAGACTTCTAAAAAATACAAAGGGCCCTGCTTCATTTATTTTCACTTCTATTTTTTAACTTTGAAAGGCGGCTCTGAAAAGAGCCTTATTTTTTTTTTGATTTTTGATATTTTGTATTTTTTTTGGTTTTTTATACACGACACACTAGGAGAGGAGGGGAAAGGAAGGTAAAGGCAGCTTAAGGAAGACGCTGTCCCACAGAGGTGGTCCTTGTGGTGACAGGATCAGAAACAGAGGATGAAGTAGAGGAAATCAACCTGCTACGTTCTTCGCAAGGTACAACCCTGCGAATAGCCCCAGAGTGAAATTACCTCAGGTGTTGCTTCATAGTAGTGGTCCCAAAGCTGTACTTACCGTGCTTCCCGCGACTGAGTATCATTTTGCACTCATTGCAGGTAACACGGTACGCACGAGCCTTAGGAACATTACCATGAATTGTAAATAACCACCACACCCAAGACTCACGCCTAGTGTGGGTAGTAGGGTTTTCCTCTACCTCATTCTCATCATCCTCTTCTTCCTCCTCCGTATCCTCACTCATGTTCCCTTCTTCAGGCCCTTGGGGAGGTGGTGGTGGTGGAGGGGGTATGGGTGGTGCTGAAGCAGGTGCAGCACCAGGTGGCAGTTCTGCAGCCAGGGATGCCATCTCGATGGTGTAATCAGCAAGTTGCTGGAGAAATAGCTGTGCTCTGAAGAATAGCCAGAAACACAATGAGAATAAGCTCTAGGGCATGGTCTTTTTTAGGGGTGCTTGTGCGCGGTTCGTGGACATGCGCGCTGTCCGCGGACAGATCGAACACAAAATAAAGTTTGAAAAGTTTGAAAAGGTATGTAGAATCTCAGGATTACTATGTGGGACTTGTGCCATGGTGAGATTTTATTGAAAAATATTATGGATTAATTGAAAATGTACTTTTAATTTGATCGGGGACCCGAACAGTGTCTGCATTCGAAACACGCGATCAGCATGGGAGCGGTCATATGATCCGTTCGCGAACAAGTCCGCGAAGGAAGCGCATGTCCGCAGGACACCAAATGCATGGAGATTGGCTAGCGCATGTGCGTTGATGTTCTACGGACACTGTTCGGGTCCTGAACTAATTAAAATTGCATCACACGTGAAACGAACATTTCAGGACACTGCGTGTGTTCTTAGAACAGTTTAAATTTGCTAGCGAACAGTAAGGACAGATATAGTGTTCTTCAGGACACGTTTAATTTCGTTTATGTACGAACCTTTCAAGACACCAATTGTGTTTTTAGAACATTTTCAACTTGCTAGCGAACAGTACGGACAGGTATAGTGTTCTTTAAGACACCTCCATTTTCGTTTAATTACGAACAATTCAGGACACCGCGTGTGTTCTTAGAACAGTTTGAACTTGCTAGCGAACACTACGGACATATATAGTGTTCTTTAGGACACTTTAATTTTTTTTTGTTTACGAACATTTCAGGACACCGTGTGTGTTCTTAGAATAGTTTCATCTTGCTAGCGAACAGTACGAACAGGTATAGTGTTCTTCAGGACACCTCCATTTTCGTTTATTTACAAACATTTCAGAACACCTGCACTGTCCGCGGACACCTACATTGTTTTAAAAAAAAAAATGAAACTATTTACAACACAATATAAAAATTTAACTTTATTTAACACATATTAATAATTTATGACAGAGAGGGTGAGGCAGAAACAGAAACAAAAACAGGAGAATTAGGGGTTTCATCATGATTGTTATTAGGTGAAGAAGGGATGGAAGTCTCATCAAAATGTTTTGGGTTATGGAGAGGGTTTGGGGATAATTGACTGGGATATGGTGAGGAGGGACAAGTACATGTGGGGCAATGGTACGAGGTTTTTGGTTTAAAATGATCTTCCACAAAAGTTTTCAAATTATTAAAATTAGTCAACAATAAATCCATTTTTTCTTCTATACTGTGAAAAGTGTTATCCATAACAGGTTTTTCTGAAGTATTTTCTATTTTGGTATGCTCTGTACAAAAAAAATATATATATATATATGTTAAATGTATACAAAATAATAATAATTAAATGGTTTATATTATAAGTGTTTACCATTAGTTTCACTATCTTGTGACATTTCTTCATGTGGCAAATGTTCCTCTAGCCATTCCAGAGTACTAGACATTTCTGTGAGAGAAAAAAAAAGATAATATATTTTTTCTATCTAATACAGAAAATTTATAAATATATGAATAAAATTAAGTAGACTTACTATTTCAGGTAAGATATGTCCTATGTACTCAGTGGGTCTGCTCTTGTTCTCAGTTCTGTTGTGTTTGTGAGGTAATTATGTTGGAAGCCAATTTATTTTCTTGTGGTATATTCCATTTTTAGAACATAGTGCATTTAAATGAATGGTTAGTGTGTTGTATATATGGGTTGCATTTCTTATGTATTAGTAGATATAATGTGTTTGTGTGCTTTTTTTTAAATTTGTTAAATGTTCCTATGTTATGATATAACAATCCCCCCCAGAGTTTTTTAGGTAGTGGTACTGTTCTTCGAACATGTCCGCGAACATTAAATGAGTTTGTGGACATCAAGTACAGTAGAAGAGATTCTGTCAGTTCCATATGATATGTATATAAAGTGAAAGTCATTATTGTTAAGTTGCACTACTAAAAACCTACGAAATTCAATGAAAAAACTTTGTTAAAGGGACATTATGGTTAAGTTGCGCTACTAAAAACCTATGAAATGGTTCCAAGTAAAACCGAAAAACCCTTGAAATTCGCCAGTTATGGTAAGCTAAGCAACCTTAACTCGCGCCACCTCCGTGCACTGCTAAGACTAACACCCAGGACATCAAAGATGACATCACAAATGTCATTGATGACATCACTGATGACATCACATGTGTATGTACTTTTCATGAAATATGTGTTCAAGGGATTCTTATTATAATGTTGTGAAAAAAGTGTCAAGGATCATTGCAATAAATATCATACCCTAATTAGTGCATTGAACGATGCATTGATATAAATAGCTTTCTATTATGGGGTTCTATCTAGTATACTAAGCTACTCATGCAGAAACATAGCATTGTGTGCAGCGTACAAGATGAAGGTATAATATTCGTAATGTTAATATGTTGAATAATGAAATGATAATTGTTTTCTTAATAGATTTTTGTGTACTGTGAAATATGTAATAAGTAGCTAATAAAACCCATGTATTACATAATTGCTTTACTATAGACAAAACACAAAGAGACAAGAACACATACCAATATGGGTATATACAGGGAAAGTGAAGTTAGCAAAAAAGCACTAGTAGCAGAAACAATTCATAACCTTACTGATTATTTTTATGCAAATAAATGATTGCTGTTTCAAAGCTGCTATTTACCCTATGTATATGTATCACTTGATGTGATTGGACCCTAAGGAAAGTAGTGTGAGTACAATGTAAACAAATATGACCGTATGCAGGGAAAGTACAGCCATAAAAAAACAACAGAACTATCAGAAAGTGCTAATAAGTCTATTGATTATCTTTATGCACAAAAAGGATTGCTGTCTTTCAAGTTTGTGTCTTCCCCTATGTATATGTTTCATATGATGTGACTGGACTCTAAGGGAATTACTGTAAGAACCTACTTGAAGGATATGTCTACAAATAAAATAAAATGTTTAGTTTCTGACTGTTACTGAAGAAAACCATGTGGCCTAGATATGTCAGCAAAAGAAAAAAGAGTGAGCCAGACATGTGATGTCATCTTTGAAGTCCTGGGTGTTAGTCTTAGCAGTGCACTGTGGTGGCGCGAGTTATGGTTGCTTAGCTTACCATAACTGGCGAATTTCAAGGGTTTTTCGGTTTTACTTGGAACCATAACGTCCCTTTAACAAAGTTTTTTCACTGAATTTCATGGGTTTTTAGTAGCGCAACTTAACCATAACGTCCCTTTAACAAAGTTTTTTCACTGAATTTCATAGGTTTTTAGTAGCGCAACTTAACCTTAACGTCCCTTTAACAAAGTTTTTTCACTGATATATATATATATATTCAAAGGAAAAGAGAGGAGAGAGGGAAGACCGCACTCTCCGCGGATCGGATGGCAGAGTCCAAAAAGAAAAAAAGCGCAGCTCACACGAGGAAGGTCATAACAAAATTTAATGAAACAAACACAAAAATGTGTAAAAAACACGGCTGGGAAAGCAGCAGAAACAGAGGCAGGATGCCCGTAGGCACGACCTGCAGACAACGCGTTTCACGCTCGACTGAGCGCTTGGTCACGTAAAGGAAAAAAGGACTAAAGCATAGTTATAAAATCATGTAGTCCTTTCACTGTGTCAATGGAACGAACGGTACATGGAGGCATGGATTCAATGCCGGCCATATTGGAATGGGGGGGCAGAAATAAACCCAACCTGAAGCCAAACAAGAAATACGGGATGAGGAAAGTAAGCCAAAAAATGAAGTGCAAAGTGCACAGAATATAAAAACAGCCCTTAAATTATATATATTATATACCACTCGCAATATGTTCACATGTGCAATATGATGTTGTTGGTTGTTGGTCTATGCATTTAAATTAAATACTAGTTCTGATGTACTGTGTTATCAATTTAGAATACACAACCTAGATTATGATTTTATGAAAGGACAACAACTATACCCGACCCAATCCCCTCGAATCTTTTGAGTTTATTAAGTTAATGGTCCTCTCACTTTAACAAAAGATCATTGGTGACATGTTAGTGTTCATTGGAAATGCATGGTCCTTTGGAAAGTGTTGTGAGACTGTTAAGCTTGCTTTCATCCCAAATCTGTCTTTTTAAATATCTTTGGTATTTCACAATTTATCAATCAATCAATCATGGAGATTTGAAAACGTGAAGTCTTCCACAAATCCAGTGTCAGACTTCAAATATGACACTCCACAGGAATTATTTTGGTTGGTTTTCGATTTACAAAGAGATGTGTGCTGTCTGTGCATCAATGCTATCTTTTCATGTGTAAAACAACTCTGGCTTGGTTTTGAATATGGTGCGAAAGCAAAGTGTAATTCCCAATTTACATGCTCAAGCATTTCATTTGGAAAAAAGCTAACCTAGTGGAAGGTACCTCCCAGTCCAGAGACTCCTTTGACATAGCATGGACATAGTTGGAGAGGGTCTGTGTTTAATTGCATTGGGGGGATTTTCATATTCTCTTTGAAAAAAATATTTAAGGCCCATAGCCAGCAGGACCACTCAAGTGTTCACAGGGAATACCATCCAGCTGGTTTCTCCAAGCGTCTTTCTTCTTTTATCAAAAAAAGTTAATCATCTTCTGTCTCCCTCATGGAAAGGGCACTTTCTTCCCCAGGTAGTATCTAAGATCAGCACATATCCAGTTGGAACATGTTTTCACCTTTTTCCGCAGCTTTCACAATCCTAGCTCATCCTTCTTCTGAGTGTGTTTCTACTTTTATAATTGAGCATTTTCCCACATTTCATTATTACCACACACACTGTTGTCAAATGTGTTGACTGCTTTGATTAACAGGAAGACACTCCCAGAGAATACACCCCTTAATATTCATATGTTGATCATATTTCTAAACCTAGAAAACGGTGGTTGCTGCACACGCTGGACAGTTTTGAATTCAAAATCATATTGTATGTTGTTGTATGTTGTTTCTCTTGAATGTAAAGGCAATGTGGTGCTAAAGCTTAAGATGCAAACAAAAAGGTATCCCTCTTTCATCACCTGACTTCAATTTTAGGCTTGGAATGCTGTGGGGAAACAGGACCCCAACACAATGGGGATGGTAAACTCCTGTAGAATGCTTGATACAATCTTTTGGTATTTAGCAATGTGTTCACACTTTTTTAAATGGGTGATTTATGTTTAACTTAAATGTAAATGCAAGTATGTCCTTATTAAGGCTCCAATCCTTGAAGGCTGTACTTATGGTACTGAAATAAATAATGAAACTGCAGACAATTCCGGGCTTTGTGTACTCCCCTCCCTTACCATTCAACCATGTTTTTAAAATTAAAAGCAGTTTATTGATTTTGAGTTACAACATCTTTACTAAGACACTCAACACAATCTCTTCCATATTTACACAGTGTTCTCCAGCTCAGCAAGAAAAACTCTGTCTCCCCCTCTCCAAAACCTGGGCTAGCATTGCAGTCGAAAACAGAAACAGAACATGTCCACTATTAAGGGCCTCATCCAATTCTCATGGTAAGTACAATGTGCCTATATCTCCTGGTGTGTGCTAGCAAGTTCATTACTCTAAGTGGGCTCCCTTCACAGGTATACTCAGCAACACCAATTCTGGGTCATAGGGGGTTGTGCATTTGAGTACTGTCAGGACCTCTTCTCAAAATGGTACCATATTAGGGCATGTCCACCATATGTGGCGAAAGGTCCCCACCTCTCTGCACTCCCGCCATCACTGCCCATGGAAAAACCCTGAGAATGTGAGTTCCCCAATCTAGACAATTCTCTTTAATTTACGACAGTAGGTCTGGGTAGTTATTTTGATATAGAATGATATAATATTCACTGACAGTCACACTCCCAATTATCTCATGTTATCTTTCATCCATTTTAGTGGAAAAAATTGTTAGCAAACTGCTTTAACTTCCAGGCGGTTAGTTAAGTTCAGTATCTCTGACTTGTCTAAATTAGCTTGGAAGCCTGAGGTTAACCCGTAGCTATCTCGTTTGTCTTGTACTGCTGCCAAAGAGGTAAGTGGGCTTCGAATGGACAGGATAATGCAATCGGCAAATAATGCTATTTTATATTCAGTTTGCCCAAATTTAATCCCCTATATGTTGTGGTTGCCTTGATTTTTCTGGAAGAACCTCCATTACTGGTGCAAATAGTAAGGGTGAAAGAGGGCATCCTGTTTTTTTCCCTCTTTCAAGTTTTAATGGGGCTGATAATATACCATTAGCTTTAAATTTGGCAGTGGGCTCCCTATAGATTACACATAATCAGTGAACCAGATTAGCCCCAATCTGGACCCCATGAGCACCTCTTTCAGCAAGGACCAGTTGACCGTGCCAAATGCCTTCTCATTATCCAATGCCAGCAGCAAGGTTTGTTCTTTCTTAAATGTCTACTAAGTGGAATCGTTTTCTGAAATGTTCAAATGTTTGGCGGCCCATTACAAAACCTGTATGACCTGTATGAACCAGTACTGGGAACACTGTTTCCAGTCTTAACGCCAACATTTCAGAAATATTTTTCATCCAGGTTTAGCATAGCTATGGGGCGATAGCACCCACATTGCTCAGGATCTTTCCCTGGCTAATGAATCACACTTGTGGTCCCCTGGTACATTAGAATCTTTGATTATCCCCAATGTCAAGATGGAGTTAAAAAGAACAGCCATTGTCTTTAATAGCTACCTACAGAATGTTTTGTGAAATTGGTCCTTCAGGCTATCAGGGCCCGGCGCTGGGTTTGGTTTTAAAGTTCTTATGGCCAGAACCATTTCCTCAACCGTGACATATCTATCCAGGTGCTCGCTCTGTTCTTCTGCAATTTTTACTAGTTTGGCCTCCTCTACATGTGTCTGGCAACTTCCCTCATCCACCTTTTCCCGCATATAATTTAACTTGGAACGTGCCGAAAATGTCACCTATTTTCTCACTATGATATATTGGGGATCCCCCTGACTCTTTTATAGCTCTCACGCTTTCGTTCTTTTGATTATCAGTGCCTGGGCTAATAATTTATCAGTCTTATTAGCTTTCTCATAGAATGTACATTTCTGGTTTAATAGAGTGTGTTCCGCTCTGTTGGTTGCCAGGGTGTTTATTTGGCCTTTTATCAAGGTTATCTTCATAAGGATTCTATCAGAGCATTTCTCTTTATATTGACCTTCTAGGCCTTTCAGCTCTGTAAGGAGCTTCTCATTTTCAGCTCTCTTCAGTTTAGCTAGACCTGCGCCCAGGGAGAGACATGTTTTCTCTTACTATTTCCTTAAACGCATACCATGTATTATTAAAGGATGTTTTGCCAGGTGAGTTGTCTATGAAATATTAGGTTATCTGCATCGCTACTTCCTCTCTGACTATTGGGTCTCTAAGTAGATGTTTCGGGAGGGACCAAGAGCGCTGTACTTTTTGTTGGGGCATCAAATTTTAGTCATGCCATGACCGACTGGTGTGCAGTTGGAAATGGTGATATCTCCCATCTGCACATCTGCTATGTGCCCTCTTAAAGTGTGGGCCAAGAATATGTATTCAATGCTTGTGTATGTTCTGTGCACGTGTGAAAAGTAAGAGTAGTCTCTTGTATATCCGTGCATTTCTCGGCATACATCTAAAACAAGGAGTTTCACTAGCTCTTGTTTGAGTTTATCTGAGGCTCACCCCTCGTGCCCTGCAAATGATCCAGTGCCTTATTCATGATCATATTCAAGTCTCTGCCCAGGATTATGTCTCCCTTTATGGAATTAGCAGACTTTGGAATACATTTTATCATGTAAACTGCTTGTCCTGTGTTTGGGGCATACACAGATGAAAATTTGAGGAATGTGTTTCCTATTTTACATTTAGCTAGCAGCTATCTGCCCTCTGGGCCAATTAGGGTCTATATCAGCACCAGGCCCAAATCTTATGTACCAAGTATTGCCACCCCTGCTTTGTTTGTTGATGCTTAAGCCAGTAGCTGAACCCCAAAGTTCCTGATTCTCAGTCTGCTCCTGCCCACGTTCATGAGATGTTTCCTGAATCATGGCTAAATCGATGCTCTAAACTCCTAGCAGGTGAAATTATTTGATTAATCTATTATGGGAGTTCAGACCCCTGATGTTTAAGGATAGTATCTTAGTCATTGTTGTTGCTCAAGCACTTCTCCATTACTGTCTAGTCTCTGAAAACTGCATTGCCGACTTGCTAGACCCTACCGCTTCCCCTCCTCCAAGCTCCTTTCCCCAACTATGTTTAAGGATAGTATCTTAGTCATTGTTGTTGCTCAAGCACTTCTCCATTACTGTCTATTCCCTGAAAACTGCATTGCCGACTTGCTAGACCCTACCGCTTCCCCTCCTCCAAGCCCCTTCCCCCAACTATGACACAATACTGTGATGATGAGATCAAGGATCTGTTTCCTTCACCTCAGATCCCTCCACTCACACTCCTCAGATGGGCCTCTATCTTGATGGCTGTAGATGGTGCAGTCCCTTCAGTCAATCTCAATATTCACAATAATAAGTTCAAGATTGACAGTTTTCCTTTGGTACAGGAACTCTTCATTTCCGCCAATAATGGTCATCTAGGTGTTTCCTCTCTGGGTCATTGTATCTCCCTCCACTATGCGTAATCATGTCTCCTTTGCAGGCAACTTAAGGGTTACTTTTACTCACCCTGTTCCCATCATGTAGCACTGCGTGAATTCTCTTTGTATGTGATCTGGTGCCTTTTACAAACCAGGTTCTCACCTTCCATTGAGATGTATTCCCTGAATTCTGCTCTGGTTGCTGTTAGGGAATTTCAATCTTGAGCAGCCTGCACCCATTGTCCAGGTCACTAATCAGGTGTTGCTGCTTGTTACGCTTGAATTGTAACCCAACGGGAAATGTCCACTTGGACCAGAACCCCCTACTTGAGACAAGTTTTACATAATGGGCTTGAGCCACCGCTTTTCTGTAGGGTAGAGATTGACACTTCTTAAAATAGTTGGATCTGTGAGCAGGGGTTTGCTAAGTTTGGAGAAGATCTGGGGCTACACTAATGTTGGGAGTGTTGAGACTCGGGGCTAGCTAGTCTTTTGGTTGTATCTCTTGAGCTTCTACCCGGGGCTACAACCAAAAGACCCAGGGGTGTAGCCACCTCAGATCCCCCCCTAGCAACGCCCCTGTCTGTGAGCCTCTAAAGTCAATATGCCTTCTCATTCTGGCCTCTCAGAGCACTTTTCTTTGAGCACATATGAGTGAGGCTTAAACAACTTGTCTCGTAGCTTGTCACTGTGTAGTTCAGAATTAGGCGGGCCAACTCGATGGGCTCTGTCTAACTTCAATGAGTCACAAGACTCCTCTGGGAACAGCAGAACAAACCGTAAAAAGTTCAACTGTATGTTATCCCATCTCAACCTGTTTTTTGAGATCTTCACATTTGTTATCCAGGTTAGAAACTATCTTTTGAAGGTCTGCCATCTTGGCTGATGCACCGTGAAAGTGTGCTAAAATGTCATTGACTGCCGTTTCAACTTCATTCACCCTCTCACCTAGCACGTCAATGTTCTTTCTCAGCCCCTCCACACTCTACGCCACCACGTCTCTAAGGTCTGCCATTTCACGGGCTAAGTTGTCCTAGAGGCTTTGTAAGCAGTCTTTTAGATTCTCTTTTGTGAAGGCTACTAGAGTGTCAGGCTACTGTTTGGATTATTGGGCTTCCCAGCATAAAGACATGCTCCTTGTTTCCATTCCCGATGGCCCATGGACAAATCTGTCAATCCTGCCTTGCTGCTGTATCCGTGGGGGTTTGGCGGCTTTACTCACCAGGGCAGTCAATTCACATCTCCCGGTTCAGTCACACTTAGGAGCCTCCATATTCAGTGAGTTGGAAGGCGTATTCCTGGTCAATGCAAGACTTTGGTGTTCTGGGCTTCTTCGGTGTGCGTCTGGACTATGCCAAACATTTTCCCTTTGAAAGTAGCAGTTTTTGCATATGTTCTGCTTTTTTTGGCTGAAGGTTCACTACGTATTCCTGACACTCAGCGTGGATTCCCTTGTCGAGGTGATAAGGCCTGCTCTGTGGTCATAGGGCCTCTGTTTTTAGAGTCAGCTTCACTATATGTTGGGGCTCACATATCCTTCATTTGCCTTTATTTGTCTTGGAATTTCACAGCCGGGGCTTACCACTGAATGTATCTCATGGCAGCTTGGATCCCCACCCTTCCCATTCAGCTCTCCAGACAGCGCTCTTTCCTCATAGCAGCTGCAGCTTCACCCGGTAGCCCCTACCTCATTTTTGTACCTGTAGTGTTTCCTCTGGTGTTCTTGATCGGGTCCAGGGTTGGCCGTCCTATAGCCCATGGTACACTCTGTTGCCTCTGTCCATCATGTCTGGTGCTGCGGTCTCTATCTCCATGTTTTCACTGCAGCCTTAGAGGTATTTCGGGCCTTCCCTTGGTGTGTACTTCTAAGGTTTCAATGCCGAGCGGTCTATTCCCAGTGCATACAGGACCAAAGTTGTTGCTCTCCTGCTATCAATCATGTCTCCTGTAATTTTGGGTGTCTTCCGCACACAGCAACCCCTTCCGGACAAAGATGGTGTTTAGCCCGGCTATGCTCAGTGGTTAGGTTCTAGCACTGCATAGTCCTCTCACGGTCAGCCGGAATAGTCACCATCGTCCTCAGTCATTGTTAGTACTGCCAGTAGTAAACCTTGGCTATTGAAAGGGGGACAGTCCTTTCACCACCATCATTCGCGATCTACTGCAGCTGGTCCAACTAGTCCACCATCTTGGCTCCACCCCCTTTCAACCCTATTTAAAGGATTCTATTCTGAGGAGGACTTTATGGGTATGTGTTGTGTATTGCAACTCATACGCTACTTCACCTGCTGAAACAACACCTTCTGCTGTCCCTGCAGTACCTAAACGCATCAGCACAGGGATGAGCACCAAGCTCAGGGACTTGTATGGCACTTAGGTTTCAACTGTAAAAATGCAGAAATTATTAATTACTTTCAGGATTTCCCTCAACCAATGTGCAATTTACCACCACAACAGTGTCAAAAAGTCCACACAGAAGAGGATAATTATGCATCTAAAGAGGCTAATACGTTTTTTTCTGTTTTGGTCCATTTGTCCAAAAAGTTTGTAACTGGTGTACTATATGTTATAGGAGGATACTGTGCCTATACATGTCAACCATCTCTATTTATATCATGTTAAACCATTCCCTATGATGTTTGGGATCAACATGTGATATCACTTCTTGTGATGTCATCACGGTCACTTTTGTCACTTCTGCCACCCCTGGAATTTTGATTAAATGACATCCCAAATTGGAACCCATCCAAGCCTTAGACAAATGGTGCATCTTCTCATATATTATGAACAGATACAACTAGATGCTGCACTTGGCATGAAACCCTCTTCCGTTGTTCTCTTGCCAACCACTGAACTTGGATTGTTTACCCCTCAACCTAGTATATATGTCCAGATTGGAATTTTTACAATGAGTAAATGCATTTTGAAATCATCACATTATCCAACATAGGCATTGTGACATAAGATGATGTGTGTTGGGGTTCTTCCAATACACAGCAGCTTGAACCACATTACCACCTTTCCATCAAGCTCACCATGAATTGTCCAGTGAAAATGTATTTCTGATGCTGCATCTCCAAGAAGGGCCCTGATTTATTTTGAGGATATAATGGCAAAGTTTTCTTCAAAGAAAACATACCTTTGCAGGGGCTGTTGCCATACATTAGATAGAATGATCCCAAGGGCACACAGCAATTACTCATATTTGGGGACAATGACCCCAAGCACTTCCATGCAGCAAACATTATAGGGAATGAGGGCTCACTAGGATCTGAAAACCAGTGGAATATCCTGACCTAAATCCTATTGGGTAGATGTAGCTACACATTAAGCAGTACCCAAGCTTTTGCACAACCCCAACAAGAGGACATCACTCATGCATAGTATTTTAAAGTTTTGGTGGATGGTTCTGACCCAGGCAAACCTAAGCAAGTATAATAAACCAAATGGTGCTCACCATGGATGCAGAGTTTAGTGGGCTGTGAACAGTACGCGACTAGACTGCAGAAAGAGCTAAAAACAGAGCCAACTAAAAGGTATTGGAAGGAAACAGTGGGAGAGTGGGGAAACATTAGAATATCCAGCTTCCAAAACAGTGGCAGGAGTTATGAGAGGGCCTGACTGACCCTAAACAGGCATTATAAATGGGAATAGAAATACGCAGGTGATGCAAGGAGGAGGGAACATGTTATAGAGATGTGACTGCAACAAGGTTGGCAAGAACCAGGAACAACTTGTGAGCCCAAGTAGGGAGACCTGGATCCAAATGGGACTGTTAACTCGTCTTGATGCTGCCCTGTTTCCATGGCAAACTGTGGTACTCCCTTTAAGTTGCACAAAACTAACTGTTTGGACTTTCCTATATTGTGTTTCACGAACCTGTGTAAACCCTCACAGAGAAGGCCCCAGGAGAGACCAAAGCTGGGGTGGGTAGCGAGAGAGAGAGACTGACTGACTCCCTGAGCTTCGTCCACCCCATTTGTTATTTAGACCGCAACCTGTAAATCCCCTTCCGAAATTTTGGGAGGTAAGGAACATGAATGCAGCAGAGTACAATAAATTCAATAGTTGTACCAACAACTGCCAAATGCTCAGTGGAACTGTGGAAGGGTAAAGGGAATGCTTGGTCAGAATTAGGAAGGGCACAAGTTTGATAGCTGCCAGAGGATCAGCTACTGCTCTCGGACTAAGTGAGTAGAGGTATGGTGGGTGCAAGGGGGGGGAATGTTGGCAAAAGGCCAGTGTACCAGTCACTGGTCTGATGGATTAAGAGGGGCAGGAGTGGGTCATGAGAGGGTTTGTGCAGAGGGAACATGGGCTCTGCATTTCTATCTGATTTTATTTTGAATTATTCATACCAACCTGTGTGCGGTGAGCCTCAAAACATGCATCCGTAACTTAAGAATGTCGTTCCTCAGACACACATTAAAGTCTGCCTTATTTTCTGATTCGTGAAAAGGTCACTCGCTTGTATCACTTCTCATACTGCTGAAAAATGGCTAAATGTTTTTAGAGTATGTGGACCATAAACCTAGTCTGTGTTTACAGATATTAATAATGACGTCATCATCCTCTGATGAATAGGTTCCCCTATGTAATTAGACAATGTGATCCACAACATCTTCTTTTTCAGAGCCACAGGTCAGGGGTGGTGTGACATTTAGGATACACCAAGGGCAGGAGACAGTTTAAAGATATAAGGATACTGGACTGGGGGTTGTTGAGGTGACGACAATGGAAAACCTCATTTCACTTTTCATGTGTGTTGGAGGTTGGATTTGCGACTTGACTCAGAGGCTCGGAGACCGATGAGACAGGGTCCCTTTCTCTAAACTGCGAGAGTCGAAGAGTCAAAAGAGTGTTACTGGGATCCAGCATGTGTCGGCCGAGAGAGAGCCAAGACAGGGCTATAATGCTGAAGGACGATGGACGAAGCTTCTGAAGTGGAGAGGCAGTAACAGGGTAAGCCACGGAAGTGTGTGTTTTCCGTTTGCCGATGTGCGGTTTGGCCATGGAGGAACCCAGGAGGCTAGTTCACCCGTGCTGGTTCGCCTACCCATGAAAAGTCCTCTTGCTCCCCCTCTATTTCCCCCTCCCCCTCTCTCCTCCCCCCCCAGATAAACCTCTCTTGCCGGTAGCACTGACTTGCACTGACTGCTGTGTTACACTGTGTTGTGCTGTGTTGGGGGGAAACTGCATAATTAACACTTAGGGAAGCTACTTGCTTGGGGCCTCTCTATTTTTTACCCAGATTGAACACTGTAGCGGTAAGAGTGGGTGGACACAAAAGGCAATCACCCTTGATATGGAACATAGAGGAACAAAAAGATAGACAAAAGAAAGACAAACAAAGACTTAGCACAGCAGAGACTGTTGGGCCTAGTCCCTTTGGTCTGCTGTGCAACTGATACAGCCTTGGCAAAGTGTGGAGGGCTGAGTGATACACTTGCACGTTCGGAGCAATGACAGGGGAGGAGTTGGAAATAAGTCCAATAAAGGGTACTTCCAACACTACGGACAACAGGGAGGGCGAGGAGATTAAAATCTGCTCAGAAATTGTTTCCTCTTTACCCAATGTTGCTCAGGCCGAATCCCACGCCCCTCTTGCAAAAGGCTGTCCATTGACTCCTACAGTTGAAATTGCAAATAAAAGGCCTCACATGAGAATATTCTCCAGAAAGACCTGGGTCTTGCAGATCAACCTTCAATAGAGGGCACAACACTACCAAATGGAAGGTCTGACATTACAGTTGAAAATATGAAAATACACAGTGTTAACTGCAGGAACCAGTGAGGAGGCTCTACTAGCAGTTGCTCCTTTGATTAATACAAAGTCCTCTACTAGCAAAACTCCACCCTCTAACTACACATACACCTTTGGACTTAATGCAAGAAAACCTCTGGACATTACCCATGCTCAGACTTCTTCAATAAGCGCATGGAACCCCAGGGGAATAACCCCTATGTCGCTGGAAGGGAATCAACACTTCCATTACAACAGGAAACGGTCATTTCAATGTTGCATAGTAAGATGATTTATGTGAAGGATTCATCACCGCTACCCAAAGTACTTTGGTCACGAATGAAGAACGAACCACTAACATCCTAAAAAGCATACTGGAGCCCATTATCTTGGATAAAGAGAGAAGACGATCTGAAAGATTCTTTCTGAATACACATTTACAAAATCCCCTAGTCTGGGAGAATAAACACAAGGATACTGCAACGCAGCGGGGGCAACAGGTGGGCGGCCACACAGGCCACAAGAAGTCCAAGGAAGTGAACAACACTGGTTCTAATCTTGATAAACAGGAAGAAACAAAAGTGGTGGTCATTGACGAAATTGAAGAGGAGAGTTCTAAAACAATCCCCAATGTCTTGACGCATGCAGAAAATCAAGATATTGATGGATCCTTGCCTGAAGTGGACAAGAGTAAAGATCAGTTGTCTACAGACCAGGTGTCACCAAAGACATTTCAAATCATTAGTAAATAAAGTGAGGGGGACAAAGACACAAATAAGAACTCTGACTCTCCGCAGACTAAGAGACTGGCATTCAGGAAGAAATTGGACCAAGAAAAAAAAGCTGTGGCAAACAAATTACTAGTTAAACAACAAACGACTATGAGAAAAACAAGAGCAAAAACAGTCCCCAGAAACAGGGAGTTAAAAATGACACCCAGGCCCCCAGTTCGCAACATCACTATGCCGGAGGACCTGGAGATCTTTGATAGAACATCAAATAAGATCACGGAAAATACAAGGGCCATAGATATTCAGACTGGGGCAGAGCAGCTCATTATAAAACCTCAAATTCAAGACCACAAAACAATACAAGAGGACAACATTGATGAGGTTTTACTGAACTTGTCAACTTACTCTAATGACTTAGAAGTGGTTGGTTCAAATACTCCTGAGTTAGATCATCGGAATGGAGACTCTGAAAGAAATCATCAGAATGAGGTAATAGAGGGGCAATCCTCTGAAACAGAAGAGGAGATTGGGTTGGCCAATTCACATGCCATCATTACTTTTAAAAAGTCAGTAACAGTAAGATTTACGGACAATGAAAGGTCTGTGATACTAAAAGACTCAGTAAGAGAATGTGACTTGAGTGCCCCTTTAGCTACGAGACCTTCTCCTGTAAAGGGTACGGATAACCTGGACCTGGAACTATTGGCAAATGAAGAACATAAAAACTGGGACCAGAAAAGAAAAGGTGCCAGAACAGGGAACAAAGTAGTCCAAACACCTGGATGGAGGCAAGTAACTAAAGTGAATGATAACATCAAAATCACCGGGACGATTTAGAAATGCGATGACATACTCGTCTACCGCTTCCTCTAGAAAGGGTTCTAAAAATTTTCGATAAATTAATCTTGAATAGAACCAATGTCATGAGACTCTTGGGCACAGTGTATGAACTCAGGAACATACAATCAAGAGAACTACTTCGGAAAGAATTTCCTGAAGCTACCTCCAAACTCGTAATGACCCCTATTGTCTGCACACTGTCATCCATAATCTCACGTTTCTTTCTACTGGGTATATATAGTGTGTGAACACATGCAAATGGCTGTATGTACTGTGGAAAGGTAGCAGGGCCTCTGAAACTCACCCACATACATTTTGTACCTGTTCACTTGCTAGTTTGGACATTGGAATCCACCACTTCTGACAACCCTCATTTCATCTCTACAGCACCAATATGACTACCAATATTGGAGCCCAAACAGGGGTCGCCAGTGGAGCTTTTTTTTAAATTATTTGTATGAATCAAATAATTGATTTTTACAAAACTTCTTCTGTAAACACGAAAGATTTCTTAAAAGGGTTTTTTCTTAAAATTAACTTGACTTAACTTGACTTGATGTTTCAGCCATGTATTGGCCCTTTGTCGCTGTTAAGAAAGATTGGGCTGGAGATGTCTGCGGCGTCGCTCTTCCTG
Source organism: Ambystoma mexicanum (assembly GCF_040938575.1). Classification (NCBI taxonomy): domain Eukaryota; kingdom Metazoa; phylum Chordata; class Amphibia; order Caudata; family Ambystomatidae; genus Ambystoma; species Ambystoma mexicanum. The sequence continues at coordinate 1,126,162,719 of NC_090936.1, read as the reverse complement.
TTTGGATGGATTACGAAGTTAAGACAGATTTTCCAATGTCGTCATTAACTGTTGAAGAATTTTTGACGTAGCCATGAGCCAAGTTGGTTTGTCACCACTTATCATTCTAAACCACCAACAGGTTTCATTTTCTAGTGAGGGGGCAGACGAAAAGTATTGCATATATGATGACCTGATTTTTTCAGTTTCTGAACAGCTTAAGAGGAGATGTCGAATAGTCTCTTTTTCATTTTTTTTGGTGGCAGAGTCTACAATAATTTGTATTTGAGAGTCCTCTGATAGCTTGAATTTCATTTGTTGGTAGTAAATTGAGCCTTGCTTTTAATAGATAATCTCTAGCTTGTCTGCTAGGAAATTGTTTGATGTAGGTCTGAAAGTTCATTCAGTTTCTTTATATTTGGGGGCAGGTGGAGTGTTAGCTTGTTTTCTGAAGCTTTTGTCAAGGTCAGAATCCAGTCTAGTTCTTTGTTTTTTTTCAGGACTTTTATCGGATTCTGGATCAATTCTCCTCATCACTCTCAATTGATTTTAGGAAAGCTGTCATATCTAACCTCCAAGTTTGTAGCGTCTTATTAGTTTCATCAACCATCTCCGATTTAATTGTTCTGTAAGGCAGTGAGCTTGTTTTTTTTTCAATTTTTTTTCTATTTTGGTTGGCTGAATATACAACCTTTCAAAATGTACAATTTACAATAGCAATTATGAATCAGTTCCAATTTAACAACAACAGTAACATTTCATCAATTCAATCAGATTATGAAGACAAACTTAAAACAAATGTAAATACATAAAAATAGCCCACACAAAAGTTCAACAAAATGAACATTTCAACATCATTACCTCCAGTAAATAGCTTCTTCGTTACCTCACCATCAAGCTACACCTCAACACAGTTTAAATATTAAACACTTAAAGCCAAAGATGGTTCAACTGGAATTACAGCATTAACAAATTGAACCAATGCGATTTGTAAAGACGCTTTAGCATTGGTTATAATGTAGGCCCAGGTTTCCTCACAGGTTCGAGGTAATAAAAAATAACAACATTTGTTAAACAGTCGATTCCGAATTGTAACCAGGGCGGGACACTCAACAAACAAATGGCACAGTGTTTCCAATTGGGTAGGATCCTTACAGTGCCAACAGAAAGTTTCCTTTTTAGGAATAAGACGTCTCCTTCCTAGGATCTGCCTTGTGGCACATAAATTAAACCGAATGCGCAACATTTGGGATCTAATAAAATGAGAAGGACTTTTCACCAGATAGGGTTTCATAGTGCGTAATCTTTTATGAGAACGTATTATGATTTCGCCATCCACATACATTAAACATTGACTGCGGGTATTTGACCAATCAGCCCAGTATAATTTATGTTTGGCTTTGGTAGGGTTCAGTAACAACAGTTCAAGTGAAAGGTCAGCACCGATTAAGGCTTCCATTACATACTCATTCCATTTCTTAGCAACATTAAGACAGGGAGTCAATAGTTGTTTTGCAAGAATTCCCAACACATTTGGGGCAGTAGCATTAATAATGCATTTTCTGTACAAAGAACAGAATTTCCACACCACCTGGACATGTAATGACAGAGAACCCAACTCGTGCCGGAGTAAAGGTAACAGAGCACATTTGGGCAGTTTGAGAACTGTTTTCCAAAATACAGATTCAAGGTGGTCCCAAAAGAGTCTAGCCTTCAGAGCTCTTGTTTCAGCTCCGTAGATGGTAATGAGAACCACTTTTAGTTGATAAAAACTTGATATATGAGTTAAAGTGAATTTCCCATATCTGTATAGCAAGATTTTGGCTTGCGACGTTAAAAAAGCACATTTTGGCATCCAAAAGTGCCTCATAAATGTGCTCATTTTGCCACTCTGTATAAGGAAGACCCAGATATTTATATTGGGAAACTCTCAATACCTCCTGCTTTTGAAGAAACCATTTAAAGCTTGCTGTCTTTTTCAAGCAGTGAGCTTGTAGGTAGCAGATATTTTCTGAATAATCTCAACGAATTGCAGTTTAATGTCCCTTGTAGAGACAAGAGGCTCAGTTCTCTTCTGAAAGACGCTACTGGTGTAGAAGTAGGAAGGCCAAGAACTGTCCTCCAAAAATATGCTTCCAGTTTGGGCCATATTTCCCTTGGTAGCAGTAACATTGCTTCAGCTATATAGGTTATTGACGGAACTGCTTTCATTTTGTAAAAGTCAATAACGGGTATTAACGAGAAACGGCCACATTTCCAGTCAATCGCTTTTCCCTGGGTTGCCAATTTTCTAATTTTTGATTGAAGAGTCTCATGCATTGCTGTTTCTTTTTTAGAACTGTCCAGTGTTATACCTAGATACTTAATACTTTTTACTGTTTCAACTTCAGATGATTTGAAGTACCATTTGTTCTTGTCTGTTTTCTTGGTTGTTCTTTCTAGGATAACTATTTTAGTTTTTTCTTTGTTGACTTCCAATTTGTTAATGGTTACATATGTCAGGAGGTTGTCGAGTTGCCGCTGTAATCCTATGGGTATCTGGTCCACTAAAATTAGATCGTCGGCGTAGAATAATCTGCTGATTCTTTGTTGGCCTAGCTTCGGTGGAAAAGATCTAACAGAGATTTCGGATGTCTGATAATCTCTAAGGTTGGCCAGGAAGAGTGCGGGGGCCAACGGGCACCCCTGTTTAACTCCTCTTTGGATCAAGATTGTTGATGATAGGGACCCGTTGCCATTTAGCCGGATTCTAACTGTGGTGTTGTTATGTAAGGCTCTGATGGGGTCCAGAATTTCTTTGGGACAGGACCAACCTTCAGGTTTGTTCCATAGAAGGGTCCTGTCGACTTTGTCAAAAGCCTGCTTAAAGTCTATGAAGGCCATGTATAGTTGTGGGCCCCCTTCAACCGTTTTACTTTTCAGGGCACTTATTAGTAAGATGTTGACAGAAGTTCCCATGTTTTTTTTAAACCCTGATTGAAATTGGTTATTACATGGTGCTTCGTTTGCCCAGACTTGGAACCTTTTCAAAATTAAAATCCATAGGTCTTTCCAATTGGATCAAGTAATGCAAAAGGGCGGTAGTTGGAAGGGTTGTTGGTGTCACCTCTTTTATATATCGGGATTATAGTTGCTGTAGTCCATGAAGCTGGTATGGATTTAAAATCTGAACATCTTGTGAAGACTTGGCTGATGAATGTTGACCAGGCTTCAGGGTGGGCTTTTAAGTCTATGTTGGTAATGCCCTCAGGACCCGTAGCTCTTGATTTCTTCAGTTTATTTATTAAATCGTAAATTTCTTCTCGATCATCGAGTTTCACCCAAGGTGTCTGTTTATCCACAGATTTTGGGGTTTTCTGCCCCGAGGGTAGTTTGAAGGTTTCTTTGATGTAACTTATCCAAGTTGTTTCTCCAATACTGTTCTGGATGCAATTGCTCTTATTCACAGTGGTGGAGTTTAATAGTGACCAAAATTCTCTCGGATTATTCGAGCAGATGGATCTCAGTATTGCTTCCAAGTCTTGTTGGTAAAGGTTTGCTCGATGTGATCTTAACCAGGTGCGATAGATGATTTTTGCTTCTTGTCTAACCGTATCTGCTTTCTCCGGATCTAGCTTTGCTGCAATTCTTCTTGCTCTTCTGTATTCTCGTCGCTTTTCAACTATCTGGTTGTCGTAAGTATGTTTTTTAGAGATGATGGAGAAGCAAGTTTTTAGGCAAGATTTGTGGTATGTTGTTAGCAAAGGGCCGTAGTCGGTCATGTCACTCTGCTCATCAGTTTTGAACTCTTTGTATCTATTACTCAGATATCTAATATCTTTAACCGAGAGCCGAAGTCTGTTTCCTTACGTTTTCAGTTTGAGATGGTATGGCTGTTTTCCCACAGAAACATTCATACTCTTCTATGTGGTGGTTAAAAGGTTCTGGTCGTTGGCCTTGGTTTGGATCACATCAAAAGACACAATCAAATCTAGAAACGATCTCGAAATGAAAATGTGGTCAATTGTTGATTGAATCGATCCATTGGTCCATATCGCCAGCCGAGAAGAGTTCAGAAAGACTGTGTTCAAACTTTGCAATTTCCTGGAGTTCATTAAATTTAACCAAAGGCCACCTCTGTGGTCTGAAGGAGTGGAGTTTCTTTTAGGTTTGTGCGGTATGCATGTAGCATTTAAATCTCCACAAATTAATATGTGTGGCACTTGGTGGACTGCCAAAACCTCATCCATTGCAGTTTCAATTTCCGTAAGGAATTCTGAAGCTTCAATTTTGGCAGGATTCCAGTATGTATTTAGAATCGCTATCGCAGTGCATTTCATACTCTGATCTGCGTCACTTTTTTGAGTCCATGTTAGAATGGTCAATAAGAGGTTTTGGTTTGCCGTTAGAACTTTGTCTATCTTCAACCCGTGGCCGATACAAGTTGCCACAAGTAAACCAGACGATGGGCGGCCTATGGTGCTCTGTTTCGCCGGAGCCAAAAGGATTTCATACCCATCCAAGGTGGGTGTTTTCGTAAGCCACGTTTCTTGTAAACACAAGATATCGAAATCGCTGAGGTTAACATCACTGGTGGTGGTCAAATGCTGGAAGCTCCTTGTGTTCCAAGAACCGAGTCTTAGATTTTGTGTAGGAGTATCTGGTTTGCGTGGCGCCTCGAAAGTTGTGTCTTGTGACTTGAATTGCTATTTAGTCTTCTTTGTAATAAGTGCTTTAGGGAGCCAAGCCAATAGGCCAGAAATACTCGGCTTGTTCACGTTGTTTTCGCGCTCTATTGGCACAGCTTGTGTTTTTTGACTAATTGTTTTCTCCAAGACTTGAGAAGTTCTTTTACTGGTGCTAGTCCAATGATTGGTGCTCTCTTTTCTTGGGGACTCGCAATGTTGCGTTTGGTCACTTGAAGTCATTCCTTTCTGATATAAGCGTCCAGACTTGTGTTCGTAGATTTCAGACACAGGGACAGAATTTGGTTGTCGACAATCAGCCTTTTGTGCCGCAGCTCAGGGTCATTTTGATGTTTCTTGTGATATCTGTCTTTGCTGTTTACTGAGTGTTTTTTTGGCCTTTCTCGATCCGTTGAAGGTCAGACCTCACTTTGTGAACTTTGGTTATTTTCCTTCGGTTCGGTAAAATCGTATTTGAATCTAAGGAGTTCCTTTGCCTCTTTCCTTAACAAGTCTTTAGCGTATTTCGATGAAAGGTGTAAATAAGCTATTTCTTTGCCTTTCCTGTGGCTCGGATCTACGATCTTTATGTCTTCAGTTGTAATCTTTCTCAGTGCTGAGATGTGGTAGAACAGGCATAACACTGAACTTCTGTTCAAGATCACATCATCGTGATTCCCTTGTATTTGTTCTAATTTGAACAGCCACTGCCACTCTGGTTTTGAGTTTGAAACTTTTTGATATTTTTCAGTTTTGGAGTGGTACTGGTGTTCAGAGATGGCTGGTTTCCAAGTACGGCTGTCTATTGTAGATCTCTTGGTTTCTTTCTTATGTGCAGATCTGTCTTGTTCCGTGTTATAGTCTCTGTTAGTTTATCTAGCCGATGGAGCTCTTTTTCGCCATTTTTCTAAAGCAGATGTTCGAGGTGTTGCATCTATTGGGCTTTGCTGGGATTTGCCAGATGGTTGGTGTGTTGTGCCCCTTTTCTTTTCACTTTCTCTCCATACTATGTTTTTGCGACGCTCCTCTAGCATGAGGAAGGGAGAGTTTTGATCAGCACTGTCATCGTCTATGATACAGGATAAACTTTGAGCTAGGGGGACAAAGGTGACTTTTCTCTCTGGAGGCGGGGAACTGTCCCTTGTAGAGCATTTCGTGACGTTTGGTTCCGAGTGTTGACTAATGTTCATGAAAGTCTCATTTTCCATGAAGTCTTCTATAGTTTTTGGAGATTGAGAATCCCCTTTTTGCTCAGGAGGTTGTTTAGTCTCATCTGGTCATTTTAGGTTTAGCCTTGTTTTCTCAGGCTGATCTTTCCTTACCTTTGGTTTTGTTTGGAGTGAAGAGGTCGATGCCTTTGTGGTTTTAAGTGCTCTCTCATCACAGCTTGTTAATCCTTCTTTCCCTACATTTCTGTTTTTAATAATCAGAAATGGTTTCTCAATGTTTTGTGGAATATTGTTGTCTGTGGGTTGAAGATGAGCAGTATCATCCACGACGAGTAATACTTCATTGCTTCCTCCATTTTTTCGCTGCCAGTGAGGTTCATTTTTTGTTGTCAGGAATTCTGTTTGGCTATAAGTACTGTTCAAGGCGATAGGTGTTGTCAAATCGATGACTGGAGATGTTTGCTCAGCCACGTCTCTTGTACTATTGTTCTCCGTCCGCCCTTCTTTCTCAGAGCTGTTTTCTTTTACTTGGTTCTGTATTGAATTGGCGTATTTACTGGGATCTTTAGCATGTTTTAAGCAATCTTCATGGGCCATTACATAGCCTTCTAAGTAGATCAATTTTGTATGGATCATGGCCTGTACAGTAGTGTGGTCCTTTAGAGTATCGTTTAAAGATTCATAAAGTTTTGTAAACGGCGCTAGCGCTATAGTAATGGCAGACATGATTGAAAAGATATCTGTTTTTTTTGCAGGAGACTCTTTAGATGATACAGATCCTTGAACGCTTTGATTCTTTGGCGTCTGAAATGGAAGTGATGGTATACTCGGTGGTCTGCGCTGGTGTTTAATTTGTGGCAGATCCAAGGAAAGTCTTCTGTATGTACCATGAGGCAAGGATGGAAAGGGCAAATCTTCCACTCTGCCCAAGCCAGCTCTACAGCCTCTGCTGGTTGTTGCCATCGAAGGGAATCCACAATCTGATGTTATTGTAAGAGAGTTTTTCCTACAGATACAGCTTCTGCAGTTTTGTTTCCTTTTGATATAATCAATTCAGGTAAAAAAGAAGATGGCGCAGTCAAGCTGCACTTTGCGGATGGACCAGCCACTGGGCTGATCGAGCAAACAGATCGTACTTTGGACCTTGTCAGATTTGTTTGTGTGTCCTTACTATTCTGGTTGTCGTCAATTTCTTCCCTGTCTTGAACATCTGCTATCTTTGGTTGATGGTAAGCCAAAGTTTCTGCAGGTTCTCGAGAGTCTGATTGGGATTTCGGCTCTTCCTCTCCCGTATTTTGCAAATCAGGATTGATCGAGTGGTCAGATGGATTTTCCTTTCTCGAATCATTGATAGGTTGGGGAGGCTGGGCCAGAATTTTCAGAGAAGATTCAGGCAGTATTAGGATTGGCACAGTCTGGTGCACATATCTTCAATGTTTGGACATAGGCTGACATTCTTGAATAGCTTCCAAAATTTCAGAGTCTATTAGCTCTGCTCCACGAACTGCTTGTAGGTTAAACAAACTCGTGAGGAGGTTCTGAGAGGTATTATGTTTCTTGGCATTTCCCTTCTTTAATGATAGAGAAGTGTCATCATCTGTTTTTTTTTCTTACTAACTGCACGTTTGTGAGGATACACGCCCCACGTTTTGGGTTCTTTCTGCTCAGACCAACAGTTTTTCCTTATCTGTCGGGCAAGAGGGGAAAATCTTGTGCGCTTCCTGGCATTTAGTTCTGCCTGTGCTTGTTTATTACTTGAAAGGTCTTCAACGGTGCTCAGTTGCATCCGGTCTTCACCACTACTGGCATTTAGAACGTTGACACAGCGTGATTGCTCATAATCGGAGATCTGTGGTGTCGTCGGGTGTTCCCTCCATTGCTGTTGCTTTTGGGAGTCATTCGCGTCACCTTGCACAAGGGCTTGGACTGTAATGCGAGTGCAGGGATCAGCCTCTCCTGGCTCCACCCCCGCAGCTCCCACTCCGCTTTCACAGTCTAGCAGCTCTCGGTCTCCGGCACCGACACTGGGTGCCGGGCAGTCTTCTTCCACTTGCGATGTGGCCATAACCGGCGGTATCACTGGATCCCTTCCACGCGGCAACGCCACCCCGTTCTCCCCTCCGGGAGTAGCGGATAAGTGGGCCAATGGGACAGAATTTCCAGGATTCGCCGGGATGGCTATCTGTGCTCGTTCGTCATCACCGTATGGCAGCTCTCAGCCTCCGGCACTGGCCCTAGGCGTCGGGCGGTCATCTTTCTTCATTGACACAGCCATATCCAGCAGGGCCACTGGTTCTTTTCCACGAGGCAGCGCCGCCCCAAACTCCCCTCTGGGAGCAGCAGATAAGTGGGCCATTTGGACAGTATTTCCAGGGTACGCCGGGATGGCTATATGTTCTCGTTTGTTGCGGATGTGTTCCGTGACCAGTGGCCAGAGCTGTTGCTTTGTTTTCATAGTAGGTTGAGGCAATGTTGATTGGGGATTATCCACAACTTCCAACATCTTTTGTTTCGGTTTATGGCAAATCACTTTTTTAACTGTCTTTTCTTTGTTACTTTTGGGGCTACTGTCGCCCAAAAGTGTTGGCATTTGCATAGCTCCCTCAGGTTCCAAATGGAGACACAAACTCTGCATCCAGTGCCTTTCTTCGCTTGATGGGGAGTAAACTGGGGTGGCAGTCCTCGCAGCCTCAACTGCCATGACTGCAGGACTGCCACTCGCCGCCACTCCACGTCCGCTCCGCGGACTGTATCCCTTCTTATGGTTTGGCCTGCTGAAGCTCCTCCTCCCAGAAAAGGACAGGGAAGACAGACACTGAGTAGAGAATACTGCAGGACTGCCATTCGCAGCCACTCCGCGTCCGCTCCGTGGACTGTATCCCTTCTTATGGTTTGGGCTGCTGAAGCTCCTCCTCCAAAATCCAAAAAAAGACAGGGAAGACAGACACTGAGTAGAGAATACTGCAGGACTGCCACTTGCCGCCTCTCCGCGTCCGCTCCGCGGACTGTATCCGTTCTTATGGTTTGGGCTGCTGAAGCTCCTCCTCCAAAAAAGGACAGGGAAGACAAACACTGAGTAGAGAATACTGCAGGACTGCCACTCGCCGCCACTCCGGAGAAGCTTTTGCAAGATGGTCTGGTGCAATGTAATCATTCTACTCACATTCTAAAATCTCAAACCCAATTTAGAGTGAAAAGTCTGTGGATATTTCAAATTAATAGTCATATCCCTAAACAGAGCCACTTACTGTCATATTGAAAGAGCTGCACATTAGAGTGTATTTCTCACAGCATAATTATTGATCTACTTATCAGAATCAAAGAGTGCTATACAAAAAGGCATCTATTAGAAGCAAGTGTCCCAAAGTAAAAATTTAGACCATCAAATATAGACATTTCAGATAATGTTACATGAAATCATCAAGGCAACTGTCACTGCCACATAGTATTGAAGTAATAAACACCCTAAAGCCGCCACGGACATCTGTCCATGTTTCCTTATGCATGCATAAGGCAATTGCTCATCGTTAGATGCTCCATGGGTCGTCAACATGGTCTAATCAACACCTCTTTCTAAGAAAGCCTGGTGCAAACGTAAAGAACATATTCCAAAGCAATCACGTAGTGAATTCTGGTTCCCTTAAAGAGGCAGTGACATACATTAAGCACTTTCTTGTTTATTAAACATCCACAGTAAAAAGACGTGTCTGTGCTTTCTCTCCGTGCACTTGTACGTTCTGAATGCTCACAAGGCCCAGTAGGTTGGTCCCCTCCCCCGTTCATCAGCGCATATTATTTGCCTTTGTTCCCATGTCCCCTCCCCCCTTTTCCCTGTGGGTGCTTTTCAAACACAATTTCTTGTTGTATAAGCGCCTTACAAATGCACAACAAATAAATAAAGAAATACATGAAAAAATAACAGAATCCCGAACCTTTTTCCTAGTTATAGTCTTTGTTGTACCTTAATATTTGTATGCTGTCTGTCTATACCTTAGCTATATCTTCAGTTTACCTTCTCACAAACCCCATAAGGACATTATTATGATTTTTTCTTAACATCACTATCAAAACTTCAATACTCTGGCCTCCTTTCCAGAATTTAGGACACCATTTTAGTCCCGTAGTGGCTTCATTTGGAAGTATGGTATGATCCACTCTGCATTCAGTAAAATCGGAGTAATCGTACTTTGACTGGAGTAACTTCTGCCACTGTCACAGTCTCCTGGTGCCCCGCCTGCAGCTAATGGGGAAATTAGGACAGCCAAGATTTAAACCCTAAGGTCTTGACACATGAAGTACTAGAATCTCACTGGTACCCCTTCATTGTGTGCTAGTGGGATTCTAGGCGAGGTGAATAAATCCATGTGTGGTGACTGGTCTCTTTGAGTGGCTACAGGTGTTTCTCTTCTGCACTCCTGCTTGGTAACAAGTTCCACCATGAAAGCTGTTCTGGGAGTGGAGACTGTATTATTGTGGATTAGTTTTAAAAGTGTATGGGGAGTGTTTTAAATTTGACTCAGGATGATCAAGGGGACGGGCAACAATATTTATGTATTTTCTCAAACCACAAAACAATAAAAACGTGGGTCTTTCAATAACACCTGCTGAATGAAGAACCATCCTGCTCTCCTGTCGCAAACAGTACTGCTACGGTGTAAAATGGCAAGCCCACTACTGGTACCCTTCCATTGTAAAGTGATCCGCTCCTCTCAAGCTAGCTTTGAGCACCAAGCAAAGACATAGGGCCTCATTACGACTTTGGCGGTAGGCATGCCGCTATTGGCGGCATGGCTGCTGCCAAAATCGGGTCCGGGTTCCCTGAATGGGGAATTACTGGGCCATTCCGAGTTTGGAGGGCCTGGTAATTCCTCCCTCCAGGAAGCCGGGCCTGGACCTTCCCCATTCCATTTGAGCCCCCATAGGGCTCAATGGGAATGGGAGAGGGAGCAAAGAACGCGCCGATTACGAGCAGTGCGTTGTTTGCTCTCTCTTCCCCTCGCGCGACTCGGTAAGGACCTGGTTTTACCAGGCGTTCCTTACCGGGTCCCGTGAGGGGAGCTTGTAATGAGGCGGAACGGGTTTAACGGGTCCGCCTCCTTTAGCGGAGCCCGTTAACCTGTTCTGCCTCAGTTGTAATGAGGCCCATATAGAAACATTTAAAACAATATTGTGAGGTGGAAATAGCAGTTGAGAGTGAGTAAACGAGGGGAAGGTTGCTTATTTGTGGTTGCTTAGTCATTTGTGAAGGAGTAATGTTGTTTGTTTTAGAATCAAGACTCATTGTTAAAGATCCCTTGCTTGTGTGTCTTGAATTTGAAAGTGTCATGACAAGCGCATGTTCACCTTGATTATCTTCAAGAAACAGGCCCTGTGAGGATGATTTAGATATCATCGCACCCATTACTACACGTGGACCAAGCCCTGATCTCTGATATCCCTGAACTACATGGAAGGTATTGCGTTGTTTCATCCCAAGGAGCTTTTTCAATGTCATTTATTTCGACAAAATTACATCAAAAATACTCATCTACATATAAAGGAGGGTAAGGTGTTAAAATGGTTTGGGAGGTAGTTGTGGTGGGGTTATTAATAAAGGGGAGGGCTTGGGGGGAATGTCCCAAATAAAAAAGAAATTTGATGACATATAGTAATTTAATAGAAAACATGTATTTTAAAAAAAACACATGCCGGTAAAACGACCTAGAACCACCTTAAAATCATAGGGATGGGCTTTGGTCAAAGAAGTAGTTTGATGGTCCCCGACCACCGTGAATTATCACTATTTCATAGACCCACAATAGTAGTGTCTTGTACTTTCAAACATCTCACAAAACAAATCTTTGGGTTATTAGTAAAACAACTTAGAACACAGCACATAAAGAAATAGGTGTTTAGAACATGTTGCTTCCGGAGAGAGATGCATATCGTCCAATAACATGTCTTTGGCTCTCATTTATGAAAACGTTCACAGCAATTAATTCAAAGTAATGTAGCCAGGTTGTCTGAAAAAGATTACAATAACGCATTTTCTTTGATTAAACAATAGGAGTACATCATTCTCAAGGAGGAACATTAGATGACTTAAAAAAAAGAGAACTATATATGCGTAAACACATATTCCAAGGTTGCCACTTGACTCGTCCCGAATCTCTCTCCATCTCTCTGGAAATACACAGATGGACACAACTTCCAGAGGACTACTATTAAAGAGACTCTTGCTTAGTTCTTTATTTAATACACACCGTAGACGTCTTCCGGTCTGTCTTCTAGGGTCTGAATCTAAAAGTCAGCCTCTCTAGAGTTAAATGTCTTGGAATCTCACTCGCATTCTACGGTTTCTCATTGGATTTCCAGAGGTGAGCGATCAATATTTCTCACCACAGTTATTGTTGTTTTACACAGACACGTGTGAGTTTTATTAACCATCATGACTACTTGATTGCATTGAAGATGACTGTCAGGGGATCAGGGTAGAGATCCAAGTCAATGTTGAAGTTGATGTTCTTGATAAGTCCTACACGTATCCACACTTGGTGGGATTTAGAATGATAAAGCAAAATGAAGGCCATGCCTCCTTTTCCCATGTGCACCATCTGCCCAAGTACAAAAGTTCCAGATGATATGTTTTTGCTTGATGCCAAAATATTCTTAAACATTTTCTCAATCAATATAGGTAGCAAAATCTGAAAGACACCCACCCTTTCACAGAGTGAATAATATCATGTATGCTTCTGTGAATACTACACACTAGTGGGTGTTTTTCCAGCAGTTACACGCCGACGCGAGGAATACCGGCAGAACGCTGATAACAAAGGGATTAACCTATGACGTTTTTGTGAGATGGAATTCCGATAGATTGTATGATTTAGCAAGTAATTTGCCCTCAAATAAGTTTTTGTTTTGAAAAAGGCCCCTGAGAGGCTGAAACACGTGTCAACTACAATTAATGGGCAATGGGAGCAAACCATAATAAATTTGCTTCAACATCATCAAAGTGAGAATGACCATTTCTTCCAAGTAACAATGGGGGTGGCGCAGTCTAAGTGTGTATCGACCGTGTTTACCTTGTAACCAAGGGAAGGAGGGGATTGGTCCTTCCCTAAAGCAACACACTAGTGCGACACCAGACCAACAGGAGAGTGATTTAGGTCGCTGGGTCAAATAGCTGCTACCAAAACAAAACCCCAAGTATAAATAACAGTTTTTCCAAATTATACTCAATCCACCAACTCTAGTGTCTAGTGGCACTTGATGACCAACACCTACATTGACAGTGAAAAGACACGGCAGTGACAGCTAGAAAGTATTTGCCCACAAACAGTTGTGACAATTGTGTCTGCAACACGTGTATGTTACTCTCTTGTGGCATATGCATGTAAAATACCACGTTATTTAATCTAGAGATATCAGTAGATCCAGGTATAACTTACTATACATCATTTCACTTATTTGAGGTGGCGCGGTTGCAAGAATGTATTGTAAAATGAAGAGCTTCTGAGCCCCCAACTGATATGCACTGTAATGAAGGAGTTTTGTCTGACCTTGTACCTCCTAGCAACATGGGTTTCCCACTGTATTGTACCTGGCTACGACCTGGCATTCTCTGCAACCTCTTGTAACACATGCTAGAGTACCAACTATCACACTGCATTCCATTGAATGAGCTTACAGTACACTACGGTACAGTCGATGTTAGGAAACCATGTGCATGGCGGTATCGGGATGGCCCTAAAGCTAGTCTGAGGCAGGGTAGTGTTGCTGGGTGTGTGTGGGAATTACTGTAAGGACGTTAAAAGCAACTGAATCCACCATCAGTAGTCATAGAGTTCTAATACACATGATAGCTCCACACAATAGTGTAGGCGTTTTGTGCCCCTGTGGTTTTCCTGCAGGATACAGTTTCCAGATCCTTTTTTGTTCTGATATGCAACAATGCTTTAGGAGGTACTGTGATAATTCTCTTTTTTATTTTATATTAGTGTTACGGTTTCCCAAACCTTACACATCAAAACAAATATTCAAATTAGTCCATATGATAACAGCAATTAATCATATTCTTTTTGGTTAAATACAATCTCATCTAATAGTACACAGTATTTTTTTAAAGAAAATATATACCTAAAGTCAACAAGTTTATTAAATAATTTGTTCAGATGATGATTGAAACTCACCCTGTCCAAAAGCTGTTCTCACAGTAATAATCAATACTGCTATCTTCTATCTGACTGCTCTGAGCATGATCACCTGCTTAACAGCATCCATGCAGCACACAACACAGTTTCAATAGGCAAGGAGTACTTTAGTACTTGTCTGACATTCTGCATTGTGTCTGTAAAACGCATTATGAAATGCATAACCAATCCCGTGTATTTGATGTTGTATTACCATTCTGCCAGTTTGTATGCCCTTATAGTTGTAGTCATATTTGTAATGTGAACACTCACCCATGGGCCCTGCCTCTAGCTTTATACAATTACAAAAAAATGAATGACTAACCATTACAAGGAGCAAAGCTTCTCCTCAGCCCCTGCCACCCCAGGCCAGGTTTTAGCTTGGGACATCTTGGCAAGAGTGAGATGACTTGGAAAGGTCAGAGATGAACTCAAAAAGATGGGGGTTGGACATTGGGTGGCTACCACATTGTTGAGGGCAGATTGAATACATGTGGGTGCGGGGTTGCGGGATCAACACATGGCCCACATTGTGGGACACTTTTGCACTTATTATATTGCTCTCTGGCAAATGAACAGCAATTCTGCTCTTGTTATGGATACTGACGTGAATGTAATATAGAGTATAGATCATCACCCCTCTTTATCAGTCCCTCTTTGCCCAGCCAAATTCTGTCTCCAACAAAGAAGTAAGCATGTTGGCTAAATGTAGATATTGCACATACTGTAAAGTAGAGGGCCCCAGTGACTTTATGGTCCACTGCACGATTTATCCATAAAAGTACATAAACATAATTCACCAACAAAGGGTCCTGGAGGGCAATACACCAAAAGAAAGTGTATGGAATGCGAAGCAGAGATAATTAGGTGGGCTAGCATTGCTCCCATTGCCAGCTGATGAGAGGAATCAATGAAAAATATTTTTTAGAAATCATAGCTAGCCACCCACCAGGGTGTGGGCCAGCCTATCAAGGTGAATAATATTATAATAATCAGTAGGCACCTGTGAGAACGGAGGTGGAGAGGTTACAGACAGCCAAGACTCTGTCAATCTCAGGGGAGGGATTGCACACAAGTGACATCAGCAACCAAGGAAGGAGTATTTAACAAATATGCATTCAATATGGAGTTGTTAGCAATATTAGAAGTCAAAGGAGCAATCTTAAAATGAACAGGAAAAGCTCTACCTGCCAATGCGAGTTTGAGAATAGCATCATGGGAGATTAGCAAGGGCCAGGGGCCATCAGGCCCATCCTTGGCATGGATGAGCACAAATTGGCTAGCCTTTTGAGTGCCTTAGGCACAAGGTGTGCCCACTGCGCTATATTGAAAGCAGGCACATAAATGCCTGGCGGAAAATCACATGAGCTTTTCTGGTTGTGCACTCTTTGCCTTTCCTGAGCATTTAGGGTGAAACTCCTTCCCCCATCTACCTAATCACCACACCCATTCATACCTACAAGCACTCTGTTCTCTGGTCCCTTCTGACATCTCACTTTTAGGCGTTTTCGCTTTCCTTCTCCAGCATGGCATTCTGGAACCCTCTGCCGACTCAAACGTCCCAGCAATCTGTTGGCCAGTTTCTGTTCCTTCCCACTAAGTACCTTGATTATAATGGCCTTGGAGATCCACTACAATCTCTGGCTTCCATAGTAAACACCCCAGGCTCCACTCATGCATTTCTGCAGCTGTCTCTAATGCTCACCACTCCACACTCTCTTCTATACTCATCCTTTTGGACAGTTCTCCTGCTTTACACCACTCCTCTCTTTTCATCACTCTCCACGACATTGCATTTCACAAATCTGCTCTTTGTGAATTGGACTACCTCCAATACCCGTACCGAGTCTGCCCTGGTCGAATGGGGACTTACCGGTCTATTCCGACCTTTGCGGGACCGGTAAATCCACATTGAAAAAGCCATTCCCCATTCCCATTTTAGCCCCCATAGGGCTCAATGGGAAGCGGGAAGGCGCTAATAACGGTACCGCAAATTGTGGTACCGTTATTAGCTCTGAAGTCCCTTAACTGGCCCGTCCATAACGCTTGGTAAAACCAGGCGTTAAGGAAGGGACCCGCTAAGGGACCTCAGAATAGGGCGCAAAGGGATTACTGGCACCGATTTCCTTAACGGTGCCCGGTATCCCTTTGCGCCCAACTTGGAATGAGGGCCATTGTCCCCTTTCCCTCCTTCATCACAGCCATCTTGGAACAGACTGTGAACTGACTCAATATAATTTGTCACTGGGTGGCTCTTTGATGACTCATGCTGCCTCATGCTGCCTCATGCTGAACTATTCTAAAATGGAAGGCCTCTTTCTTCCAGCTTCCAATGCTATCCCTAACCTCCCCTCTGCTTAAACCTCACTTACTTGTATGCAAAAGACAGAGCTCCCTCTGAACTCTCTCCCCCATCCTCCCTACCTGACCCCACTACTGTCTCCAGTGATGTTCAGTAATGTAATTTTGTATATTTAAGTAGTTTTCCTTTCAAGTGTGAAGCACTTGCCCCCGTAATGTATTGTTATCTTTGTAAGTCACCAGTTTTTCTATTTTGTGTTTGTTTCGTTTTGTCTGCAATACATGACCTAATATTTCACACCCTTGTAAACTGGCTCACGACTTGTTTGCAACTTTATGTTGCTGTACAGGCAAATTTAGTGGGAATGCTTCTGCCATTTGTAAATGTCTTACTGTAAGTCATGTCCAACCATAATCAACATCCGTGTTCTTCAAATAAATACAAATACACATGCGCGAGGATGTACTGGACAAGGTTTATAGTCATAATTTAGAAAACAATAATGTTGAAAGGCATTTTTTAGAAAAAAAATGTGGAAAAAAAAAATGTTGAATTCATTTTTCAATACGTTTTTTTTTTAAATGGGGGGGTTCCGCAACCCCCCTTTTTTATTTTTTTATTTATTTTTTATTTACCCATTTTTTATACTTACCAAAGCCAAAAAATACATATAAATCAAAAAATAATACATTTGACATTTTTTTTTTTTGACTTTTTTTTTCCAACATTTTTGTCATACGACATTATTTTTTCTAAATTATGGCTGACCACCACTGGACAAATAAAGGCTGTCGATGCAAGGTAGCAAATACGATTGGGTGGTTGGAGAATAGTCGTGCACAGCTCCAAGCATACATACCATCCATCGCCCAGACAGGTTGTAAAGCTCCAAAGCCAGAGACCAG
Source organism: Ambystoma mexicanum (assembly GCF_040938575.1). Taxonomy (NCBI): domain Eukaryota; kingdom Metazoa; phylum Chordata; class Amphibia; order Caudata; family Ambystomatidae; genus Ambystoma; species Ambystoma mexicanum. The sequence goes on along the minus strand of NC_090936.1, from coordinate 1,126,145,529 downwards.
CATCAACACAATATTTCTAACCACGTTGATAAATATTCATATGCATTCCCTGGAGCCCAGGAGGACAACACAGTGTCAGAATCTAGGGTAATTATATAGTAATAGTCACACGCTCAGCTTTTGTCTCTCGCTCTTTCCCCATCTCAGAGCAGGGAATAAAATAGTCCTTGGCCCATGGATTTATCCTCCTACCAGATTCCCTTCTATTTCGAATGATGGGGCTCTCCTAGAAACTAACAATACTACTGCCAATAGCTGAATTCACCGGTGCCTGGATTGGTCTCCTGGAGTGTAAATAATGCAGGATGTCTGTGTTCCTCCAGAGGTGCAGCATGAGTCTGCAGAGCACTCTTCTTGGAGAGGGAACCACATGTATCTCTACATCTGTGGGTTATGTACTCCCATTAGCCTTTTAAAAGATTTCCCTGCTTTCCATAATACCCCCAGGATCATAAACCCGCTCATCTCTCCTTAACCAAATAGAGGGTTTTGAGGGAACATACAACCAATTGGGATCAAGTCCATCTCGGAAAAGCTCTCTACCAGCTTATTGTTCGAGATCACCTGATGTAGCTGACAAGGGAATACTACCTAATTGTCTTACCTTTCCACAAACACTCCCACAATAGTCTACCATCAATTTCTATTCAGTTAATAACTAGGTTTGGACAAGGCACTACCTTAAATACAGTGCCATCCCCGAGATGTGGGATTTCTCACGATTCCGATTGGACAGGTAAGGTGCAAACCATATTGAATACACTATTTAGTGTAGTTTTGGAGGGCATTAAGCTGGAGCAGCTGTCTTGGTACGATTACTTGGGCGTGCAGTTTCCAAGCAGTGCCAGCAGGGCTAACCAGTTGGTAAAGGCTAAAACTACACTACAGAAGGACAGTGGGGCCTTGAAATGTTTTACTTTTACTTTTACTTTTAGCACTCTTTTACTCCCACAAAGTACACCAAGTGTTACTATACATATGGAGTGTAATGTGGGTCCGATTGGTGATGGTGTAGGGATTAGACTAACATTTCACTGGCTGCGGATTTGGGCAAGATCAGAGGTTGAGAAATACCAAGACACCCTTGAACACCTACTGACATTGGGGGGCAGCGACACAATTCATTGGCTTAGCCATGTTAAAAAGCAACTCATGATACTGGGTCCAAGTATGTATTGGAAAGACCCGACCACAATACATGGAGACGCAAACATGAGTCTGAAGGGTGTTTATCTGAGGTATAAGAACTACAGGGCATTGATAATGTGCTCCGCTTTGGCCAATGGGATGGCCTACTTAAATCAAACATGCAACCCAGACTTCCAAGAATATTTGAATATAATAGCCCCGACATACGTGTGTGTCCTGTACATAAGATTTAGAAAGGATTTCCTCCCACTGAGGTCATATACCAGCCACTGAGGCAAGAACCAGGCCACAGATTGTTTGTGCTGTGGGGCAGCTGTTGAACGCCTCTGCATTTTATGCTAATGTAAGAGGGCCTCAAACAACTCCGGATTAGATACTTAAAACCATTGTTCCATTTTTTTTAACATTACCACGACTAGCAACAAAATATCGTTTTGTATATGGATAAAACAGAATAGCCCATTACTGTGCGTGGGATGAAAACACAGCAATAGGGCGATTTATGCACTAGCAACTATGAGTTTACGAACTGTGGACTTTAACTGATTTTGGATTGATTTTATGAAGACAATGGCCCTCATTACGACCCTGGCGGTAAGGGGTTTACGCCAGCGTTAGCTGCGCCGACCCCTTACCGCCAACTACGAGTTTCCAGAGCGCCATGGTCACTTTTCCGCCCGCTTTTTGCGGGCGTAAAAATCCATGGCGCTATGGGACCTCGGTGTTAATTACGCCACCGTAGTGTACGGTGGCGTAATTAACACCTTCCCCATTCCCATTGAGCCCTATGGGGCCGAAATGGGAATGGGGAAGGGTAAATGGGTCAATGGGGACTTACCGCCCCGCCAACCTCGGAATGGGGCGGTAAGTCCGCCATCCGCCATGGCGTAAAGGGACTTTGCGCCATGGCGGAAAAGTCCGCCGATGGCGGAAAAAATCCGCCAGGGTCGTGATGAGGGCCAATTACTTTTCTGATGCTTTTATGGATTTTATGGTGTAAAATAGTTTTCTTCTTTTTGTAAAATGCCTTGCTCAGATTGCATCGTTATCTGTGTAGTGCATTTGTAAAATGCATTAAGCTGTACCTAAAGGCTTACGCCGAATACATGTTTTCAAACAACAGCTATTTAACACAGGCTTCCCCTGATTATCCTAGACAAGGCCAGCATTACACATGGAGAATGCAGTCTTACTAGGGCATAAATCCCACTTCTCATTGGCCTGCTCAGGGCCCAAGAGGGAACAGGTGTGCGCCTCAGAATGACATGGGCTTTGGGTCTCTTCAGTGGGGGGGTTAGCAAAAGCAGGACTGGACTTCACAAACTGCTTACCTGCCACACCACTGGCCTGAACCTAAGGATTAATAGATGGTGCCCAGAACTGCATGGGGCTAAAGGGGCCATGGCTGCACTGTATACCAGTGCCCGCAAAAAGCTCTTGTGCATGCCACACTACTCACAACTCTCCTTTCCCCTTGCATCCAGCAGGCAAGCATGTGGGCATGTGTGCACTCATCTGTGACCTTAGTTTGTACAATTGATTCTACCGGCCCTGTTCAAAACTGATTAAAAATACAAAAATAGAGCATCTTGGAAGAGCCATCCAAGAGTTCAAAATGGCAGCCGGATATCTGTGGTTGGTCAGGTGTACCGCATGGACATGCCTTACCGTTTGGCAAATATATATTGTTGTTTTTAGCACCAGTGTCTAACTGGCGTAACAGGCACGTCTTCTTTGGAGAAGTTGGTGTGAATTTCAGACTTCCTGTTAGTGTTCTTCCCATTGTCATTTCCAGCTCTTCAAATTCTGTTATTGTATTGCACGTGAGTAGGTTAGCATTATTTTGTTGTCATAAAAAATCCTGGGGATTTTCACTTATGTGCTTTACACACATGCCATTCACAATGATGTTCTCCTCACATTGGTTCGGACCTTACTTCATGCATTTACTTTGTATCACACTCAACTGAAATTCTGAATCCACATGCCAAAGAAATCGTTGTATGTCATGATCAAGCCAGGAACTGTGGTTGTATATTCCTGAAAGCAGTGTCACTTAGCAATTTGCAATGCAATTCTATAGGTTTGCAACTTAAATGGAACCTTGTGTAGCACAGCCTGCTTCATAACTTACCCTTTTCAATTAAAGCACATCTCATCATGCATTCCTCTCTTGACCTTAGGGATCTCTCCACTCTCTTTTCTCTGTTCACTGGAAGTTCAAATGGGTTAATGGAGAGAGATTGCAGCAGTAATCATCTCCTCCAATCCGGAAAGTGGCAACGGTGTCTGTGAGAGTGCTAGGCAAGGCATTATTTATTATTTAAATTATTGCAAACGAGCAGTAATCAGGATGATACTTTTATTAAGCTAACTATATTCTGTCTGGCAAAGACCGGTGTGTGCTAACTTATTGTTTAAAAAAAAAAAGAAACAGCGTGCAGTAGCACCGGTGTGTGCTAACTTATTGTTTAAAAACAAAAAAGAAACAGCGTGCAGTAGCACCAGGAACATTCTAAGTGCTGGATGGGATTACCACAATAATAATTTGGGACCCAAATAATCGAACAGATTTGAAGAATATGGCAAAACACTACTTTCTTATCAGCTCAATAAAGTAGGGAAATCTAACTGACACATTCACAACGCATTTTGATTACACAAAATGAATTATACCTCGATATATGTCAGCTATGATGTCATCCTTCGTGGCTAATAGTGAAAACCTATCGGACGGTGAAATTGGTTAATGAACATATATAGATATAGTTATATATATATATATATAGTTCATATAGGTGTTAGTAACATTATTGGATGCCTCTTATCTGGTAAGCACACCTTGAAACACCTCTAACTACATAAAATATAGATACTAGCGGAGTAACTGCAGTGGATAGGCTCCTGCAACAATAGACCTCATGATTGGTTGGCACTCTCTCGCCAACTTTGGACATTCAGTCTCGTTAGCAGCACGTAAGCAACGAACCCCAGGTGCAGAAGAACAATGCCAGACAATTGCCTTTCTTAGCTAATTAGCTTATCATCTCTCATCAGTTAGGCCCTAAGCCAAGGCTTCTTCTATGTAGTTAATATAAGTAAATAAATAAATAAATAATTGCTGTCTGTTCTCTTACTTAGAATGTTTAAGGGAGTGAAGGTACATCACTATTTTCGTCTGGAGCATCATGAATAGGCCTTGTCCTCTGGCCCTGTACCACGTGTGAGGAGACTATGATTTTGTCCATTTTGCCATTTTAGTTAGTGCTATTTGATTCAATTTTGTTGGGTGTTATTACTCCTCTTGGCCTCTGGAAACTTGGTTGCTCCATTCAACATATGCTTTTCATGTCTTTAATTGTTCAATATTTGGCACTCGGCAATGTTCACTCCTTTACTTAATCTAAGAGAAATATGTCCTGCGTACACCCAGCACGAGTACCCGTTGAGTACTGACTGCACGTCTGCACAGTATGCTGTTTTCATCGCGCTCAAACTGTTGCCTGTGGATTATCATCAGATCTTCAACCCACCTTCATTTGTGGACTTGCTGGCTCCTGTAGCCACGCCCCCCTCTGACTATACAATCAGCTGCCACGCGCACCAATGCGCGCGCACCCAGCACGAGTACCCACGGAGTACTTACTGCACGTCTGCACAGTACCCTGGTTTCATCGCGCTCAAACTGTTTCCTATGGATTATCATCAGATCTTCAAACCACCTTCATTTGTGCACTTCCTGTGGACATTGCCCTGTATATTGGACTTATTTATTATTTAAAGCGCTTCATTTGCTTACAAGAAACTCATATAATCTTTTTTATTTTCTCAGCTCCTGTAGCCACGCCCCCCCTCTGACTATATAGTCAACTGCCACGCGCACCAGCGTGTGCGCACCCAGCACGAGTACCTGCTGAGTACTGACTGCTGACCACTGAGCCGCATTGCAGCCTGTCAGTGCTACAGCTTTGCTCGTCGGTTCTGCACTCCTACTTTCAATTTCCCTCTAGAGATTTCGGTGAGACTTTTTCTGAGCTGATTGAATAACTACTATTACGAGGCAGCTTCTTTTCCAGCTTCTGACTCACCTGCTTCTACAGCCTTGAGGGTGCCTACCTGCTCAGTTCTCATGTAATGATTCACCTTACTTCAGAAATTCCGCACCCGCCAAACCACTTAATTCAGCGGCAACTTCCACTAAAGTCAACTAAAAACTCAGGCCTCCTTAAGTCTGCATTACCCTCTAATATTATTGGTTTTTCCACTGATATTTGCAGCTTTCTCATGAATGCTGAAACTGCGGGATCTATTTCATCTAAAACACATGTAACAAACATTGTCAGTTTTCCACCGATAACCCATGGAGTCCCGTTTCAACCTCGAACAACTACGGTAGACCAACTTCCCTTGCTTTCAGATTTGACTATGCAAGGTTGTACTTCGTCCACAACTTGTCAATCGGAGGTCGAAACTTTTCACACTTCAAGTTATTTAGCTGAGTTCTCAATGGCTCCTCAGGTTCCTAGTTCCATTCATCCAGTTGAAGCTTTGTTAGCAAGTATTCTATATTCCCAAGCTGTAAGACCTTCAACTGCCAGGAATTAAATTGAGAGTCATCCATGCCAAATTGCGGATAAACAACATAATTTAACTCTCCCTCTTCTGGTGCCATCCTCGCATTCTACTAAAACCACTGAATCTACAGCGGGGATACATCAAGCCTCTATAACCACTCCCCAGCATAATAGCGCCAAGCACTCAGTTCTTTCAAATTCTCCTGAGCTTTATCCCACTGATGCTCCTAATGACTTAATTTCACTGGGTGACTCAGAGTCGTCTCTAGTGGCCTCATTCACCAAACTGGCTCCACGTCCATCATTTGGGTTTCCTACAATTTCAAATCCAGATTTGAAGCTGCTCTTACCGCCATAAATACAGGCATGTTTACATTGACTAAACTATTTGAAGTATTAGATCATAGATCAGCTATTGAAACTGGGCCTATGAATCTACTTCACAGCAAATTTGATTGGCGTTCAACTAATCAACCTAATTGTGCTAATGTTGTGTCGGATCCTCCAAATTTCACTCAACTGACAATTAAACATCATGTTGAAATATCTTTGGAGAGGACCCAGATTGAGATGGAAGGCTCTACAACTCCGGTTCAAACTCACTCTCCCATGTCGCCTCACAATGATAATAATGGAGGTGACTCTTCTGACATAGAAATTATTGAAAAACCCTAATATGATGTATTTTCAAGAGTTACCCAAAATAAAAGGAGGAAGAGGAAAAGAAACAGAAAATGTACATCCCAAATCTTCAATGATTCCAACTCAAATCAGAAAATAGAACAAAATGAAAAAAATAAAAAATCCATAAACTTACCCTTGCCCTCAAAAAATAAAAATTACAAATTGTTCATGCAAACATTTTTTCACCTCAATACTTGCCTAATGACGCGGACGATCAATTGAACCCTCGTTTGCCAAATTTGCCTGTTGTGGCATTGGAAAAGGCCATACCTCTTGATCCAGTTATCAACATCTCCAAAGGTAAGAGTGGTGCTATTCCTAACCCCACATGTATTGCACCATTGGCTGGTAGCGGAGATTTAAACCAAGGAAATTTGAATACCACGCATGATAAACTTATGAATCAATCAGTATATTCTCACAATAATAATTCTGTTGTCGAGGATGTGCATCATAGCTTACATGACTTTTCTCATGATCGACGTTGCTTTCCACTGACTTTTGATGTTAATTTTGACATTTTGACATCGATCCTACCTCCTTTAAGACGATAGATCAAAGGCGTAAGGAAATGGCTGTGAGAGTAAATATGGTACAAGATAAAACATCTTTGCAAAAATCACTACCTTTGACTTCCTTTGGCCTCCTTTTAAATACTGCTCCTATTCATTTGGAACTCCCGGCACCTATGAACGGTGCTATAAAACTAAATCCTTGCACAAAAATTGGTTCACCTCCTAGGACCCCAGTACAAATGACTGTAGATCCAATCTATGAAGAATCTAGACCAGCTATTTACTATCCAAATCCTATGGTTCTTAAAGATGAGAGCATTCGCATCACTATGCTTGACAGATTATATTTGGATACTTTTCCAACCACTCAACAATTCTTACAGTGTTTAATTCTATTCCTTCATTGAAACAGATAAACTCAGCTGATATTGAATCAGTGAGGTATCCAATTCCAGCCCAACAAGACATCACAGTAATCACTATTCAATCACAAATAGTTAAGAACCTAGTGTGGAGTGAAAGACAACAACTGTTTAGCAAAGGGATGCGTCTTGAAGCCTTTATTCTACCCCCTAAAACCAAGGCAACTACTCTCATGGGCCTCATGCAATCAAATGCAAATTTGAATATTGCGGGTTTTTATGTTAATAATGAAGCAACTTGTTGTAGATGTAAGAATGATACCCAACCAACTAACTGTCATGATGCCTACTCCCGGAGAACCAGTCCAGGACAAGCGTCCCCGGAAGCAGACATCATGTTCCCGGGGAAAAGGCTAGCAACCCCTAGTAGGGGTCCTTTGGACACTGTCCTGGCGCCTTTGGCGCCAGGCTTCTTTTTGGACCTCAGTCCAGGCTCATAAAGGGAGTGTTTATGTGAACTTACCTGATGCATACCGTGCTGCCAGATGCAGACCTCTTTGAGGCCTGAAAGGGACTATTTTACCTGTGGGACTATTTTGCCACTCGGGCATGGCCGGGGAAGAATACGTACCTGGAACTACTTTGGGGGCTATTTAAGCCACACCCAGACAGCAGCTCACGCTTCACGTTGTTCTGCACCTAGCAGCTGGATGCTCACCGTGTCTGCTCCTGCATCCTGACTCCAGCCACACCCGCCTCCATCCTGGAACACCTGAAAGGAAAGAAGAGAAGGGAAAAGGTGAACAGAAGAACATTACCTGCTTCTACCCGGAGTCCGGAGTCATCACGCCGGCATCCTAAGGGAAGACATTTATTTTAAAGACGCATCGCGTTGCTCGCTGCAGCGCCGCGTTCCACTCACCTGTTCACGAGGCATCTCCGTGCTCCTTAGCAACCATCTGCACGATCCGCCGCATACCTGCGCCTAAGGGGGAAGAGAAGAACAAAAGGTGAGCAAAAGGAACATATTGAGGAAAGCCAGATTTTCGCCATAAGACTTGCCTGATTATTGTTGGGAGAATCTTTCCTCATCTTGGGTCGGCGCCGCTTCTTCGGCAGTACCGTACCCCGGCCCCTATGGGGAAAAAAGACACACGCATTAGTGGGTGAATATAAGGACATTAAAGGAACCACCCATCATAAACTCACCTGAGTTTACCTTCGGGGAATTGTTTCCTCTACGCGAAATCTTCACTCAGCACCTTTGATAAAAGGGATAAGAGACGGACTACTGAATATAAAGGCAAATAGAAAAGGAGGCCAACTCTTGAACTTTTACAACAGTATACTTACGGCACCTTGCCAAGAAAGTCAAGTAAGCTTGGATCCTCACCAATCCGAACACCAGTGAAGTAACTGGATATAATCGCACCCCTGCACCAGAAGCAGGATGGAGAGCTCGTCCTTTCAAACCTTAAGGTGAGAGTTAACGGGGAATTTCAGAGGTGGTCTGACGAGAGTGAAAGAGGGAAGTGGGAGGCCGACGCGCTACTCCGCAGGTAGTTAATCCCCTTTCTCCATCTGCAGAAGGATTCTCCTGCGAGTCAGACAAGTGAGATTTGGGTGTCCTGTCCAGTCGGTCTTCCGAGTTCTGCGCATCACCTTAGAAGAGGCTGCAGCAGTCCAGTCCTGGTCAGCGTCTCCGTGGGAGTCAGGTGAGCGTTACACTAACATACCACCCCTATCAAAATGAGATTGGGTTAGAGCAGATAAAAATGATGATTTGCATCCCCCAGCTAATTTGGATAATCTTCTAGACTCCACCCATGTTTGTTCCTTGGCATCCTGGAATACCAGGGGTTTTTCTCATTTACTTTTTACTCAGTCCTCTGAATTAAACAAATTCGACATAGTCGTACTTCAGGAAACTTGGATGTTGACAATTCCAATATGGGAAAACCAGCAAATTAAAGTCGTGCAAGCCCCCAAAGCGGCTAGAGGACGACCGGCTGCAGGGTTATCTCTACTTCCAATACTTGTTATGATTCAAGAGCTTCAAAATGGCTGCATCTAATAAATTCAAGAACATTTACTATGCTTAGTTGTTCCACTCCTGAAGACTCTCCTTCCAAAACCCACTTGGATCAGGAATTTGATTGCCTCGATTGAGGACTATGAGTATATCTCCACTGATTTGAACAAATGAATAGCCTCATTTCAAATTCTATCTACTACAGACAGTGATCATAATATTCTTAAGGTCTGCTGAACTCCTCATACTCAATCTAATCATCGTATTTTATTCACCAAGTTGCATTAAATACCACCAGAAATCGTCTTAAATGGTTTCTTGGACAAATTTTGAACTTGCATCAAAGGCTAATATAAACTGACTCTAATCTTCAATCATCTATGCAAATTTTGTATAACTATTGAATTATGTTGATACATCAAGAGAGGCATGGATTTACTGGTCCAGCATTCATTCATAAATATCCTCGAATAGCAACTATTTCTAATCTTAAACAAGAACTGAAGCAAGCATTAAAAACATCTCCCACTAAAACATCCTTTGCACTAAGAACCCAATTGAAGACTAGATATAAAAATAGATCTAAGCAAATGTTACTATTACACAATCAAGAAAAGGCTGAACTGATGCTAAGAGCTATTTTTTATTGCTTTTTAACCATTTAAAAGGTTTTTACAATTGTCGTGTTGTCTTTGAAGTTTTGATTTTCCTCTTAATCACGTCACCACTTATGTGAAGAGAAGTCACGAAGTAGAGTATGGTTTGGGCTGTTCATGACTTATGTGGGGTTTGGTACTAAATCCGGGGTGTTGATTTTCTTTAGTGCTGCGTTCAGAAATTTCACAGCTGCCATGGTCCATCTTGAGGATTCTCCAGATATTAAGCAACACCAAATCGTTGCTTCATTTATTTCCAGTGGATCGAATATAAGTGGTGTGATGTAGGCTTCGCTTTCCTTGGTCAGTTGTGGTCAGGTCGTAAGGAGGTGCCTTATTGTTTCCGGTTGTTCTTGATTGTTACAGAGGCGGCAGAGGCTAGATGTTGCCAGTCGTCTAATGGTTTGAACTTCCCTAGTGTGAAGTTGATTTAACCTGGCTCTCATGAAGAGCTTTTGCAGCATTTTGTTTGGGAATTTTTCACAGTACTTTATTAGTTGTTTTAGCTTGTTATAGACTGGCGGCAGGTGTTGCAGCAGTTTGTTTTCCAAAGCTTTGTCATTTGTGGTGATCCAGTCTTGGAGTTCGATCTTAGTTGACACTCTTACTGGGTTGGAGATAAGTTGTTCTTCAGTGCAGGCAAGATCTTCTAGTTTTCCTTGAAGGCTTTTTAGCCAATTATTCAGTGGTTTACAAGTTCCACTTTTGATTTCTTACACTGATGCTAAGAGCTATTATGTCCAAATCTTCTGGAGAAATATGGAAAGTAATCAACAATATGCCTTCTAATGCACATAGATCTGGTCTTTTCAACACAATTTCAGAGTCAATGTGGATCACCCATTTCCAGACTCTTTTGTTAAAATATAGTACTCAACATGGTGTACATTTTCCAATTTATCCTGAATTTGATACTTTAGACATTCTCATCATAATAAAAAAACAGAGTTTTTCTAGAGCCCCGGGACCACATAATTTAACAAATGCAATTTAAAAATGTAACCCAGAGGCTTGGGCTTCTCTCCTTGAAACTGTTTTTATGAGAGTGATAAATTCGACTCAAATTTCGCCATCTTGGAGACAGGCCATCATCACCCTATTTTTAAAAAAGCCTGATAACTATAGGCCCATAGCTCTACTAGATGCTCCTGGCAACATTTTTGCTAGATTAGTTGTACGTGACTTTACAAAATGGCTTATAGAGAATCAACTCATGGATAAAAATAAATCTGGTTTTGTACCAGGTATTGGTACTGCGTTAAACCTCTTAATACTGTCCAATATAAAACATTATGCCATTCAAGCTAAACAACCTGTTTTTATTGCATTTATTTTTTTTAAGCAAGCTTTTGATTCTGAGACAGATTTTATGGTCTAAACTTTTAAATGCTAATTGTCCTTTATATATCAGGTTTTTAATTTATCAATTTTACTCTAATACTTCCATTAGAGTCAAATTAACAACTAATGGTCTTTTATCTCAGGCGATCGAGACAAATGTCGTCTTAAAACAAGGTTGCCCATTTGCCTGCATTCTTTTTGATTTTTATATTAATGATTATCACTTTTCTTCTAACTCAGTTGGTCATTTCCGCCTAAATTAGGAGACTGAAATATTGTATTTACTATATGCAGGCAATTTGATGTTGTTGGATAAGACTCCAATTGGTCTACAGAGGAAGCTTAAAGCCATGGATGACTATGCACAAAAGAATGACCTGATGAAAATTAATATTTTGACATCTAACATCCTTATATTTCATCACCAGCGTCTCGCCGATTCATGGAATTAATGTGCGCTGAAATTTTCAGCGCAAGCATGCGGAAGTGTGCGAATCGCAGCACAAGTGCGAAAATGGTATCGAAACCTGCGCACAGCGATTCATGGAAGTCCATGCGCGTGTAAATCCCAGGATGTGCGCCAAAATTCTGTGTGGCGCACGCTGGCGCAAACGTCTCCAAACAGCGTGTGCTACGCGAACAGCGAAAACACACATAGCGCGGCGCACACAACAAAAGTAGGCAGAACAGGGGGCGTGACACGCGGAATGGGGAACAACGCATGAAAATGTGGGCGTCACGGGGGAAGTACAGGAGGCAAATGCGCGGAACGCCCACATGCACATTCAAAACACGTATTCATGGAATCGAACGGGGCTAATGCGTGCACCATGAAAGACACGCTAATCCGGAAACACGTACGCCAGCAGAAAGCAGGCGTACGTGGACCCGTGCAGCATAAAAGTGTGTGCAAACAACAAACAAGCTCAGACGCCAGGATGAATATACCATTCCTAGCAGCATTGGTCGTGGGATACCGCAGCCAGAACCAGCCTTTTTGGGATGCCTGATGACCAGGTGTTTTGGAGGTACAGGTTTCCACCTCACATAATATTCGACCTGGTCAGTGAGTGGGAGGATGACCTAACATCACCTACCCTGTGCTCCCAAGCACTCAGCCCCCTGGAGAAGGTCCTCAATGTACCGCACTTCTTGGCCACTGGATAATTTCAGCGGACAACTGCTATAGTGGGGGGGTGTCACAGGCCACACAGTCACGCTGCCTACACCAGGTGTTGGTCATCATGAATGCACGCCCATCAGTCCGCAGGCACATATACCTGCCCAGAAGGGCAGGCTGCCGTCCAGGATTTTTACGGGGTGGCACAATTCCCCAAAGTGCTAGGTGCCATTGATTGCACCCATGTGGCTCTACGTCCCCCTAGGGCATCTGAGCACATCTACAGAAACCACAAGCACTGGCATTCCATCAGCGTCCAAGTAGTATGTGATGCCAAGGGAATCATCACCTCAGTATATGCCAACTATCCAGGGTCCACCCATGACAGTTTCATTTACAGAATGTCAATCCTAAACCGGGACCTAGAAGCTGGGCGGCATGGCAATACATGGCTGCTTGGTGAGTATAAATGCCTCTGCACATGCATGCATGTCATATACTGAGTAATTTCACAACCCCTCTAATGATACCCATCATCACCTCTCCAGGGGACAGTGCCTACCCTCTGAGCACCCACATGATGACGCCAATTCGGGACCCCACCACGCCACCCGAGGTAAGATACAACACAGCCCATATTGCAACCCGGGGCATAGTGGAGTGCACATTCAGAGTGCTCAAGTCACGCTTTCGCTCCCTTGACTGTTCTGGTGGGCAGCTACTATACACTGCCCCAGTAGTGTGCAGGGTCATAGTGGCAGCAGGTGTCCTGCACAACGTTGCAACATGCCGGGGCCTGCAGGTGGACATGGTGGTGCCCCCACATCCCCAACCACATGCACGCCCGCTGCGCATGGGAGGGGAAAGGGCACGTGGTGAGGCAGCCCGTACGCAGCTGGTGGCTAATTACTTCACCCCTGCGGAGTGCACACAACCCTGGCACATACCAGCTGACAAACAATGATGATGACATAAGGGACAGTCAACTGTCACTACCATACCAGCCTGAGATTGGTCATCTGGAAGTGCTACATTGTGTGCATCCCTACCTACTTAAAGACAACCAATGATGTGTGATAAAAAGACACACATAGTCATGCTGCATGAATGACTACCCCCTTGCAAAATACAACATGAAACTAGTGCCATGTCACCCAACTCCTCCCCATCTCAGCTACCCAACACACCATGGCATGTCATGCAATGTGAAAGCAACCAAATGAATGTACAACACATGACACAAGTGTCACAAAGTGCACTGTCCGAAATGGAAACAGGCCACAGACAATATGCTCCCAGTAATCAATAAGAAACAGCACACATGAACAAATACTTACCAGCAACACAATACAGAAACACAGGATGAAACAGTGGCAACATATGACAGTACAAAATCAAAGTAGTGCAAGTCTTACAACCTGAATACGCCAGAACATCGACCCCTTCCAACTGTACAGTGTTACTGCCACGCAAATGTCTCAGTGTACTGCATACAACATGAACTCCATTGGCAAAGTAGACGGCCTTGTGAAGACATGAGGATGTAACCTGCAAATTAGGAGGAAGACATGGATGCACAAGCACATATCAATACACCATGCAGTGTAAAACACAACAACAATATCCACTAGGAATGTCTACAAAGTATTGACTACAGACTGCCCACACAGCTCATGGGAGCCCAACGTCACTGGGTAATTCACTGTCACTTGGTCACACCCTTTGCAAGCCCATGGAAACGGGAAGCAGGAGGGGTGTGTGTCTCATGAACCCAAGCATCTAACCCAAACTCAGGACAAGGCTGCATGTGCCCAGCCGGAATACAGTGGATGCCCACGGGAGCCACACAAGGCAACACACTGTTAAAAAAAAATAAGAAGAAAAATGGCCATGTGGGGGCCAGAGGGGGTGGGGGAGGCCATCCAGGAGGTTCAAGGACAGGGTGCACACCAACACCCACCTGCGTGGATGTTGCAAAAAAAAAATACCTCCTTGGGCTCATGGCCTGCACATCTATGCCATTGTGGGAGAACTGCTGTCGCTCTCCTCACCCTCTGCCGCTGCATCAGGGGGTGGTGGCACTATGGGAGGCAGCCCACGCAAAGCCCTGGTATGGTCCTCCATGGCAGTAAGCATGCGGGTCTGGAAGGTCTCATTCTGGAGGATTAATGTGCGGAGATCCCCATGCAGCACCTCACGGGTTGCGTGCATTTCTGCATGCATGGCTTCGCGTGATGCCCTTATCTCCTCACGTGTTGCCTGCATCTCAGCTGAGAGCGAACGTGTGAGCTGCTCCAGCAGCTGTTCTGCCCTAAAATTAGTGGAAGCCTCAAGGTCAACCAGAGTCTGCCTGAGGGTATGTAGTTTTTCCCTCAGGGCTTCCCTATGGGCATGGGACTCTATTGATATCGATTGGCGCAGAGTCTCCAGTGACGCCCGTCGGTCCCTGTTGGACACCAACATGTCTTCCCTGTGTGATTGGCAAATGGAGTCTGTTGCCTGCTGTTGTTGCTCCATCTGCCTTTCAGGGAGGATAATGGAAGTGGCCACCCTCTCCATTGCCTGAGCCATCATTTCTACTGATGCTGCCTGTTGGGTTGCAATACCGTACATAGAGTTTTCCCATACAGTATTGCCTGGTGGCGCACGGCCACCGCGTCGACGGGCACCACACCTGTTTGGGGCAAGGCGATCTACACCTTGCTGTGCTGGCACTGCCTGAGGCTGCAGGACTGCATTCCCCCTCTGATCTGCTGGCCCAGGAACAGGATCAGATGCTGTGGAGTGTGACCCTGCATCCGTAACCGCCAAATGCGGACCTACCAACACTGACATCCCCATAGAAGGTTCTATCCCTGGTCCAGGTGGGTTGGACAGAACAGAATCCCTGCCAGAAACACTTACCTGCGACTGCACATAAGTCTCATCATCCAACTCAGCACCTGAATAGAGGTCTGGGAGGTGCACCCAGAGGCACCCCTGGACAGTATGGTCTGCAGTAACATTGGGTTTTCACCCACCACCACACCACGTCCCCCACTGGTGCCCGGTCGTGCCTGAGATTCCTCCTGGGTCTGCACCATCTCCTCAACCTCAACAGCACCAAGTGCGTCATCATCTGCAAAAACATGAAAGACAACAAATGGAAACAGACATGAGCACGATAGCACACACATAGGCCGTGACAAGCCAGAGATCCAGTACATGAATTACACATGTCCCACATGACTATAACCCTGCCATGCATGCACTGTCAAGGAGTTGGAAGTGGAGTCAAAAGGCAGACACTGGGGAGAGCAATATGGATATGCAACACTTTTGCAGCATGTTGGGTAGCACTGGCATCACACATCAGGCTGTGAGTGGCATGTCCAATACACATACATGACACATGCCACCACACAGATGTCATGTAGCATAGCCACGGTAAATTACAAAACTACAGCAATATGTCAGTGAATGAGTAATGTCACACATCCATGTCACATCGACATGATGCGAAGATTGATGCTGAATAGTGTTGCAAAATATGCATGTGCCACACACTGAAACACATCCAGTGTCCAATAACACAGTCATTGTGGGCCGATCAATGGTTGGTCCCTTTGACATCACAGGAAACACCTGTCATCTTCCACATGCAAACAGGCCCTTATGAAAATGTTCTGCAGGCCAAGACTCCATCGGCCTGAATGGTCTAATCATTAACATAATCATGTGAAAATAGTGCCCCAGTGTGGGCTGTGAACAATGAGCGAAACATAGCACATATGTCGCAATAGTGCAAAAAAATGCCTAGCAAAAAGGGGAGAGTGGAAACAATCAGCCTGAAGAACACTTACAAAATGTGAACTATGTAGTTGCAAGATGACAGTTCAAGGTAAAGTGCACTAATGTGTGCCTAATTGGCAACTGTGGGCAGAAGGGATACAATCATACCCAAATCCAAGGCACATGAATGTATGGGAGGAAGCAAATGGGTGACCCATAACACTCAGTGGTACACACCCTCACCTGGCACTGAATCAGAACCCGTCACCCAAACAACATACACATGGATTACACACACACGCATGGCCACTCACCGGACAATGCTTCGTAATCAGGTAGATCCCCCACACCTTGGATCTGTTCCTCTGTGACGAAGGTCCCAGTAACAGACTCATGTTCAGTGAGTTTGTTGTCCTCTTGTGGAGACCCACCGCCAGTCACCAGAGTAGCAGCATGATTTGAGGCAATCTTGTTCTGTGCTCTGCGTTTCAGGTCATTCCACCGCTTGTAGCAATCACCAGCTGTGTGCCTCACAAATCCAAGGGCACTTATGCGGTCCGTGATGGTCTGCCAGTGTGCCCTACGTTGACCAGGTGTGGTCTTGCACCCTGCAGTCACCAACATTTTGCGGCTATGTGCCGACACATAGGTCACAAGTGCATCAAGTTCCGGGTCATTAAAGCTAGGCTTCCTTGACGTGCCGGAGTGTGTAGCCGTGTCTGGGGTCTCAGCATGTTGTGCCAGAGCACCCTTCTTCCTCTTCTTTAAAGGTGGAGTGGAGCCAGAGTGGCTTACGCCGCTCTGGTCAGTAGGGGCAGAAGCACCGGTGGACTGGGTAGTAGGAGTGTGGGAATGCACAATGACCATAGGTCTTGGGGCAGGCATTGGTTGCAGGGTAATGTTGGCAGGGGGAACGTCAGTTTGATGGACCTGGACCGACACTGTCCTGGCTGGGAGAGTCAGAGCTGGGACGGATGGAGCTGCATCTGCCCCTGCAGTCTCCGCCCCCTGCATACTTGGGGCAGCAGATGACATAGCTGCCCCAGATCCATGTGGCTTGGTGACAACAACTTGCACCGCCACACGTGGCCTAGACTTGCTGACCTGGAAGTCAGCCTGGAAGTCATCCTGTGCCAGGTCAGGTGCCACAATGGGCTGGTCCAACAGGGGCTGAGCTGGGATGGTGTCAGCCACGTTTCCCTCAATCAGGGACATGGGTGTCCCTGATTGCTCCTCCACACATGGGGGTATAGGGGGACCCTGCAAATCTCGACCACGTCCCCTACCGCACCCACCACACCCACCTCTTGAAGGTCAGCCACCTTTGCCTCCCTTACCGCTTGGTCGCCTCCCAACCATGGGCCTGATCACGACCTCGGCGGTAACCCTTAAATCCGGCGGTAGCGCTATTACTGCCGGATTTAAGGGTCCGCCGAATCAGGGCTTCGGCGGATTTCGCCCCAGCTCTTGGGTCGGGGGAAATCCGCCGAAAATTCACGCTATTACCGTTGGCGGGAAATCTGCCGGCAGTAAGAGCGCAAATTTTCCCCATTGAGCCCAATGGGGAATGGGGCATTCCCGAATGGGCTCAATCGGGAATGGGGACTTTCAAGTCCGCCCAACTCGTGATCCTGTGCTATTAGCGCCGGGGGCTATGGCAGTCGCGCTAATAGCCCCCACGCTAATAGCGTTAGCGTTACCGCTGAGGTCGTGATCAGGCCCCATGGCACTGATGTTGTTGTGCGTATCGGAGTTGCAGTAAACTATTGTCCTGGGCAATTGGGGGTCAAAGGGGTAGGGTACTAGATGGAATTCATACCCTAGTGCTCTAACAACGCTGCATGTGACCCATGGAAGAAGATGATTGGTCACACAATGCACAGGCAGCCCAAAATCAAAAAATAACGTGCATGCAACCCCTCATAGACCACGTGTGTGAAATAATGAACCTGCACTACGCTGTGGCACCCAGAAACACAAAAATAAGCGTACGCGTAATGCACACAGCCTACAATGACCTCTGAAGGGGTACGCGACACACGGGGCAAGCACAGTTGTTAAATACGTGCGCGACTCACCGTCTGCCTGGAAAAAGAACATGAAAAATATGCGCGTGTGCGCGTTGGCAACACCCCCGCCAAAAGAAGAATTGTATGCTGTCTGAGGAGACAGGACAAAAGAAGAAGTGAACGCTGTTTGAGGGAACATGCCCAACAAAAAATCAGAAAAGAGCTGTCAGAGGTAACAGGGAGTACGAACTAGAAACGCTGTCACGTAATCGCATGTGAACCTACAAGAAGTACAGATTTCACCCACTCGCTCTCCACGAAAAGCACGTACAAGGAAATGGCGTCCTACACGTAGCTTTTAAACCAGCCCAAACGTACACGTCACATATGTGTATAAACGGCCCTTTCCTCCAATTACACGCGATGACACTCGGATGTGCAGTTTTTCCACGTGTGCTCTGTCATCATGTGCTATGAGGGAAACGCCCGCGCTCGTAATGTACCTTACGCGCTTACGTGCTAAGGCCCTTTCCTCCAAGTACACGAGCTGACACTCAGACGTGCCTTTTTTGCATGTGTACGATGAACATGCACCTGTGTTGAGGGAAACGCCCTTGCACGTCATACGCCTATGTGCCCTGATATTTGCCGCCTGCACATCAGCCAGGGGTGCAGTTGCTGTGACCACCCCTGCTGGAACTGAAGATTCCCGACTGCGATTCCATCGCTCCACAGCCCAGCCCCAGGACCCAGTTGCCCACCCACTCGTGCCTCTGGGGTTGCCATGTCGGGCACAACACCATCTGGCACCACTGGCAACCCCCAGCCAGAAAGGCAGAGGGCCACCAGCTTCAGTGCCAGAGAAGTTGGTGTCCTGGTGGAGCAAGTCCTGGGGCAATATGATGCCCTCTTTGGAAGTTCGCGCACCGACTATGAAGGAAGGACCAGGATCTGGATGGACATCATGATTGCCATCAACTCAGAGGGGGTGGCAGTCCGCGACTTACATCATGTCAAGAAGCGCTGGGAGGACTTCAGGTCCAGACCCTCAACAAGGCCCGGCGCCTCTCGAAGGCAGTGGATGCCAAGGGGAGCCGGGGCCAGCTGTCGGCCCACCAAATGAGGGTACTGGAATGCATATGCCCACCGCTCTACATCCAGATCCTTGAGAGGCAGACCCGCCTGGAGTCGAGCGGTAAGTGTACATGCATGGTGATTGCACGCTGTGCGTGTCGTGGTGTGCCAGTAGTGTGCAGGTTGGTCATGTGTTTTTGTCGGGCCATGTAGGGATGTGTAGGAACATGGGCGTGAGGCTGCCACATGTGAGTCCTCTCAGGTGTGAGACACATTGATGGTGTATGTGTTGGTAAGCATGCTGGGCAAATGAGGGGTGGGATCACACATGTTTGAATTTTTGTGTATGTACATTGGCATGGTTGTGGCATGGATGGTGGTTCATAATGCATGTATCTGCACTGTGTACATGTGCATGTGTGTGTATTTGACTAGTGTGCAACTGTGATGCAACATGGATGCACGTGGCACTGATATGTAGAAGGCTGAATGTCAGATGTGACATGTATGGTGATCTCATCACTGTGACAGTTGGAGGAGATGTAGACATGCATGTAAGTGTGGTGGTGTGTGTGCATGTCTGTATAGTGCACTCCCAGTGTTTCATGTGATGTCAGGCTCACCTTTGGCTGTAAATGCTGTTGTATGTGTATGGATGGTGTTGCCTGGTGCAATATTGCTGTGGAAATGCTCATGTGTGTGAGTAAAAATGACATGTGTGTCGTGGAGTGTGATGCCGTGTCTGAAGTTTGACAATGCCGCTCATGTACAACTGTCATGTGTGTATCAGTCCAATGTACAGTGCCCTGATGCCTGTGTTCTATCTCTCCCTGTCTGCAGCATCGACTGATGAAGAGGGCGGAGAGGGTGCTGTGGAACACAGCTGCAGGGATCGCACCACCAGCCGGAGACGCAAGGCCCGGCTCCCCTCCCTCGTCGGGGAGTGAGGAGTCTGGTGCCCCGTCCCAGGCTGCAGCTGCCGAGGGTAGGTCCAAGAGGCAGAGGTTGGAGGTGGACTCCTCGGCAGCAGAAGGGGCAGCTGAGACCCCACAGGGTCCGAAGGAGGAAGATGGCATGCAGTCATCCAGGTTGGTGGGGGGTTTGGTGGAGGAGGAGGCCGTGGAAGGGACACACACGGGGTCTGGAGGTGGGGATTCCACTGGTGCTAGTGGTACAGTGCAGGACCAGGGACAGGAGGCAGCACAGGCCGCCGCGGAGGTGCCTGTGTTGAATCCTGTCCCTGATCCTGTCACTGCATCATCTGGCACCAGCAGGGATGCCTACGTCCAGACCCGTTTTCAGGGAGGGGATGAGCACACAACAACTGGCCTTCCTCTCCCTGCGGACGTGGCTATCGGGGACGGTCTTGAGCCTGTCCTGGCCGGGATAGCGTTGCATCAACGGGGCATGCGAGTTGACGTGCAATCTTTTCGTGAAGAGACTGCACGTCATCTCGGGTGCCTCTTTGACCGCTTTGACCTGCTGGGACGGGTCACCAGTGCTGAATTCCTCCGTGTGCTGGGCCTTCTTGCGACCCCCTCCTCACCTGAACCCCCTACGCGCCAGTCGTCCTCCATTTCATCTTCCCACCCATGTATCACCTGGGTACTCTGTGGAGCTGCCTCTGTCCCTGCGGCCAGGCTAGTGGAGGACACATCCCTGCCACAGTCGGGAGTCGGACGTCCAGCAGGGGTGGCCACCTCAACAACTGCACCCCAGCCGGAGGAGTATGTGCAGGCAGCAAGAGCCAGGGCACAGGCAGAGGCACAGCAGCAGCAGCACCAAGGTGGGAGCCATGATGGCTCGGGGCCTTCCACATTGGAGGGGCAGGCATCGGCCATAGGGCAGGAGGACCCAGGACTGGAAGTGTCTTCCGTGTGGCAGCGGTTAGGCCATGCTATAGATGCAGGGCGGAGAACTCCATGTGTAGGGCTCTGAGGCAGGCCGAGTGCCTCGAGGCAATTCGCAGGGAGTTGGAGGAGAACATGTCATCGTCCCTGCGAAACCTCGGGGCCATGGAAGAGGACCGCCTCCAGGACAGTGAGCAGGAGTTCGATGATGCCCTGGCCCGGGACATCCAAAAGTGAGCCGTCAGACTAGCCCGCTGCCATTGTAAATAGTTTTTAGAGTTAGGTTTCCTTTTCCTTTTCCTTTTATTTGTGGTCAATGGACAATGCCACACACATTTGTATATAGTTTTATTTTTAGGTAGTTTCTTAGGTAGGTTTCATTTGTTTGGTTGGGCTCATGGACCCTTTACATCGTTGGACAATGGATTGATTTCTTTTTTTGTAATTTTGCACATGGATTAATGGATTTTTATTTTGGACAATGGATTGTATATAGTTAGATCATGGATTAATTTGGATTTTTTTTTTTCATTATGGACATGGAGTAATGGATTTTTTTTTTCAGGACAATGTATTGTAAATAGTTGGACTATGGATTGATTTCTCTTTTTTATTTTACATTATGAACATGAAACAATGGATATCTTTTTTTTACCTTTTCTTTGGATTTGCGTTGGTGGAGGGAGAGTTTGAACTGTTTTTCTTTCAAATTTTTTTGGATTGGTTATCATTTTCATTCACTCTTCTTTTTCACATGCTTTTCATTTCATGTTTGATATTTTGGTATGCTTTCATTTCATTTATTTATTTATGTACATAATACATTTTCATATTTTAGTTCCATGTGTGGGATTCGCTCATTGGGTTGATGCATGTGAAAATGTGGGTTTACACAAGCAATGCCAACCAGTGTATGTGTGTGATGGACATGTGTTGATGGACATAGTTGAGTTTTGGTTTGTGTCTTGAGATAGGCATGTCAGTGTGGGGTGGATTGGGAAATCATTTCGACTCAAGAATGGGGTGGCATGATGTAGTTTTTTGGTGTAGAAGTGGGCCATGATTGTGCATCTTTATTTCGTGTAGGGGGGGACATGAGTGGGGCATGAGTGGGGGCCTGCTGATAGGTGCCCCTGACTGCTGGGGGGTGGGGGTTCTGGGGGACATGAGTGGGGGCCTGCTGGCAGGTGCCCCTGACTGCTGGTGGGTGGGGGTGGAAGGGGACATGAGTGGGGGCCTGCTGGCAGGTGCCCCTGACTGCTGGGGGGTGGGGGTGCAAGGGGACATGAGTGGGACATGAGTCGGGGCCTGCTGGAAGGTGCCCTGACTGCTCGGGGGTTGGGGGGGCAAGGGGACATGAGTGGGGCCTGCTGGAAGGTGCCGGTGACTGCTGGGGGTGGGGGTGCTGGGGGTGCTGGGGGACATGAGTGGGTGCCTGCTGGCAGGTGCCCCTGACTGCTGGGGGGTGGGGGTACAAGGGGACATGAGTGGGGGCCTGCTGGAAGGTGCCCCCGACTGCTGGGGGGTGGGGGTACAAGAGGACATGAGTGGGACATGAGTGGGGGCCTGCTGCCAGGTGCCCCTGACTGCTGGGGGGTGGCGGTGCAAGGGGACATGAGTGGGGGCCTTCTGGCAGGTGCCCCTGACTGCTGGGGGATGGGGGTGCGAGGGGACATGAGTGGGGGCCTGCTGGTAGGTGCCCCTGACTGGTCGGGGGTGGGGGTACAAGGGGACATGAGTGGGAAATGAGTGGGGGCCTGCTGCCAGGTGCCCCTGACTGGTGGGGGGTGGGTTTGCAAGAGGACATGAGTGGGGGCCTGCTGGCAGGTGCCCCTGATTGCTGGGGGGTAGGGGTGCAGGGGGACATGAGTTGGTGATTGGTAGTGCAAGCTGACATGTAGCTTGGCTGGGGGGCATGCCCATGGTGGATGGGCTGCCTGCAGGACATGACATGGGGTGCAGGGTAGTCCCCTGTGGTGTGGGCTGCCTGCAGGGGCCGTGGAGGGTGTAGAGGGAACACCTGGGAGGACCCACACTGCCAATTCATGTGTAGGATTCCCCGCGCACCCCCGAAATTCACGTACCCCGCTCTGACAGCAAAATCGCGTGTGAAACTTCCCACGCACCCAAGGAATACACGTATCCCACTCGCACAGGGCCAATCGCGTGTGATACTTCCTGCGAACCCCAGTAATACACGTACCCCACTCGCACAGGCCCTTACGTGTGTGAAACTTCCCGTGAACCCCAGTAATAAACGTACCCCACTCGCACAGGCCCTTACGTGTGTTAAACTTCCCGCGAACCCCAGTAATACACGTACCCCACTCGCACAGGCCCTTTCGTGTGTGAAACTTCCCGCGCACCCCAGTAATACACGTACCGCACTCGCACAGGGCCAATTGCGTGTGAAACTTCATGCGCACCCCAGGAATACACGTACCCCACTCACACAGGCCCTTTCGCGTGTGAAACTTCCCGTGAACCCCAGTAATAAACGTACCCCACTCGCACAGGCCCTTACGTGTGTTAAACTTCCCGCGAACCCCAGTAATACACGTACCCCACTCGCACAGGCCCTTTCGCGTGTGAAAATTCCCGTGAACCCCAGTAATACACATACCCCAATCACACAGGCCCTTTCGTGTGTGAAACTTCCCGCGCACCCCAGGAATACACGTACCCCACTCGCACAGGGCCAATCGCGTGTGAAACTTCCTGCGTACCCCAGGAATACACATACCCCTCTCGCACAGGCCCTTTCGCGTGTGAAACTTCCCGCGCACCCCAGGAATACACATACCCCACTCGCACAGGGCCAATCGCGTGTGATACTTCCCGTGAACCCCAGTAATACACGTACCGCACACGCACAGGCCCTTTCGCGTGTGAAACTTCCCGCGCACCCCAGGAATATACGTACCCCACTCGCACAGGGCCAATCGCGTTTGAAACTTCCTGCGCACCCCAGGAATACATGTACCCCACTCGAACAGGCCCTTTCGCGTTTGAAACTTCCCACGCACCCCAGGAATACATGTACCTCACTCACACAGGGCCAATCGCGTATAAACCTTCCTGCGAACCCCAGTAATACACGTACCCCACTCGCACAGGCCCTTTCGTGTGTGAAACTTCCCGCGCACCCCAGTAATACACGTACTGCTCTCGCACAGGGCCTTTTTGCGTGTGAAACTTCCTGCGCACCCCAGGAATACACATACCCCACTTGCACAGGACCAATCGTGTGTGATACTTCCCGTGAACCCCAGTAATACACGTACCGCACATGCACAGGCCCTTTCGCGTGTGAAACGTCCCGTGCACCCCAGGAATTCACGTACCCCACTCACACAGGGCCAATCACGTGTAAAACTTCCTGCGAACCCCAGTAATACACGTACCCCACTCGCACAGGCCCTTTCGCGTGTGAAACTTCCCACGCACCCCAGGAATACACGTACCCCACACGCACAGGGCCAATTGTGTGTGAAACTTCCCGCGCACCCCAGGAATACACGTACCCCACTCGCACAGAGCCCTTTTGCATGTAAAACTTCCCGTGAACCCCAGTAATACACGTTCCCCGCTTGCCGTTTGCTGTGTGGCGGCCCTGTATACTGGTCCAGGGTTATCGCAGCCCTTTGCACTGGATTGGGGATTTTGATTGCTGCAGGGTTGCTGCGCCACTGTGTGCCACGTTTGGTTTTGGTAGCTAAAATCCATGAATATGCTGTGCGCGGAAAAATGGATTTTAGAGATTCGCACGCGCACACTGTGCATCAGCCGTGTGCGCCACTTGTGCACTGAATTCTATGAATTACCCAAAGTTAGGCAAGTACTGGCTATTACAGATTCATGATTCAAATATCTTGGCGTTAATATAAATTTGCATCCTTCAGATCAACCTTACAAGGGGGAACTTGCTACTAGAATGAGACTGCTAGTAATCCAAGGGCAAGTTTTGCAATCATGCAAATATTTTCAAAGTCTGTGAGGTGGGACATTTTGGAGGGTATATACTGGGAGCTTATTCTACCTGTTCCTGCAAGCACCCCAATTGCGCTTATCAGATACAAACTTGGTCTGATCTCTTAATGGATCAGTTTCCTGGTTAATGTTAGCAACTTACAGACAATGTCTCATTTCCTCTTCCTCATCAGCAAACCTGTTTCCTATTCTCAAAAAGCTTATCCAGGCTCCCAATTCTAGGCCGCTGCATGAATGGAAACAGATGTGTTGCACAATACTTCAGGAGGCTGATATTTCTGAATCCATGTTACTTGATGCTCCGGATAAAGCTAAGATTAAATTGTGGAGACATGATTGGATTAGCACATTCGATAAAATCATCACATATAAAGCTGCTAAGGATGGCACATTTCAACTGCGAGCTTTTAATGTATTATCGCAATATCTAGAGAAATTTCCGGATTGAAGATACGCTGACTCTATTTTATGCTAAATGTACTTCCTACAAAGGATAAGCTTGCAATTTATAATAATCTTCCTAATTTAACAAGGATATGTAGTTATTGCAAACTTGCTGATAGCATTGAAACTACAAGACATCTCATATAAACAAGTACTATCAGCAAGTCAATAGGATTGATTGTTCCCCAATCTTCTTCAAACCTTCCCTCTGATTTTTGACCTGTTGGGAAATCAAAGAAACACTAGAGGCCATATTTGTTAAATAATCATGCATCTCATTCCCTAATGCTTTTGCTATACTGTGGACATCCGTTTTTATTCCGCGTGGGAGGAGCGAGTGGTATTCTCATACCATGACCAGTCACCAACTCATGAGGAGTCAAGTGGTGATCTGAGCCAGGAAGGTTTGTCAGTGCAAATAGGGCATGGGTTAGGCAATATAGCCAGCCCCTCTTCGGACTCATCTTGATTTTAGCTATTCTTTCTTTAAGGAGTCCATTTAAACTCTCACATATACTATATACTTGTGGACGATAATGGATTAAAATATGTGCTTTATTCCTAATAGAATAACTATCTCTTCCAAAAATTCATTAACACAATGTAGTCCATTATCACACCATTACATGTTTGCAACGCATCCAGATAATCTATATGTGGATGCTGAAAGGGGCCATTAGGCCTAGGTATTGCTCCTCTCACTGTTCGCAAGTTATACCCTGCTGTGAACTTTTGACAAACAATGCAGTTCATAATAAACTGTGCAACGTTTTATAACACTTTTGTTAAAAAACAGTCTTCTGTGATCATGGCAGCAAGACTCTGGTTAAATGTGCAGCATAGTTAAGCTGATCCAGTGCAATCGTCAACAATGCTAGCGGCATAATTGGCTTTCCATTACAATCCTTTCTGCATATAGCCTCGGTAGGGGATAGATACATAGTTATCCTTCTCTACTGGTTCTGCTGCGAATGTCGCTTGATTCACTACTCTACATTTAACAATTTAGTTTGCTGGGTTCAAAATAATCCCCTCATATGCAGAAGCTGTTTGTGTAGTCAATGTGCTTTTGGGTTTCTCCAAAATGGTCAATAAGGCATGCTCAACCTATAAAGTCATTGAGCACCCCATTGTTATAATTGAAGCTTTCTCTATTGTGAAAGCAGCAGGAGCTAATGCTTGATCACATGGGAAATGCCTTGTCATTACTGGGTCTAAAATCCCACTGTAATAGGCTAATGTGTATGCCCTAATGACATCTTTTGTGTAAAGACTGCTGTCATCACTACTCCATTTGACTGTCAAAATAAGTAAAAGTCTTCATTGTAGTCTGGAATCCCTAACACAGGAGGAGCCATACAAATTTCCCTTTTTATCTCATTAAATCCTTCAGTCATTTCATCTGTCTATATTATCTCGTCTTTACCTGTCTGATTATTTAAGTCCTTTTAAAAGTGGTCGAATGGATGCACTATAGTCAAAAACCCCGGCCCTACAATATTTACATAGGCCTAAGAATTGCTGCATTTCCCTCACTCTCTTGGGTTTTGGAGTCTTCATGATTGCTTCTGCCCTTTTGGGTGTCACTTTTCTTCCTTCTTGAGAGATTAGCTGCCCTATATGTAGGACTTATCCTGGCAGCACTCTAATTTCTCTTTGTCTACCTTGTATCCTTTTCTGCTAGCACTGTCATTAACTGAACCAAATCCTCTCTACACCTTTCTTCTGTCTCACTGCACACTAATATGTCATCTACGTACTGAATTATTGTGCTCTCTAGTTGTACGTTACCTGGGTCCATTTGAAGGACCCTATTAAAGATTGAAGGGGACTCAGAGGTCATCTTGTATGTTTCCAGCACTGATTTCTATTTGAAAATGTGGTCAAATCTTGGGAGTCCTGATGAAGCGAAATTGAGAAGAACACATTCTTCAAATCTATTACTGTGAAATATTTAGCTTTGGCTGGGATGTTGCATAATATCGTATATGGATTTAGGACCAGTGGAAATTCAGCTTCCACAATATTATTTAGAGGGTGGAAATCCTGAATAAATCTCCATGACCCCCTGTTGATTTCCTCACTGGGTACAGAGACGTGTTAAATGGAGATTCTGATGGTATTAATATTCCCGTCTGTATTAAAGCAGAAATGGTTTCAATTCTTCCCTCATCTGCTTCTCTGGTCATGCGGTATTGTTTTGCTTGTGACAAGATTGCTCCTGGTTTAAGCTTTATTTTAACTTCTCCTGTTCCACTTAATAGATCCACATCATAAGGACGATTGGTCCATGAAATGCTTGGCACTTTTTCTAAATCTCCCTGAAATAATTGTGGTTTCTTTTTTACTAATGCCATTCTCTGTGGGATTTCCCTATTTTCAATTTGTATCCAATGGGTGAGGCTTATAAAAAATACTAATTCATCATCTAAATTCTCATCTCTGGCCAGCTCTTCATCTGTCAAGTCTGTTAATCTATACCCTTCATCAAGAGCTATTATTCTCCATGTTCTTCCCTCGTCATCTGTCCCATGAATAATCTCTCTCACTATCACTGCTTCCGATTGTATGGGAATAACCTGTCCTTCCTTGTCATCCATAGGTACTTCTGGCCTAAACAAAAATGTGTCAGGTATCAGCAGTTGTTTACCTATCAATCCAAGAAGCCATGTCAACAAAATGTTCACTCAGTACAAAAATGCCTCTGGTCTAAAGAACCCCTTGTAAGCCTTTTGGTCTGCTAATATAAATTCTCATACATATATGTAATGTATCCCTAGAGTGGAATATATTATCCTTTTGTCAGTAAAAAGGGAATATAATAGTGGCATATGCAAATCAAATACAGATGGTCTATATGAGAAAATAGACTATATATCAGCAAATGAAATAAAGCTGATTCATAAATTTACTCTTGGCTAAATAATAATTGCAAGGATTGAATCCTGCAACTGACAAGAATGTTTGGTGGCATCTAGCTAAATTTCTATGCTACTATTTCTCTAATTGACTGTAAAATTATAAAGACATACTATGAATGTATTGTCATAAACTGATCCTGTGGTAGGATACCTTCTGTTGTATTATTTGCCAGCCCTGTATCTTCCCAGACTGAGGGCCATCCCTTCTGTTTACCTGGTACTTCAGTGGCTCTGGGCCTGATGACGAGTTGGGCTGTATCCCGTCTGGGATACCGCCCAACTTTATTAGCATTACCGCCCACCCGTCCTGCGGTATTACCACTGGATCATGGGTTGGGCGCTAACTGTATGTCCTCATTCCCCACTGGGTCCATTGGACCCAATAGATGATTTTCAATGCAATTAAAATCCAGTAATTCCACTGGCGGTAACTGTGCTGAAAATTGCCATTTTCTCACTGTGTTTACCCCCAGCTCTGAGCTGGGGTAAACATGCCAGACGTGTGATAGGGCAAGCCATTAAATGCAGCAGTAACAAAGTTATTAATGCTTTTAAGGGCTAACAGCCAAAAAGTGATCAAGCCTTCTGTCTTTCTCTCCTTTTTGTCTCTACTTCTATCTCCATGTGTTGGTCCTTTCTTTCATTACGCTCCTTATGTTCATTGTGTGTGGACACATATTAGCATTCCTTAATCTTACTTTATGCCACACTATCTTGACTACTATAAGACGGGTCACATATATCAGATAAGTATACCCCGCCCCTGCTTTTAACTCTGTTAGAGGATGAAATCCCTGTTTATCATCAGTGTTGCTATTGTCTTTAGAAAGAGAAAGAGGAGCCGAGGGCGCTGTGCCTTCCCCATTATGCTGATTAAGCACCCACTCTACCTCGGTGAGTCTTATTTCTGGTTTCAGCCAAGAAGACTGAATCCAAATGACCTACCCATATAAAAGTTTGAAAATAGGTACCACCAAATGTTCTACCTACAAATGTTTGAATTTTGGTTGGGTAGGTCATTTGGATTCCGTCTAGGGCTGAGGGGGCTGCAGAGTTGTCTCCTGAAGCCCTGCTTACTATACTGTGAGTGGGGGTTGCAGTGGTATCCCCTGCAGCTGTCCTGCAGTCCCCCCAAAAAAAGGCTTTGGGTTGTAACCCACAACACGCGGGTGTTGCAGGGGAAACCCCTGTAGCTGTCGTGCAAACACGAAGAAAAAAAAAGGAAAGGACCCTGCGGTGACGGTTTTATATCACGCAGGTGAAGGGGAACCAGGTTTGCAGAGACACAGCATGTTAGAATGAAAGATAATTAGGGGTGTGATTGGGTGTGTTGGGGTGTGGGTAGGTTGAGGGAGTGGGCGGGGTTAATGTTTCTATAGATGATTCAGGGGTTGTTTTACCGTGGATGTGCGAAATGGAAATGTGCGAACAATTTTGTATAAGGTACATTTCTAATGCAGTCCTTTCCGTCGCGAACATTTCTTCTGAGGTAAAACAACCCCAAATCTTATTTCTCGCACTGATATATCTTCCATAGCACTAAAATTGCTAACCTTTTTTGTAACTTCTACAATGAGTATGCAGCATGTAGGTATGTTGTCATGTGCTGTAATACTGTTTTTAATGATGATCTTCCTTGAGGCCAGGGCATGAACGTCTTGTCAGCTGTGCCTTTCACCCATCTGCATGGTACTTCCTAATCATGGGTGTGTATCTCGGTAATGTCTTGCACAAGTGTAGAAGAGGAGTGTCCCCCATAATGACGAGTCATTTTTAACTGTCAATACTTAATGGATTTTTCATTCTGTTATTACTTTCATTAATTATACCACAACAATCAAATTCAGGGAAGCACCATCAATCACCTCCCATAGCATAAAGAATATTCTCCAAACCATTCTAACTTGTAACGTCCTATGATTGGTGCTAACTGCCTGCTTTAAGAGTCTGATAATCAGCCAAATTATTATTATTGTTGTATAACTCCAACTTGCAACCTATTTTATCACAACTAATAAACAACACATGTCTTTTCTCAAACAAATAAAACCCCAAATAAAATGTGTACAACAATTTCTACGATCGTCTTTCTTTACCTGAAAAAGTATCTCATCTATATTTCACCCCATTTTGGAGTTTGTTGTGCATCCTTCTTATTGGCCTTGCTTCACAAATCCCTTCTAGATTCCAGAGTGTGAGGCAGTCCTTTCTACCTCCTTACCTAGGTATAAAGGTATTCTATCTCACTCAAATAAATTCCCCACTATATATATTTATATGCACATGCAATACCATTCCACCCATTTTATTTGCCACTTTTGATTTTCTTCTTATGTCCATTGTTCAGTTCGAGCCCTTTGGTATCGACTCTTCCTGAACCGATCACCTGGCCTTGGGTCCATGGGGTACCTGTTGGGACTTGGCAGGAATTTTCTCAAAGGAGCACTTGCTAACCATCTCAGGTCACACGTGTTTCTTATCTGCTCTCCACAGGAAACTCTGCAGTCTTTCGGCTGATGGTGGAAGACATAAACAATCTGAGAGTCTGGATCTGAAACATCCTCACCTCTACCAACATGTGCAGTAGCACCTGGAGCTTTTCAAGTGCTGGATGGGATTACCATAATAACGATCTCAGACCCAAATAACTGGCCAGACTCAAAGAATATGGCAAAGCACTACTTTATTATCAGCTCAATAAAGTAAGGAAATCTGGTGAACAAATAGATCGTAGCTCAAACACTCTCAACATATTTCAATTACACAAAAGGCGTCATACCTCAATATATATCAGCTATGATGTCATCCTTTGTGGCTAACAGTAAAAGCCTATTGAGCGGTGGGATTGGTTAAGGGACACATATAGATATAGTTCATACAGTTGTTAGTAACATCATTGGATGCCTCTTATCTGATGGTCATGCCTCAAAACAACTCTAACAACATAAAATATAGATACTACCAGAGTAACAGCAGCGGATTGGCTCCTACAACAATGTATGATCCATTATTACATAGGACCTTATGATTGGTTGGCACTCTCTCGCCACCCTTGGACATTTGGTTCGTTAGAAGCACATAAGCAGCAGATCCCAGGGGCAGAGGAACAAATTCAGACAACTGTCTTACTTAGCTAATTAGCATAACATCTCTAATCAGTTAGGCCTTAAACCAAGGCTTCATCTATATAGTAGACCTTCCTGGCTGTTCTCTACTTCTGAAATTTTCAGGGAGTGAAGGTACATTAATATCTTTGTATGAAGCTTCATGAATGTGTGAAGAGACCATGATTTTGTCCATTCTGGTCTTCTATTTAGTGCTATTTGATTCAATTATGTGGGTGCTATTACTCCTCTTGGCCTCTGGAGACTTGGTTGCTCCATTCAACATATGCTTTTCATGTCTTTAATTGTACAATATTTGGCACTCGCCAATGATCACTCATTTACTTAATCTAAAAGAAATATGTCCTGTGTACATGCCTTATCCTCGTTGACTCCTTTCAAGCCTTGTAGTTGTTGCGGCATCCCCAACTCTGAGCCAAACAACTATCCTTTGTTCTTGCTCGAATTTGTGTTCTAGTGCCTGTCAGCTCTGCAGCCTTGGATTTCCTCCTTGAGGCTCCTCCCTTACTATTACACAAGGCTGGCGTCCATTTACTTAACATGGCAGCTTTACTCAAGCCCTATTTTCTACTTCAGTAAGCTTCTACTTTCTCTTCTCTATCTTGCGTTTCTGTGTATATACATACACAACAGTTCTGGTCACTCATCTTCTGTGTTTATATGGTTTTCTTCATATTTGCATACATGTTCAGTTTCTCACTTCAGTCACATCTTCATTCATTTGATATCCATACTTCAGTTTCAGTGTGTCCTCGTGTCTTCATGACATCACTTCCCATCTTTCAGACTCTGTTTATAGTCCTTCTATTTCCAGTGGTGTCTGCAGACATAGGTCTGGCACATCAGTTCGATGGTACACACGGTACGGTTGGCTGAGCGCCCAACATGTCTCATACCTTTAATGTGGTATTGGGATAATACCTAGTATCATGCTCTGCACTTCCAGTATGACAGAGGTGAGGGTGTAGGCTGCATGAATGACGTATATGTCTGCTTCTCTACAACAGTCCTGCAATTCCATTCTTAAACATTTAAGTTAATACACACTACATGATTACAGTAGCACTCCTGTAAAACACTGCATTGTCTCCATGTTTTTCAGTAACGTTTAGGTTAGCTCTCACAGTATCCACTATATTTCATTGTGTCGGGGAAGATGCATCATATTGACCAGTGAACACTTGAACATATACATGATCATACAGCCAAAAGCTTATGATGGCAAACTTATTTTATGTGACCTGTTGATTGAATTCATCTGTGTAACCAGTGCCAAACCCATGAGCTGATCTCAAACTCTTTGACATTCTATCTTATCACCATGTTGCTTTATGCCAGTTAGCCTGAAAAATTAGATGGCTGCAAACTACAATATTCCATCTAATTTGCCCAGTTCTCTGTCTGCTAGGCCATCCACTCTACTTAGTCTCTTTCTTTCTTTCCTCTTTTGTAATGAATACAGAAAGCTGACAAGATGTTTAGATAAAGTAGTGATCTATTCTCCTATCTAGTCTGTATATCTACAGATCTAATGCAACACAATAAAATGCAGTTAGCCTCAAGAGCACTCTTTGTTCTAATATTGATTTCATTATATATATACTACAAAACCTATCAAATTCAATGGAAACACGTTGCTACAGGGACGTTATCGTTACAGGTAAAACCTAAAAACCCCAGAAATTCACAAGTTTTGGTACTCTATGCAACCATAACTCATGCTACCACTGTGCACTGCAAGGACTAACACCCATGACATCAAAGATGACATCACAAATGTCATTGATGATATCACTGATGACATCACACTTGTGGCACCCTCTTTTTTAGTTTAGTGAGATATGTACACTAGGTGATTTTCTTGACTAGCAGTGAGGACTTGCAAAGTGAGAAGGTACTACATTTGAACATCTTACTGTTCTCATATGTTCTGACATTGCTTTCCTTAGGGTTCAGGGACATCATATGCTACGCATGTATACGGGAAGAAGGAAGCCTGAAATGCAGCACTTATTTCTGAGCATTAAAATAATTAGTACATTGTGGTAGTACTGCTACGTTTTTGCTTACTTTACTTTCTTTGAATATACTGCTTTTGTTATGTGTTGTGCTGTCTTTCATTTTTGTATGCAGTAGTATATTTATATGTAACTGAGGGATTGGTAGCTACTTATCACATGTTTAACAGTCCACAAAATTCTAACAGCAAAGCATGCATCATTTCACTATGCAACATGGTAAAATGTGGATATTGCACCTGTATTATGCATGCTGCACACACTGCTTACGTTTGTACATGAGTTAAGTCTTGAATAGAAAGAAATGTGTAATGCACTACTGTTTATAGCAATGCCTTGTGTAATTACCTACTTACGTAATGATAGTTCTCCCCATGATTTCTGATAGTGTTATGGCAACATATCAAAGACAATCCCTTCTGGAGGCTTTTCATGACAACTACATATACATGTGATGTGATCAGTGATGTCATCAATTACATTTGTGATGTCATCTTTGATGTCATGGGTGTTAGTCCTTGCAGTGCACAGTGGTAGCACGAGTTATGGTTGCAACTTAACCATAACGTCCCTTGAACAATGTTGTTTGTGAGTCAATTGCATAGGTTTTTAACAGTGCACTGTAACCATAACAATGCTTTAGGCTACTTTTGTAAATAAAGCTGAAATGGTTGTAGTAGCACAACTTAATGATAACGTCCCTTTAACAATGTTTTTGTTAGTGAATGTCATAGGTTTGTAGTACGGCACTTTAACCAAAATGTTGATTTAGGGTCGTTTTTGTCAGGAAAGGCAACATTTTTGTAATAGTGCAATTTAATCATAACGTCCCATCAACAATGTTTTTTCTTATTGAATTTCATAGGATTTTATTACGGCACTGTAAACATAACTTTGCTTTAGCATACTATATTTGGAAATGATGCTATGTTTGTAATAGCGCACCTGTATCTTAACGTCCCTTTAGGAATGGTTTGTGTACGTGATTATCAGAGAAATCTCCTTTTACAGTGTCACAAAGTGGCAAAGAAGGGAATAAGTGCGACATACATCGTATACCTGCCACACAATTGTTTGCTAAATGGAAGCAATGGTGGTAGTGTGGAGAACACTGCAGTGGAAATAGGAAGAAGTAGGTACCTGATGAAAGAGATAGTTGTGCATGTTGCAGTGCCTTTTCAAGTGCATAAGTGCGCAACAGTAATGAGAAACATTTTTCATGTACTTCCAAAAAGGGCACCAAAGCAATGAGTGTACAGTGGGCACAAAAGGAAAATGCAGTAATAGGAAAAAGAACGCTATTTTTTGGGGAAAAATGCTTTTGCTGGCAAAAGATAGATTTCCATTTGTATAGTAGTACAATGGCACAAGTTGTAAAAAGACACACATAAACTTCTTCACAATATTCTGCGCTTTCTCCATTTCTGCACCAAATGAAAAATAATGTCCCTACATGGGTGGGTGTATATTGGGAAACAAAAATATGCAGGACATTGGAAACAGAATCATTGTCTGACCTACTACCTCCCTCAGCACAAACGCCACTAAACATAGTGTTAGATGGTGTGCATTTCTCCCTACGCAAGCAACAACAATAATGTTCTCTGGATTTAGCATCACCAAAGTCTGACACAAAGAAACCAAAAGCATTCACTACAGTGTAGGTGCTCCATACGCGTACAAACCCACATGATAGACTGCACACAACTCCCATCGGTTGCACTTTTTCATTCACTGTCAAGTAATGTATTTGCAAATCACACACAGAGCATACGTTATGGCGCGTATGACACACAGCCGTAAGTTCACCCTCTGTATTAAGGTGACCAAATATATTGCAGAGCACATTCTGTTCCTACATTGCACACCCACAAAGCTTATTGCGCAATCCCGTGTCCTCCACAATCCCAAACAGAATATGTGCATTTGCAAAATCAGTGTATGTTACACTTACAACCCTGCAACTGTGGCCATGTGTGCGATTTTTTGCAGGTGTGCTTGCATGGGAGTAGGGGAATTGTTGTCAACCAAGGTAGGGGATGTGCTTTGTAGTGGTGACTTTAAAAAAAAAAGCAGTTTTTTTTTTAAAACAACTTCCACAGTAATAACTCCTTTAAAGAGCTTTTATAATGGTTTTTATTTGTTGCTCTGTGCGTCATATTCTTAGAATATCGTCTTCACTGCAGCCTGTAGATTTGAAAACCAAATATCATTGCCACTGTACGATAATGAAATGCCATTTCCATTAAGAAGGTGCAGATATCGATGACCAATGTTCTCATTCTTACAGGAATACATCCCAGCAGCACACAAAAAGTTGCACATACTTCTGTTGATAACACACCTTCCCACCTCTGGCTGCCGACAACAGCCATTTGAATAGTTATATACTGGACTTGGTGGAATACATGCAAAAATCACCTTTGCAGTGGCAAAAATGTGCTTCACTTCTTTCATCATCTTTTTCATTCTCTCCCGACGGTACACACTTGCACAACCTATTGAACCCAAAAGCAATGCTCCATAATGCACTAGCACTACGTGTACAGTACCTAAATTGGCCACTCCTCTTCATTCTTCAACCAAATGGTGAAAATATGGACAGGGACACCGCACCACAAAGTGTCCACTTTGTCCAAATTCAAATTGCTATTAAGGCCTCTTTCAACAGCATACTGGAGCAGATCGAGCACAAAGCAATCACCTACTATTAAACTTTGTGTTTCACGATCTCTGCCCACCTCACTACACACATGAATTAAACAAAATATGTCCGTCTTCTCCTGTGACGCACAATCTAAGCACTTCATTGGACAGTTGCAACAAAGGCATTTCCGTTGTGATTGGATCCAACAGAAAAATTGAGAAACATCATTAATCCCATCATTGAAGAAGCTGAGGGAGAAGGCTATATCAGCCAGAAGGAAGCAGATTTCCTGTGTCCAAAACACCTGAGATGCCCGGCCTTCTACTCTCTTCCCAAAATACATAAGGGGATCCTCCCCCCACCGGGATGCCCAGTTGTGTCAGGGATAGGATAGATACTAGAACCACTGTCCCAGTTCATAGATTTCTTCCTGAAGGATGAAGTACCCCATATGAAATCACACACCAAAGACACTATGGCAGTATTAAAGCACTTGGATAGTATTGTTCTGGAAAGTGAAGATATCCTAATTGTCACCATGGACATTGAATCCCTTATTCGAAAGGACCCCAGAGGGAATCCTTGAAAGTGATAGAAAACCTGAACAAACCATAACCTACAGCGATGCCCACCATATTTATAATGCAGCTTGCGGAAATTGCATTAACCAAAACCTTTTTCTTGGTCGAAGAAAACTATTATGAGCAGATATCAGGAACAGCCATGGGGGCCAGTTTTGCCCCATCATTGGCAAATCTATACGTGGCTGACTTCGAGGATATATACAAGCAGACCAACCCTTTTGCAAAAAACATCTTAAGTTGGCGTCGATACATCGACAATGTACTCATGCTCTTCCAAGGAACAGAAACTGTACTTGCAGAGTTCATTACATGGCTCAATGCGTTTAACCCTTATTTACGATTTACCCATGAAGCCAGCAAGAAGGAAGCAACCTTCCTAGAATTAAGCATCAGCAGAAATTGACCTATTTTTTTATTTTTTTATTTTTATTTGGTTAGTTCATTTCATCGAACATTTCAAATTTGTACAACATAATCAAACATCATAACTTTTACATTTTACATTCTAATATTAAAATTTGTAATTTCGTCAATATAGTATATTGGCAATTTCATAATAATAATTTCATTTATACATTTCCTTTTTGGGAGCAATTATCAAACATTTACTTATCACAACATATCTACCTCCTATGTATAATATAGATTTCCATCTAGTTTAGATCTTTATAATTTTTTAGTGTAGTTCTTAATTCGCAACTTCTTCTGTTTTAAACAATTCATTCAGGTATTGTACAATGGCAATTTGAACCGTTAGCTTATTGGTCGAAAATAACCATTTCCATGCATCAGAATAGTTCATAGGCAATAATACATGGGTGATTCTGAAGAAATGTTTTTTTCGTATATCATCAAGATTAGGACATTCAATTAAACAATGCTTTAGGGTTTCTTCTTGTGTTGGTACTTTGCACCATCTACAAAAATGTTAATTCTCTGGAATTTGCTTTCTTGTTGCCAATACTGATCTAGTATGCCATAAATTGCATCTGAAGCGCAGATATTGATTGCGCATATGCGGAGAAGGATATTTCTGTAGATACCCGGCCATTGTTCCTAATTTTTTATGCCCAAATGTCGATGTATCAAAATCTTTAATTCTAGATCATTGCTCGATCGTTATAATCCAATCCATTTGGAATAACTTCATTTTAGCTCTTACCGGATTAATTAACAAAATGTCTAATGAAATATCAGCATCTGCTAGAGTATTTATAATATTTTGTGTCCATACCTTGGAGTAAGAATCATTTGTAGTAGCCAGATAAATTCCTAATATTCCGACAGCATTTGAGGAACCAATATTTAACAGACATTTCCTAAACAATGCACATCTCTTCCATTGATCCTGTGCAAACATGGATGTCAAACCCAATTCAAAACGCAATATGGCTTTGGACATGGACATAGGAATGTTTAGAATTTTTTTCCTAAACTTGGATTCTATCCTATCCCAAAAATTACATTGTTTAGGTAGTGTAGATTCGACCCCATACGTGAGGATATGAGTCACATTTTGTTTCTAAAATAGCAGTATTTGGGAGTAGGAGAATTTTGCATATTTATGTGTTAGAACCTTGCCTGGGTGATTAGAGGAAGTCATTTCTGAGTGATTCCCATTTCATTGTCATTCTTTCTCAGAGAATTGGAAATCATAACACCCAGGTATTTATACATATTCACTTTTTCAAGTTCTTCACTTCCCAGATACCACTGGTAGGAGTTAACCTTCAGCTGCTTTTTTGGTTTGCAAACCACTATTTGCGTTTTTACTGTATTAATCACCACATTTTTTTCCACTGCATACAGGTTTAGTGCATTCAGCATATTTTGTAAGCCACTCTGAGTTTTGGATAGCAAAATAAGATCATCTGCATAAAGCAGATAGTTTATCAGATAAGAACCCAATTTTGGAGCATCACAAATTATATTCTGAAACGCACAACCTATGTCTAAAATAAAAAGATTGAATAGTGTTGATGCCAAAATGCATCCCTGTTTCAAACCTCTCTGTGTGCAGATGTAAGCAGATAGCATTCCATCTAAAGTCAATCTTACTCGCATGAACCTATTAGAGTGGAGCAAGCCAATCAGGGCCAGTAGAGTATCGGGACAATTGTAACGCTTTAGTTTCTGGTATAGTAGCAAGCGGTCCACTGAATCAAAAGCTATTTTAAAATCAACAAATGCTAGATAAATTGATTGACCAAGATTTGCACACTTATCCTTGATTGAGTTCAGGATCATTATGTTAGGTATTGTGCCCACACCTGTAACAAAACCTGCTTGGAGAGGATCTACCATATGTGTATTTTGGGCCCAATATTTAAGTTTTTTCAAGATAAAACGCGTAAAGATCTTCCCGGGTGCGTCTAGTAATGCTATTGGCCGGTAGCTGTTAGGAGTCTGACGGTTACCCTTTTTGTAAATTGGTACTGTAATTGAGTGTCTCCATGACTGGGAGATGGTTTGAGAAGCAATCACCATAGTAAACATATTGTAGAAAATGTGGGCCCACATCTGAGGGCTTTGTCTTAATGTCTTATTTGACAGCCCATCTGGGCCACACGCTCTCGACCGACTTATAGAATTAATACATAACTGGATGTCTAATAGATCGAATTCCAAATTAAATTTAGTTGGGAACTCGACTGAATCCAAACTTGCGTTATTTGTTGGTTGAGCATACAAGTTAGCAAAATAAGATATCCAGTCAGACTCCATGATGCTATTGCCTTGAATGAGCCCTTGTGGTCCATTCACAGCACCATTCAAAATCGCCCATGTTCTTGCAGAATTCTTGGATTGTATTAAACTAAGCATGTTTTAACCATCTATCTGGTATAAATTTGCCCGCCTAGCTCTTAACCAGTTTGTGTACCGTGTCTTTGTCTTGTTTAGTGTGGGCCCTCTTAATACCACGGGTAGCTTTGCAGCATTTCTTTTTTCCATCCTATGCACAGTTTTTCGCTTTTTCACTTCATCATTATATTTGTGTATAGATGGTTTCATAAAACTCAATTTTCCTTTCTTATCATCAAGAAAGTAAGGCATCATTGTATAATAACAATCATCCAATGACTCACCCCGTTTGGTCAAACCCACACAATTCTGTACATAATCATGGTATTCATACAACTGCCTATCCGAGCATCATAGTCTGGTGCTTCTCGCATTGGTGGTCAGATTTGTTAGACCATACTCTCTTTCTATCTGCCTGGGTGGATTGCACGTTGTCCATTTGACTGTTAACTGATCATGATCACTATAGTCAGATTGCACAATACAAAAATGAGCAATACATGGGAATAATGAAGAGCTCACATATAAATAATCATTTACATATTCTGTTTTCCCCGCCTCCATGTTGGATGTGCGGGAATGTCAGACGCACACAAGCCATTGAGCATCACGAAATTATGACATTTTATGAATTGATTCCATACTTTAAGTCTTGGTTGAGACTTTGATGACTTCACACATAAGCAATTCAAATTCAAATCACCACCCATGATTATATACAATATGGATTTGTCTTGAGAAATCCTTAGCATTAAATCAGACAGATCTTCAATAAAGCATGTCTCCACAATACCAGCCGGATTCCAGTACAAATTAATGATAGCAATTGTATATTCAGATGTTTTAACTTTGATCATTTGGATAAATCTATTTGGGTTAAACCATGGATCAATAACCGTATCTGGGATAATTTTAATTGCAGTAAGAAGACCTGATGTGGGTCGACCATTTTCAGTTTTGTGAGCTGGGTTTAAGCATTCATTATAGCCATCCATCAAGGGTGCAACCTGTAGCCACGTTTCCTGAAGCATAATTACATCATACTTAATCAGATCACTAAAGCTTTGATTTAAATGCTTAAAGCCCCTTGTGTTCCAACTAATTAATGCAAGTGTGTCAAATAGAGGTGCGGGGCCTAGCTAATTCTGAATATTAGTGGACAGGTAATGCTTATTAAGTCGTTTTTCTTCAGATATCATTTGCTCTTGGGTGAAGGCTTTGTAGGGTTTGTTGCAGAGTTTATTGTGTTTTGTACTAGGAATCTTTTCCTGTGGATCCTGTGTTGTGATAACAAAACCCAGATTAAATAGTGCCTCTTTTGCCATCCATATTGTGTTTTGCACCGCTCTCGAATTCATCCAGATTTTCACTGTAGTTGCTAATTTGTTTTTAGGGAATTCTACTAGTGCTATATCGGTTGACAATATAATTGTGGTAGATCAGAGAAAATAGCTAGAGCAGTATGTCTATTGATATCATACTGTGGATAAGGTGCTGGACGACACGATAGAATCAATGCATATGCCGCTGGGCGTTTAATGCCAGTTGGAAACAGGTTAGTTTGTGATAGTTCTGGGTTCTTAACACTAGGTATTATCAGATTCTCTTGGGTTCCAAATGGTAGAAGATCTGCAAGTGCTGTCTGCAAGAGTTGTATTGCCTGCATAGAACTCATCGGTGTTTGTACAATATTAGACCCATTCTGCGAACAGAAAACAGCTGTCGTGCCAGAGTCCATTTCAGAAACTAGAGTGGACTCCGGGTCGGTTGTTTTCTTTAATAATTTACTCATTTGCTTTTTTTGCACCAAGGTGGACCTGCTAGCATCAGACTTACACGGGCGTGACCCATTATTGCCGTGTGGAGCAGAATTGTCATTGGAGCTGTCGTCACATATTTGAGTTACTCTAGCGGTCTTTGTATTACTTAAGGAATGACTAATAAACAGGGTTTTGGTGGGGACACGTTCCGCCATGTACACGTCCATTGCTTCTCGAATCTCTCTTCGTTGTAAGGCTTTTTCATCAACGGGCTGCACTTTGTTATTCTTGTCTTTGATATTTTTTTGAGAACCATGTTTGTCATGCTTCTCTGACATTTCCACCAAATTGTCTAGTGGAGCATAGGCAGTGATCACTTTCGCCACACCTGGATTACAAATAGAGACCGATTTTTTTGTCTTTTCTAAATTCTGGTATTTTTTAGAAATTGCTTTAGAGAGCAAAATAGTATTTTTAACTGGCTTTGGCATAGATAATGCTTTAAAATATTGTTTGGACGTAGATCCATTCTTTTTTGGAGGATCTTTTTGGTTTTTTGATAACTTGCTTGGATTCGGTAATTTATTAGCTATAGCTTTGGATTTCGAGAAAATTGTGTATGCTGTTTTTTTGTCATTGTTTTTATTAATCCTGAGTGGACTTGATGGATTTGACTGTGAGTCAACAGTCACACAGCTAGAATTTAGTTCTAATTGAGGTAACACTATTTCAGGCATATTCGCTGATTTGGAGTGTTTAGGTTTTTCAAGCACTTCATAGATTGGTCCAGGAATGGAGGGTACAGCGCAGAAAATATCCGTATTTTCCACCGCTATTAACATGGTTTGAGATAATTTTGTTACCACGTTCTTCCGTTCATTATCATGATTTTTATAGCACATACATTTCCTATTTTGTAATAACACAGACGTCTCCTTCTGCCAAAGCAATATTTGCTCCATTTGTGTATGTTGCATTAATATTTTGCCTTCTAATGATTCAAATAATGTTGTCATTGTTTGTAGTGCTAAATTCATTGTAGTAAACGTTACTTCCAGCACTTTTGTTATTGGGTCAAATTGATCATTCTTAGCTACCTCCCCCGCCTTCTTTGGGTTACGGGGTGTTGGTGCCGTATGAGAGTCAATTGAGCTAATAGATGAGTTTGAGGTATCTGGGAACATCACTCGATACCCATGTTATGTTGTGAACCGTCATTTAAATGGCTAACATTAGGTGCATCTATGTCAGTGGCCACTTGCTCTTCTACGATTTGTGGCACTAGCAGCACTACTGGTGATACCTCATGGGATGCACCTGGCTCACCTACGTTATTCAACATTACACTGTCCGATGGTGAAGGGTGCACAACTGCAGCTAGTTCGTCCAGTGATGTAGCTACCGGATTACTTGTTACCGTAAGACTTAAAACAGTCACCCTTGTTGATATTGGGAGGGGCGCAGTAGCTTCCGAAGGCTTCCACATCGCCATTGCCGCGTTTGACTGTACCTTCTGTGCTATTGGAGACTCTTTACAGTATTTACGAATGTCCGCCATAACCTCCATCTTGGAAATGGGCTTCTTTGTCTTCGGCATAAATCTTTTGTTTGGCGTAGAGCTTGTTGCCTTAAACAAGGGTCTTTGGCTAATACGAGCTAAAGAGCATGAATTTAATAAATTATTCTTTACAATTTATGTAGGGGGCATACCTGTTTTGAGTGTCGGAAGTACGCGTTGCATTTCACTCACAACTCCTAATCTTTTCAATTACCACGAGTCAAAATAGTTGCATTAGAATAGAAAAAAAATGTTTTTTTTTTTTATAAAATATAAAATAAAAAATAAAAGAAGGGTAAATAAAATGCAAAGTCTTGGGGCTCAGCAGCCCTCAGGCAGCCCAAGACAGCCACAGACAGCCCTTATACAACAGCGCTTTCACAAAAGCGCGCGCGCATAAAGCGCAGGAAATCCCTGCTAAATGGGTTCTGGGCAATGTGGGCGGGGATAGCCACACTTTGAATATATTTCCAAAATCACTGCAAAGTCACTGCAAAACAAATAGCCAACCTTAGATACTCAAAATCACTGCCTTTCTCAACGTTGACTTGGC
The DNA here is from genome assembly GCF_040938575.1 of Ambystoma mexicanum. NCBI lineage: Eukaryota > Metazoa > Chordata > Amphibia > Caudata > Ambystomatidae > Ambystoma > Ambystoma mexicanum. Next base: position 1,126,101,990 of record NC_090936.1, on the reverse strand, counting down.
TTCTCAGGCAGTTAGTCCATATCAATAATCCTCCGTGATTCGGCAACAAAGACAGCAAAAGTTCAGGAAGCGCAGCGTCTCCAGCCACAGACAGCCCTTATACAACAGCGCTTTCACAAAAGAGCGCGTGCACAAAGCGCGGGAAATCCTTGCTAAATGGGTTCTGGGCAATGTGGGCGGAGTTGTAGGCGGGGATAGCCACACTTTGAAAATATTTCCAAAATCACTGCAAAGTCACAATAATCCTCTGTGATTCGGCAGCAAAGACAGCAAAAGTTCAGGAAGCGCTCTAATTTGGAAACACTGTGTATCAAAAGATCACAGATAGAATTTATCTGCTGGAATACAACAGGTTCCATCAAAAAACATTGAAAGACGACTTACCTTTTGGACCGTTCCTCTGCTACCGAAGGAACTGTACAATAAGGGAAGAGTATGACAAACAAGCAGAAAGGCTCACAGATAATCTCAGAGAAAGAAATTATCCAGAAAAATCGATTAGGCACGCACGTAAGAGGGCTAGAAACATCTCTAGAGAGATAACATTATTGCAACATGGAAAAAAGTATCAAGAAGAGAACATCATTACAGCTGTATTTAGTTATTCACCAGTTCTCAGTCAACTCAAAAAGGAGATATAAAAGCTTGGCATATATTGATACGGGAGAGAATGAACATAAGATCCGCCTGTTTGCAATCAAAAGAAGGAAGAACATTCGGGATGGGCTGGTGCACACCTATAAGGAAAATATGAAAGAAACAGAACAAACTAGATTGTGGAATGCACCCAAAGCTACAGGCCATACCCCATGTGGAAACTGTACTGTCTGCCAATATACCAAACATACTACATCAATAGATTTTGGTTGGGAAAAGCCATGGGAACAGAGATCCCTTACAAACTGTAATACTACCAACATAGTATGTCTCATCCACTGTCCATGTGCCAAAAGGTATTTCGGGATGACAACAAGGGCAGTCAAAACCCGCATCTATGAACACAGATCAAACATAAGAACTAAAAGAAACACAGCTCCTTTAGTTGAACACTACATTCAGAACAACCACTCAGAAAACAATCTCAAGTGGACAATTTTGGAGAAAGTAATGGTAACAAAGAGAGGAGGAAATGCAGCAGCACTGCTACTAAAACAGGAACAAATGTGGATTTATAGACTAAAAAGCCATAGGGAAGGCCTGAATGAAGACATTTGTTGGCAATCATTAGAGTAGTATAGAAGATGGAACCAGAGATTTTGAAACAACAACCGGAATATACTGGGTTACAAGCTATGGAGATCTACAGTGGCAAGCCTGAAAGAGTGGTTACACCAGATATACAAACAGGAGATACATCTCCGCGACCCACCCGATCCAGAAAAAATGTAGGTTTATACTGAGAATATGGGACATTTCATCCTTGCCCATCGATTAGACCAGGAGTCAAGAGGACAACAGGAGTGTGTGAAGTACAGAGGAGACCTGATTCACTGTCAGGAACACAGTAGCCAACATACCACCTTGCCTGGGGGACCACAAAATGAGGACAATCTAAACACAAATTTGACAGTTAGACATTTATTTACCCTCTCCCATAAACAGCAACACTAGATATGGCTAAGCAGAACCTCCCCATTTGTTTTGGCCACAGTAGAAGAGGCAAACATGGCACAATGATTAGACGTTAGCTGTAACAATACAATAACTACACAAGGGGCTGGCGTAGTTTAATGACTGCGACCGCCGCCTTTGAAAAAAAAGAAAAAACACACTCAGCATGCTGCCTTTACAAGAGATTATTAGCAGTAAACACAAACACAATAGGCATGCACACGTAAGAAGAGAACTGAATTACACCAAAACAACAAAAAAACTACAACTCTGAGAAAAACCAGTGGCCGGGGTAGTTCAATTACTTTAGCGGACTGAAAGACCGCTTGTAGAAGTGACAAAAAGTATTGTACTTTCTGGAAAATACAAGGCATACACATGTTACAAGAAAGCCTTATCACACCAAGAACAGAATTCTCCCTGCGAAATAACGTGGATCGAATTAGTGACTAAAGGGTATATAAATAAGACATATTCCAAAATGGCGACCACACGAGAAACAGCAGAGAGGAGCGCCGAAACTCGCAATCAAGCTAAGAATAGGATTGAAACTGAGGGGCACGGTACGGTCCCACTAAAAGGGGACCGGCTACATAGTATAAGAATACTGGAATACACCAGAAAGTTAGTTTAAAGAATAGTCTATGCTCAGATACAATCTACTTGCTTTATAGTGGGAAACAACATATGAAAACATCAGCCTGGGAAAACTGGTTTACCACGCAGAATGGTTGAAACAAGGAGAAACTAGTGAACAGGAGAATACAGACCCTGGATCATTCAGGTACATACCAAGAGGGTAATAATAAAAATAGTAGTGTGAAAGACAAATTGCCATATACGGATTAGACTAACAAAGAATAAATGCTTTGTTGCAGATGTTCAAAGTTCATTTCGGAAATATCTCCATATAAAAGCGAAAATCTCACAATAGAAGACAGGTGAGAAATCTCACTGCCTCATGACCACATTTTGCACAAATGACACAAGAGTTCACACAGGAGACTGACACTCCCCCCATTTTCGTCTCTTTTTCTCCCCTCTAGGGCATGTGATCAGGAATCCACGGCCACAAATACTGGGGAAATCAGTCCACAACCCAGGAGTGTGGACATACAGGATGCGAATAGTTATCATTCATGTATTTGTTGCTATCTCACCTTTCTGCTCTGCCAGTAATGAGAGAGACAAGTAAGTCCCAATTCAGTATATGTCCTGCACAAAGTGAGAAATAAGGTGATACCGCTGAAACCAGTTGACATTAGATTCAGGGGTGATGACCTAAATGCGTACTACACAAAAATAGAAGCGGTGGATACGGATAAGACATATCAACATCTTTTAAGTTAAACAGCCCCAGAAGATTGAGAGCTGTTTCTTTGTTTTTAGAATTTCCTTGCCCATTGAGATCAAGGACCTCAGTTTGATAAGACACACAGACCCAGGCGATGATAATAAAGTAATGTATCAACCTTGAAGACGTGCACAACAATTTAGCAGATTGGAAAGTAGTGAGCAAGGTTAGGGAAAGATCCCTCCATACCCTCTGCACCCTTGATCGGTGCAAGTACAAGCAACAACCTCGGGTAATCCCTGGAGTTAGGGACAGGTCGAGAACATAGGGATATTTAGTTAGAGATAGGGATTCACACCACAGGAATAGCTTTTTCAATACATTGATCCTGTCTATATGGTGATACAAAACAGTTAGGCAAAGACAGGATAAGCAATCCGTTGACTCCTAGTTTTTTCTATAGACCTTCCCACATTCATACCAAATGTGTTCCCCACTAACCCACCTACTACATAACTCATAGAAATAAGGCACTAAATGCACCACTAAATGTATTTTAGGAACCTGCAGGCATTTTCCAAAAGGTCAGTATCTGCATGAGTGTGGTGCTTACGCTGTACTGTTGCCACAGGCACTTTTTAAATTTGCCCACCTCCTCTTTCTGTCCTCACCATCTCATGCATGAAAGAGTGTACAACTTGTCCTTCGCCTGAACGGCAGGTATCCTACCTCTGCTTTGCTGAAATGTGTGCATTACCTCCCACTAACTGCAAACAATAAAATAAAAGCCATGTGCATTTTGCAGAATGTCATCTGGTCCCTGGGACATCAATATCTCCCACTCTCACTTCCTACATATCTGCTTGCTCCACCTTTTCCTTCGTCTGCCACCTACTCCATCCGGGTCAGTTGCTTGTACACGCAATCAGATGCTGGTACATGTCTTTCTTCTGATGCTGTGCACCACACTCTCTGTCTCCCTGCACGTTGAGGAGAATAATGGTAGGCTCTCAAAACACCTGAAAACCTTTCCATGTACTTCTTCTTTTTCCCCTCCTGTCCCCTGCTGACTTCCTGGCTAAAAAGCATTGTGCACTACTTTCTTCCCCAACATATCAGTGGCCCATTCCACTTCCCTCCCTTCACTTCCACCCCTGCACTAGCTTTCATCCAACCCCCACACTTGCATACTGCTTTCTAGAACCCTAACAGTGCATACATCACTTTCTGTGAACAACTATCCTTCCATTTGCCAGCACTGGCCGTAGTTGCATGTATTTCTGTTTCTTATTGTTCCCATATGCTGCACTTTGCCCTCCCCCTTCCCATTCACTTGCACACCTTCAATGCCAGCTGGCCTATAGGAATCAATATCTCTGTATGGCCTCTGTTCTGCGTCCCTTTCCTCAGCACTCCTTCACACACTTGTATGTATGCGCAATACAAATGGCACAAAGTACCCTAGCACATCATATGATATAATGCACACACTGCATGCATAACAACATCATGGCTGCCATGTACTTTATAGACTTTCCAATTTTGTCTTCCATTGTAATGCATGTAATATACATGTCAGAAAAGTGATCCCACAAAAGGAGCAGGGAATGTATAGTAGCAACATTACGCAAGTGCATGCAGTCCATGCATACAAACCTGATGCATGCCCCTAACCTTGCACACTTTCACCATAGCCTCTTACATGTATGTGGACAAACAAACCTTCTCTCACAGTCTTTGTGTATACACCACAACCAGTAAGCACATTGCACATTTTCTTTGGCTACACAATGGCAATGCTATAGCTGCCATCCTAAAAACAACTGGATGTACCATGTGGAATCCTCACAGTACCGCGAATTGCGTGGCATTGCTGTGCTGTACACAAGAGGGGGGTTTGGGGTTGAGGGTTTGTTAGGGATGGGGGGTTGAAATAAAGGGGTGTGGATTGTGTCTTTAGGATGGTGTGTAAAAGCACTGTAGTGGCCTACAGGGATGACAGGATGGTGTATGGTTTCAGTAGGTGTTTATTTAGACACCAGCACACTAACAATGTGTGGGGGGGTTAGGTATGGTCCAGAGCAGGGCTGGGGTCCGTACTCACTGTTGTACTGTCTAATGATGCAGTTAACTTCACTGCATCCAAGGTGTCATGGAACAAGACACACTTAGCAAGCAAGAGCACCCAGGAAGCTGTCCTCAGCCTTGGTATTACGCTCTGCTAGCTGGCCATCTGTCAGATGGGCCCTGTCACTTATGAAGCTCCTTCTCAAGAGGAAGACCAGGGCTGACTGCCTTGGTCATCTTCGTGCCGAGGTCTGGTGCTCTGTTCTCGTTGCTCTCTTCACGCTCCTTAATTCTCGGTTGATCCTACGAAGAGGAGTCCCCACAAACACTTATATTTCTTTTTTCCTTTTTTGTCGTGTTTTTATTACATACGTGTATTCATACATTTTCTTTCTTCTTCAGTCTTTTGCTCACTGTCTGTTTCCTTCTCCCCCTGACATTTTTCTCCACTGAAGATTAACCGTTATCGTCCATTTCGACAGGATTGTCTGCAAAGCTTCGTGCACAGTGGCAAACACAACAGCATTCCCAATAGAAGTAAAAAAAAATGCCATTTCCCTGGAACCACTGGAACTCTCGCCGGTTATTAATGCTATCATAGTCTGTGCACACCATCCCAACAGTGGAAATGAAGTAGCACATGCTTCTGTTTATCCAATGTCTCTCAATCTCTCACTGTGGACAACAGACACCGACATGCTCCCATTTTCCTCTTGGTGTCATCGATGAGAAAATCACCTTTCCAGTAGGAAATATCTGCCTCACAGCTCTCATCAACCTCTTCAAATAAACAAGCAAACATAAACATGACATATGCCCCAAATGTAGTCCTCCAAAATGCACAACCACCACATTCACAGTACCAACAGAGGCAACATATTTACAAAGAAGATCCATGCAGCCGAAACCCATGTCATAAACTGTGGCCCAAAAAGCCAGCACTCCTTCCAACTGAAAATCCATGTTGAAGCCTCTTTCCACGACATAACTGTACAGATCGTGCACAAAGCTATCACCAACCATAAGCACATGCCGTCTCTCCATGTCCGCCAACCTCAATACATGTACCTTTCGGTAAATATGTCACTACCCCTTCTGTTAAACCACACCCTTCAATCCTCATTGGAGAATCCCCACAATTCCATTTGCGAAGGTCCCATGCGCATAAAGCGTGCACTTTCCCAGCTACAGTGCACATGCACGTTTCCAGCTACAGCCAAGGCCACGCCCCAATAAAGCAGACACAATACTTCTTCCTTTTGCACTCGATTTCTCCAACAGTCCCTTACTGCTGCCTATTAACAACTACCACATTTTCTAAAACGCCTGCACCATTCACATACTTAAACTTTGCATTGCACACTTGCATTTCTATACACAACTCCATATGTCCCCTTTAACAGTCTGAGAACACATTCCCTTTGCTTCCAAAGCCACGTCACCAGAAACCTTTCCTACAGAATGCCCTATTTCTGCACCCACAACAATCTGTTGGAGCACCCAGCACACCTTTTCCCATGCACGCAACACTCCACCCTTGCACACACCCACAACAACTCTATGAATATATGCATACAATCATGAACGCAGCTAACGTAACATACATAATGGCACTTCAACCCAACTCCCTCACTCCATAAAGCACCCATTGACGAAAACAGGTCACAATTACCACCATCCACACACGTACCATAGCCTCCACCACCCCTACCCACTACCATGCATACAATATTGTTTCACTAGCAACCTTACCACTACAGTGTCACAACATTTCCCCTACCTCAATAATTCTGCACACATCATAGTAAAGAACCCATATAAGCTGCACTTCAACCATACCCTGTGCCATACTGCCATTATGCACAAACTGCACCAAGTGGGCACACTGCGTACCTTTTCATTGCACCATGTCCAATCACACGTCCAAAACTTTACTATATTCTACCATCCACCTGACCTGCGGACTCAAACATACACACATGCCACCTCATTTGTACTGCTCTATGTCATCTGCAACATACTGCACAACCATTCTTTGCAGGTCATCACTGTCTACCAGATGCACAGTCAACATTGCATTAGTTGTGTGGGTGTCCCCAAGTTCTAGGCTCTTCAATCCATGGCCTACAACCTACCACCTTCTGCCATAAACCCAATAGGCTACACCTTCAACACAGGAACCACAACTCCATAGTGACATTATGCAAACCCAGCACCCAGTGGACACACTGCATCATTTTTCATAGCACCATCTCCAAGTACACTTCAAAAACGTTACCATGCTGTAACAGTGTCCTCGTCAGCAAAACCACACAAGCAGTCATGGCAGCTCACTTGTCCTGCTCTATTGCATCTGAAATGTGCTCCACACCCATTCTTTACATGTCACAACCCTCAGCCTGCTGCTGAATCTGAAATGCCTTACTACTGCCTCCGTCCAATCAGCCAATATTGTAATGCTTCCACAAACCCAACGCAGCTTCCTTAACCTATGCATGCCACCATGTGCCCAAGTACCGCATTCCATCCACATGACACAGCCACCCGCGATCCCACCCAACCTATTTCAAGTGCAATTCATTCCCCTTCTACACTGTACCTGCCACCCCTTAGCACAGAAAGTGTTGGCCGCAAACAGGTCACCTGCACACGCATCCACCAATAACGTACAGAACCTCTGCATTCCACCCATTCACAAAAACAGGTTTCTATAAGGAAAATGCACAAACTTACCACAGCCTCCACCAACCCAACCCAGACCCAATCACAAAGTATGGTATCAATATATTCATCACACAGCATAGTTACCAATCACAATTAAGGTGCACTTGTACCATATCCTCTGCCATAGTAACAGTATGCAAACCCAGCACCCAGTTCCCACACTGCATCACTTTTCACATCACCATCTCCAAGTACACATCAAATACTTTACCATTTTGTAACAGTGTCTTCACCAGCAAAACCAAACATGCAGGCATGGCAGCTCACTTGATATGCTCTATTGCGTTTCAAATGTGCTCCACAACCTTTTTTTTACAGATCACCACCCTCTACGTGCTGCAAATTCCAAAATGCATTCGTACTGTGTCTGTCCTAAACTCTTAACCTCTTGAGTGCACGGCCTTCGGCCATGCACCCAACAGTCCAGTGCCCTCATTAGGACCCTGGCGTTAAGGGGTTAACGGTGCCATAGAAGGTGTTGGCGCCGTTAAACCCTTAACGCCTGATTACGAGGTCCCTTTGCGGCTCCCGACCTTAACGGCTGGTTTCCCCAGTCCCATTGAGTCCTATGGGGCAAAAATGGGAATGGGGAAGGGCCAATGGTAAATGGGGAATTACCGCCCCGCCAACTTTGTAATGGGGCGGTATTTCCCCATTTACCATTGGCGGACTCGTTACAAAAACGGCAGCAACCATGGTGCTAATAGCGCCATTGGTTACCGCCGGTGTTGTAATGAGGGCCTAGGTCTTCAACAGTCTCACTTCTACATAATGGCACCATCCATTCACCAGCCTGTAACTGCTATACATTCCAAAATGCATTACTGCCGTGTGTGTCCTACAGTCCTAGCCTCTTGAGTGCATGGCGTACGGGCTACAGCCTATGGCCATGCACCCTACAATGTACACCTTCAGCATTATCAGTGCTACATAATTGCACCATCCATTTCACCATGTGACCCACGTCACCTATCCACATACACAGCACTACCACCAGCACTCCTACCCAATCAGCCCACTGCCATATACCTATACACAAGCAAATAGCACCACTTGCCATAATGTAGAAAGAAAACACTCTCTCCTGCACCCCTGCACACTGCCATTCACATACTATAGCCGACCCCACTTGCATTCCTAAACTGTAGTGCTACTGTCATAACAGTATTCAAACCCAGTACTCACTTTCCACACTACATCACTTTTCACATCACCATCTCCAATCACACATCAAATACTTTACCATGTTGTAACAGTGTCCTCACCAGCAAAACCAAACATGCAGGCATGACAGTTCACTTGTTCTTCTCTATTGCTTTTCAAATGTGCTCCACACCCTTTTTTTTACAGGTCCCCACCCTCTACGTACTTCAAATTCCAAGATGCATTAGTACTGTCTCTGTCCTAAAGTCCTAGCCTCTTGAGTGCATGGCCTACGGCCTACGGCCTTGGGCCATGCACCCAACAGTCTAGGCCTTCAACAGTCTCATTTCTACATTATGGCACCATCCATTCACCAGCCTGTAACTGCTGCACATTCCGAAACGCATTAGTGCTTTGTGTGTCCTTCAGTCCTACCCTCTGTAGTGCATGGCCTATGGCCTACGGCCTTCGGCATGCACCCAACAGTGTACACATTCAACACTATCACTGCTACATAATTGCACCATCCATTTGACCATGTGACCAACCTCACCTACCCACATACACAGCACTACCACCAACACTACTACCCAATCTGCACACTAGCATTTACCTACACAGCAACAATTTGCATCACTTAGCACAATTTACAAAACAAACACTCTCTCCTTCACCCCTGCCCACTTTCCTTCACATACTATACCCGTCCCCACTTCCATTCCTAAACTGTAGTGTCACTGCCAAAGTACCCGCAATCGGGTTACAACACTACCCTACTGTAATCAATTTCCACACACCACATGATGCAAACACCACCCTGCACCGAATGTAGACCTACACTTCCCGCGTTACTGTGTTACGTATGGTGAAGGCCTACGCTCTTCACTCCATTCCCTACGGTCTAGGTCCTTATTCCATGCAGCCAATATTGTAATCCTTCCACTAACCCAACGCAAGTTCCTCAACCCATGCATACCACCATGTGACCAACTACCACATTCCATCACATCAGAAATAGGTGGGCGTGAACAATTGGTGGTACAATGTATGGGGCTGTTGCGCCACCTACTTCCAATCATCACACAAAGTACTCGCCTGCGTAGATACCTGCCAGTTCGCGCTGTATGCGCCAACAGTACAGGCACTCCTCTTTCTTCTTCCACCTACACACATATTTCACATAACCCACTTTTCACTCCTCCACCCATTCTGTACGGTCCATTTCCCACACCCTTCCGCTGCTGCACTGTCCTCCGATACACCATGGTGGTGTTTCCCAAAAACTTTGTCGCAGAGCACGCTTCCCTCCAGCCAACCAACGGCCGTGTCCAAAGTTCGCCGACATCACCGTGTACCGCAGGCAAATGACACTGTAGTCGTGGAGCGAACAGGGAAATGGGTCCACGTAGTTAACCCATATATCAATAATTTTTTGGGATGTACATTTCGGTAATTTCCCAAAAAAATACTAGTCAGATTTCCACCAAACACACAAAAGCACACTTTCTGACACAAGCCCCTGCCGCAATTTGCCGAAAATTCATTCAGCCGTTCTTCCCATAGCCGTGTGTAAGTTTTCCCCCCATTAACTATATGGGGAAAAACATTTTTGGGCCCCCCCTATAACATTCCCCCACCTACACCTCAGCAAACTTGAAGAAAAATTCAAAGCCACCCATATACTTTTTCTGCAAAGTTTGGTGCGGAGATGTCCATGGGGAGCAAAGTTATAAGCCAACCAAAAAGTTATCCTCCTATGAGTTTAGCAACTTAACGATAACTACACGCCCGCTACCGCGGGCCGTGTCATAATATATTCAGTGAAAAGTTGTTAAAGGGATGTTACGGTTAAGTTGCACTAATAAAACCCTATTAAATGCAATAAACAAACGTGTTAAAGGGAAACCCCCCAGAAATGTAAGCGAAGCAATCATCACTCATGCCACCTCTGTGCACTGCTACAACTAAACCCAGGACATCAAAGATGACATCACAAATGTTGCTATCCCTCCTCCCCAAGAGCCACCACCACCACCACGACCAGCTGGAGAACCTACACAATGAAAGAAGCGCAATATTTTAAACAACAATAAAGAGGAAAAGGAAGATGAGGTAGCAGAAGTACCTACCTCTAACACCGAGAGAGAATCATGGGTGTGGCAGTTCTTTAACACTGTTGCGGAGTGCAACATTGTACTCAGTTGCAGACAACCTGGGTGGTACCATGCACCGCCACACCAAATCCAACCACTGCAATGCTCTCAGAAAGGCTGTTCCTTTCTTCGAAAAAATAGGCTTTTTTCCTCTACCCCATCTTCCTCAACAAATAGTGTAACCACACAGCACACAATCCCACCAGCTTCCTTGCAAGCGATAAAAGAGGCTGTTGATCCATATCTTTCGAAAACAACAGTACATACTCTGTATATACTGCAACACGCCACTCTGAAGGGGGGAGCAATTTGGAAGTCCTTTTGAAGCTGTAATCAAGGAGCATGAGAAACACTGCTCCCTGCCTTAGATTTAACACATGTGCACTATCTTCCCCTGTCCACCTGCCCCTGCATATCTGTGGTTTGTGCCTCTTCCTTAATTTCCCTCCCCACCTTACTTTCTGCCCTCTCCTGCAATAAATAAGAAAATACATACATAAACATTAAACAAGTTCTTTTAGGAACCACCTTTCACAGTTAAAAAAATAGAACTAAATAAATAAACGTATAAACTACATCTACTTTACATTTTTCAGTGAAGTAGTTAGATTCAATAAGATTCTCCAACTTTCTCGTTAGCATTTTCTGCTTTGGTAATGGAAATAATGGACAAATGTGTACTAGAGTAAAAGGAAAAAAGCACAGAAACAATTTTCTGTCTGAAATTCTTCTCTCTAGTATACAATAAAGACCATAATCCAATAGCCTTATCCAAAGTCTCCACATTCCCCTGTCTAGCCCATACCTTCTTAGAAAACCTTGATTGCACATGCACACCATGACACAAGAGAGCCCTTCTACTCTTTTAACTGTTATGTTTGTAAGACTCCCTCATTGCCTGCTTTGAACCATTCCCACATATATCAACCATTCCGTTAAAAACACTCTACATATAGGCTCAGCAGCATATTAAACTTCCACACAGCAACTGCCACTTAACAATGTTCTACAAATCTTTGCATCTGTATTTCCTATACTTATACCAATAAATTGTATTTAGTGCTCCTATAAATGCACACATGCATTGTGCAATGAGAGAAGTGCATAAATAAAAGGTGCAGTACGGATGGGCAAGTGTTCATGTTAGCCAATGGTGGACGTGCCAAGGTATGCCCAGTGGGAGGTCACTAGCTACCTGCCGGGGCAGAGATGTTCCAAGGGTGTGGTACATCTTAACCAAAACATTATTTTAACAAAGTTGTTTTTCTGTGAATTAAATATGTGTTTGTGAGTAAAAATGTTTCATAATGTTACATCATTGTATACAAGTTATTAATAATTCCTCTTTAATGTATACAAGAACTATAAACCTCCTTTAACAAACATATTTTTTTCAACACAAACTTATGTGTGCCATTATTAGCAGCGCATGCTGGCGATGCAGTTCTTTGTTCAATTGCCTGGGGCATGAGGCCCAACCATGACCGCAGTCCCACCAAACCACCCCCGTTATCCACTGCACCTACCCAGCATCATAGTTCAGTGTCCACTATACCCTCAAATTGTGACAATGGTCAGTCTCCACAATCCATTGGAAATGGGCTTTGGATATGCCATATACCCCAATAGGCGGGGTCCATTCAAAGTTCCGGAAAAATAGTTTCCACAGGTAAATGTTTTGACACAAAAATGCTGAAAACAAAAGTTTCAATTTTTTTTTTAAATAGTAAAGGATTTATTTTAATTTGGTGTAGTTAAATAGGTGTTTGTGTCGGAACTTTCACCAGTTGAAACTTTGACTGTCAAAACAGTCACTATGAACCCAATAGGCAAATCAGAGTCACATTTGGCTTTGCTCAGGGCCAGGACCATTGCGCAGGCAGTAAAGTTATATCACAATTGATTGTACTTACATTTTCACCCTTTAGAAAAAATTCAAAACAGGACAGATTTGGAAAACTATGCTTTCAAATCCTTGCTAGTACTCCTCGTAAATACTTGCAACAATCCTGTCCTTCACTTCAGACTGTAGCCATGAGCAAAATTTATTTTCCATTCAAACCTAACCCGATTTCAAAAAACTTTATCACATAGCGGTCAATGGTGGCCATGCGTATTTATGCCCATTGCCGGTCCGTCATGGTCATGGCCAGTAGCCGGATGGTTCGGGTTCATGGCCTTTGGCAATTACTCAGACAATCTGTGTACTGCCCATCCCACAGGCTACACCTCAGTGACCAAAGGTAATTTTTTTCCTATTGAAACATATCCGGATTGTGAATAACGTTACCACATAGCCAGTCCTTGGTTGCCATGCCCACATTAACCCCATTGCCAGTCCTTGTGGTCATGGCCAGTACCCAGAATAATCTGACTACTGCCCATGGGCATACGCTATATGTCAGTCACCAAAGGTATATCACTATTTTCTGTACCGACATCATGACACTTTAAAAAAAAATTCAACACGGACACATTTGCAAAACCATACTTTCACATCCTTGTTAATGCTCCTTGGGTGAGTTTGCTACAAATCCGTTATGTTTTATTTTTTGAAAAGTTTCAAAATGTACGTACATAAAATAGTCATATAACTTAGCCCCCACTGGACAAAACCCATTCAGAATTTGCAGAGACATTCAGGGTTTGGTGTATACAATTTCTAAAATCTTTTGTGACCATTCGTCAAACTGCAACAAAGTTATAAGCCAGCTAAAACGTGTGAGAATCCCTCTAATGTTGCTCCCTCTTAACAAAAATCCCACCAAACGTTATAAAAACATTCAAATCTGGGTCTTACATCTTTTTGCAAACGTTTGTACAGATTCCCATAAAGGCACCAAATGTATAAGCCTTTCAAATATTTTGGGTCCCCCCTCTGATTTTGTTCCCTCTTGGAAAAACAGCACCAAACCTTGCAGAACCATTCAAAAGTCAAGTCTAGAATGATATCTCATTCCATGCAGGTTCATTGAGTGGCGCCAAAGTTATAAGCATCCAAAAACTGCTTTTCATCAACCCTTTAATACAAAAATATGCATAATGACCCTGAACGTATCCCATCCCACCCTCATCACACCTCCCCTCCTGAGAGATTGTTTCATTAGTTTGACAAGTGCAATGTTGTGTTTTTAATTTGTTTTTACCATGATGTATGCAGACTACGGTGGCTGTTCAGGAATCCAACATGTCGACCATTTCAAAATATCTGATGCAGCTCACATTTCTTATCATCCAATCAGCAGGCCTATCCAATGTTCGTGAACATCACATTGCCCTTGATTGGCCCAGGGGCCTGTCCGCGGACCAATTAGCGAAGTGAGTCCACTGTCCGAACCCAGATATCACTAATGATTTTTTACAAAATGTTCAGCCTTTTAAAAAAAAATGGACAGGTTAACACCAAATTTACAAAAGCACACTTTTGGGACCAAGCCGCCACGCCTGCCGCAAATTTGGTGAAAATCCATCCAGCGGTTTGAGCTATAGGCGCAAGCAAACATGTGTTTCCTTTGCTTCTATGAGGAAAACCACACATTTTGGCACCCCATAACCCCTTTAACTTTGCCCCACTGGACAAAACTTCACAGTATCAATGCACAGGGCCATATACATTTTCTGCAAAGTTTGGTGAGGATTCTTCAAGAAGGGGCAAAGTTATAAACCACCCAAAAAGTGCTCTACCTATGGGTTGAGCAACTTACCCACCTGTAGACGAGATCTGGACAATCCGGAATCTGCACTTAGCCACCTGCCTTTTATGCCCACGTGCTGCACTTTTGCCAAAACGTCATTCTGTCCCTTGAGGTGGTGCGCCAGGGAAAATCCCCACTCCAGTGCCACACCTGTAACTCAACCTGGCCCACTCACTTGTGCACCTCCATGCTCACCTTCAGTTCCTTGAAATAGTTATTTCCATTTGCCGATATATGTGTTATTTCTTCTTAAGTGAAGCATGAATTGTGCAAAGCCTGGTTCTCTTAAAAAATCAAATAAAAAATAAATAAAAAAGATCTTCCCCACAGATGGCTGCTCAGAGAGCTAAATGTGATAAATACCACTTTCATAGCCACAGAGGGCTGGAATGCAGTGGCTCGGGCTTAAAGGCAGTTAGCAGCCCTGCCATTGACAGTGATCGAAATTAAGATTGGATAAGCAGGAAGCAGCTTGTGGGTATCCAACATTAACTAGTGACCACTGGGGAAAGAGGGGCTAATACATAGCATTCAAAAAGTCTAACTTCCGCATAAGATGGAAACTTGACATTGTATTCATTGTTTACTGTCCCCTTATGCCTTACATGTCATATAGATGTGTCCTCATTTTTATTCATAGATTGTCCCAAACACAAAGAATTAAATTCATATTGGTGTGTTTCTTCAGCATCAGTGGGTCTGGGGAGACAAAAGGGCATTGCGGTAGCGGTTGCTGTGAAGCTAACCGGGGTATTCCTGGCTACAAGCAGGAGCTAAATAGTTCTCAGCTCCCCAAAATTACAAACCCTGCATCAACCAAAATGGTACACAATGCTAAAATGAAAACTTGATATCAATACAGGCAAAGACTGCCACAACACCATACTACGCACTTCGTCTCAGGCAATTATTTTCCTTTAACATTTTTGTTTTTGTTTCATGAATCGTCTGAACTTCGTAAACAGCATATGATGGGTCAATCATGAAATAAATGGGATACCGCCCTGTGCACCACTGACTGCCCCCATCTTTGCACTGAAAACTGTTTCCAGAGATTTTTTACATCATCTATTTATGTGTCCATGCATGTAGCTAACTTTTACCTCTCACTGACACTCATCTTACTAATGTCTTACTTCAGCAGTACACATAAATGCTGTATTGTTGCGCATTTTATGTCTTGGGTACAAATAGCTTCTGGTGACATTAACAATAATAGTACAGCATTGCTAACCAAGAAAACTTTAATTAGCAAACTCTGCTAATCAATTTCTAAAACCAAATGTATGCCTTGATGTATCATGGTGTATGTATGTGTGTAACCCTTACCGATCAAATTCTGAATACTATCCTAATTCTATTTCTAATCCAATTAAAAGGGGTGTTTTTCTAAATGGATCTTTCTTTCATTGTCGTCTAAATGCATATCTATTGAAGGAACACTCTAGTGTAATTATGCCGTAACTCTAATTGAGGACTCATTTTACTTAGTATCCTTCTACTATCCATACAACATCTTGTATTAGTTTGACTCTCTGGGCACCTTCCATAGACTGAGACCAAACCTCACAAATGTGTGCAGCCACACCCAGTAGACAATATTCCTGGAGTATGGGCTTTGCTATCCCTTTGGTCCATACAAGAGGGCACTTGGCCAGGACCAGATGACATTATGCCCTTGCTGATGGCCATTTTAACCATGACCATTATCTACCATGCCTGAGAAATGGATTTTGGCAAATCGCATTGCCAAGCAACCTGTTGTGGCTGCTGCACCAGTCCTATATAGAAGTAGGAAAACTCATGAACCAAATAATCCAATAAGCAACCCGCCCAGCAAAGGTAGAGACCAGATTCATTTCCATATAGGTTTTATTTATTTTTTATTTAGTGTTATATTGGTTAATGAAACCGTTTAACACAAAAAAGACATTTTTATCAATCTTAAACGTATTACAAATATGCATTAAAACAATACAAATGTACTGATAAAATGTTCCAACAAAACCTATTTAAAATACATAATATAATAGAGCTACTATATATCAATATAAAAACATACAAAGTACAATCTTAAAAGCTATTTCACATATTAGTTCATCAATATGAATCATAAAATATCAACCAATTTCATATGTATTCATAAAATCATCCAACTAAGTACTAACATTTCCATTCTCTCTTTGTCCTGAATACGTAAACTCCATGTTTGATCTGTCTGGTAGTTAACAATTGGATATATTAATTCTAAAAAGCCTTTAGTATGGATATTATGTAATTCAGTTCATTTTTTAAGGAGACGTCTAGATGTTTCTGTCTTGCCACCACAAGAACTTACTCTCATTTCATATGCTATATTCTTCCATGCTCCAATGCAAGAAATGTAGGTAAAAGCTCCAATCTCAACCAGAGAATACATCTTCTGACGCTATGATTAAAAGAAATTGTTAGTTAGATATGGACATGGACCATCTATCTGGAAGCCTTGTTTAACATAGAACATGCATGTCTTTTGTTTCCCCAATAAAGTTAATCTGGCGTCCCTATACCATGTATTTGCACATTTTATCAACATTTTTCATTGTCTGAAATGGGTAACTAATTCTTATGTTCATAACCTATGCCCCCAAAGAATGTATTCACTTCCAAAACCCATTCAGACGGTGGATCACCCCTAACACAGTTTTGTAGCATACTTTGATACTTTACAAGAATAGAATCACAAGAGATATTACCACTTATCAGCCCAATATAGATGTTCCCCTTAGATATCTTACATTGTGTTTTCAATGCAATGATACCCAATTCAAAGAGTATGCCCTCTGTTGTGAAGTTTTAGGTAAACCAAAACTCTTCTCTACAGTTTACCTTCAACTTTCTTGATCCATTCAGTTTCCTTCATTGTGAAAATGTCAATACCATAACAAAAGCTAGGGATCAAGGAGGTCTTATAAGGTTTTAAGAAGCCCTCTATTGAGTAGCCACCTTTATTTTTTTAATGAAGTTTAATATTGCAATAATTCTTCTTTCCAGTTTCAGTGTTACATACCATTCAATTTCCCTCATTTTCCCTCATTTGTAGAGATATACATATGCAGGTATACCCAGGTATACATATGATGCTCTCAATGGACTCTTTCCCCATCTTCCAGTTCTATTTAGGACATCTCCTTCTTTCTGGTCGAACTACCACAATTTTTGTTTTCTGATTATTTATATTCAGACTGTTTCCCCTTTTACTCTGTTGCAGTCCTATTTGTGTTTTATCCAATATGAGAGTATCATCAGCATAGCCCAACCAACTAATTTTCTGTTTGTTTATTTTGAGTAGTTATTGTAGTCATCTAAATATGGACCCATTTCCGAGACACATATGTTATATAAAGTAGGTGCCAACGGACAACCTTGCTTTAGGCCAAAATTAGTATCTATTTCATCAGTCAATAAACCCTCTTGGTCTAACCTAATCTGTATTTTAGTGTTTGTATACATATCCCTGTTGAAATATACAATCATAGGGTTCATATTCCACTTTTCAAGTTTTGACCATAGCAAGTTGTAATCTACAGTGTTTAATGCTCCTTAAAAATCTATGAAGCATTTAAATACTGCACCATATTTTTTTCCTTAAACAATTTCACACTAAATTAGTCAAGGACCATAGATCAGATAACACAACCATGTTTTTCCTTAATCCACTCTGTTAATTAGAGAGTAGCTTATTACTTTTTATCCATTTCTTTATTTCTGGGACTAATAATTTAGCAACAATCGGTCATGGCCAACAATCTGTAATTAGCTGGATTTTCTCTGGCCCCCTTTTTAAATATAGGAATTAATATCAAGGCTTTGCAACTAACCAGTATCAGGCCATTAGGACAATGTTATTATAATTATGTCATAAAGTAGTAGCCCAAAAACAGGGTATTTTTTTATATACTAAATAAGGTATCCAATCCGGGCCAGGTGCTCTTGACGTTTTAAAATTAATGATTGCTCTTTCAATATAATAATTATCCCAGAAAATACTCCATCCTTCACATACAATTGATGTATATGTTTTTTCCACTCATACTCAGTTATACAATGTATTTCTCCCCCCCCCCCCACTTCTATTTATGGTATAATCCAAAAATGGTGAAATTCATATCCTCTAATCATATCCCGCATAACAAAACAGTTTTTGGCTAAAGTTTGTATTTATTTATTTGTTTACTGTTCACTTGTTAGGCACCTATACAGCAAGTACATACAGTTTCAAAGTGCCCATAGGGCAAAGGTAGAGAACAGGCAGTGAAAAATATTAGTAAACACACAAAATTAACAAACAGTGGGGAGAAGGGGGAAGGACGAACATAATATGCCTTGTGAGTATTCAGAATGTGCAAGTGCAGCAAGGAAGAGGGAAAGGGAAAGTGCTAAAGTGTCCATGCATGGTGAGGAGAGTGCTACACGGCCAGGGGCCGTGATGGGTATGTAGGAGCCTCCAAGGTGGCGGGAGTGCAAGGGCAAGTGCTAAGGGGAAACAGAAGCTGGAATGATTGGGTGTGGGAGGTCGGAGGCCCCGAGGATTCATGAAGGTCCAAGACACCAATCACAACAGCTGTGCAATTATCAGAGGTAAATATGAAAGTTTTGAGGAGCTTCCAGAATTATGGAAGTCCTGCTCAATGCGCAGAGAGAAGGGGAGGTTGTTCCATAGGATGGAGCCAGCGGAGGAGACTGATCGACCCCCTACTCTCTGTTTAGCAAAAGCCTTTACACACAGAGTTTGTGCCAGAGGAATGTAGAGGTCTAGAACAATAATATTTAGAGAGAGAAAGTTGGAGATAGTGTGATCCCTGGGCCCAGACAGACTTGTAGATGATGCAGAGGGATTTTAATGTAATCTGTGCAGCAACCAAGAGCCAGTAAAGAATCTTTAGGACAGGTGAGATGTGGTCCATCGGCTTAAGGCCAAGGATAAGTCTTGCTGCCCTATTCTGGATTAACTGGAGGGGTTGCAGAGTGGAAGAACGTAGATTCAGGAGGAGGCTATTGCAATAGTCAATCCTAGGTAACATTGAGCCTCTGTGGGAAAGTGAGAAAAGGAAGAATTCCTTTGAGAAAGAAGAGCTGAAAGTGGAACGTGTTGGCAATGTCCTGAGTGTGAGGGAGGAAGGAGAGAGAGAAGAGTCCAAGATGACTCCAAGGCTTCTGGCTTCAGAGGAAGGAGCCTGGGGAAAGCCCATGGAGGAAGGCCAGAGTGTGGGTAAGAAGGAGGGAACAGGGGTCCCAATGGGAAGGATCTCAGTTTTCCAGGCATTGAGGCAGAGATCATTGGCGGTGCACCAGAACTGGATGTCAGATAGGCAGTCAGGGATGATGGAAGGTGCAAAAGGGTCTGCAGGAAGTTTGAAAAAGAGTTGTGTGTCATCAGAATAACACTGGACGTTGGGGGAGAAAGAGGATATGAGGTGATTAAGCAGAGCAAGAAGAGCCAAGGGGAGAAGATAGAGCCCTTGGGAACACCACAGGTGGAGAAGGAAGTAGGAGAGGAGAAGGAGCCCAGGATGACCTGGGACCTGTGGTTGGTTATGAAGGATATCAGCCATTCCAGTGCCCGGTCCGAGATACCAAGGGTATCATGGAGCCATTGTGTGAAGATGGAATGGTTGACTGTGTTGAAGGCAGAGGAGAGATTGAGTAGCATGAGTACAGCTGGTGAGTTGGAGTCAAGAGATGTGAGCAGTTCTTCACGGGGGTTCAGAAAAGCTGCTTCTGTGCCTCCGGATGCTCAGAATCCAGATTCCACTAACAACTTTGGTGTGCGAGTTGAATTGGGGAAAGGCATGCTTCTCCAGCAGTTACCCCAGTTACCCAAGGAACAGGGTGATGGAAATAGGGCGGTAGATGGCTGGACAGGTAGGGTCTGCTGAAGGTATTTTCAGGAGGGGACGCACAAGGGAGTGTTTGAGGAAGGAAGGGAAAGATCCAGTTGCAAAAGAATGATTACAGAAATCAGCGAATACAGGGTTCAAGATAGCCAATGTTGTCCTTGATGGTTCTGGATGAGCAAGGGGAAAGAGATATTCATGGAGCGGACAATTCTGATGACTTCTTCAGGTGTGACAGGGGAGAGGGAGGAGAGGGAGGAATGAGGAATGAGGAGGGTGAGGGGCCAAGGGAGGCAAGGTGGAGTGGGATGGGTTGGGAGGGTGAGTAGCAAGGGTGTTCAGGATGTCCTGACATTTTGTGGAGGAGTGAAAGGCCAGTGCATTTCAGAGAGCCTGGGAAGGGAAACGGGAGGAGGAGACTGCAGAAGGTTTGGATAGTTCCCAGCAGATCGTGAAAAGTTCAGCAGTGTTGTTGGATGCACCGGAAATCCGTGCCTTTATGTTGGCTATTTCCTTGCCATGGAGCGGGTGACAGGCCAGTTTATCAGAGGAATACTCCAGAGGTTTGCCACTTACATACAGCCGCTCTGTACTTTCATTTCAGAGCTGCAAGTTCAGAGTCATACCAGGTGTTACGCTGAGAGGCGGGTTTCAGGTGGATCCTCATGACTGGGGCAAGAATGTGAAGAGTATTGGTAATGGATACATGGAGGCTGCTGAGAGCAGAGTCAGCTGTAGAGTTAGTCGTAGGGGGCGAGGTGGGATGAAGATGGAGGTGAAAGCAGAAACTGACACCTGTTTCATCAGGCAGATGTTAGTGCATGACATTGGTAGGACTTTTAGGGGTGCGGACAGACGGCCAAAGGGAACCAAATGGGAGGAGAGGAGAGAATGGTCTGACCAAAAGAGAGGGGTGACAAGTAGGGAGGAGAGAGAGAGGCCAAAGTGAATGAGGGCATCCAGAGTGTGTCCAGCGGAGTGGGTTGGACCAGAGGTGAGAATGGAGAGGGATAGAGAAGAGCAGAGGTTAATAAGTAAAAAGAGTAGTTGTTGTTACCGGGGAGTCCAACTGGATGTTGAAATCCCCCAAGAGGAGGAGATTGGAGGTGGATGAAAGTAAGGAAGAAAGGGAAACTGAGAGGATCAGGGTGGTAGTGCCTGGTGGCCAGTAAATGGTGGCAATGGTCAAGGAGGGCGAGATGACCAATTTGCAGACAAGACTCTCAAAGGAAGAGTAGAGCTGGGTGGGTAAAATGGAGGAAGGAACCCACTCGAGGAAGATTAAGTCAGCCCCACTGCCAGCACGGTGAGATCGCGGGTTGGCTATGATTTTGTAGCCATCAGGGAGGAGGGAGTCAAAAGCAGTGATTGAACTGGCATTGAACCAAGTCTCGTTTAGAGTGAGAATGTCGAGGTCAATGTCTTCAAGGAGGAGGCAGATGCCAGCAGAGTGTTTGTTGGCTGAGCGGGCATTAAGAGTTGCCAGGTGAAGGAGGTCTTTTCCTTTGAAAGTTTTCTGAAATTGGGTCCAAGGGGTAGAGAGAGTAGTGGGAGGAGAAGCAGGAGGAGGCAGGAAGTTAATGAGAGATGGCAGGATCCAGTCAAACAGAAGGAGGTTGCATTAAGGCCCCTGAACCAAGATAGTGCCCGTGTAGTAGACATTAATGAAGCAACGTGAAGATGAGAAGCCGGCCAAGAGGACTTCCCACTTGGAACCACTGTTAATGCGAGCGGATGAGGAAGGAGTGAGAGTAGAGATGAGATGAGGGGTCGATAGGTCTGGAGAGGGGACAGAGAAGAGGACATCAGTGAAAACCTCAGGTGTCTGCAATGGGAAGTCCAGGGTTTGCACTGAAGATGTGTTTTTTGTGCTTTTCCTTCCTGACTTCAACAGAGAGGGTTGATAGGTGATAGTGTAGCAGTTAGAGAAGATGGGTGAAATGTTGAGAGTCATAGGGGCAAAAGAGAATAGTATAGGAGTGAGGAAAAGTGTCTGCACTGCACAGTGGCCAAGTAGGCACATAGGCGATAAATCAATTAAAAAGGAACGCGACTTTTAAGTCATAGGCTTAAATGCAAGCACAAATGGTGCACAGATGAAAAGGGCAGAGCTAAATTCTATTTTTAAGCTTAGGCCTTAAATGCAAGCAAAAATGGTGCACAGACGAAATGGCACAGCTAAATTCGATTTTGAAATATAGGCCTTAAATGCAAGCAAACAATGGTGCACAGATGAAAGGGGACAGCTAAATTTGATTTTCAAAAATAGGCCTTAAATGCAAGCAAAAAATGGTGCAAGATGAAAGGGGACAACTAAATTCGATTTTCAAACATAGGACTTAAATTCAAGCAAAACATGGTGCATAGATGAAACAGCACAGCTAAATTCGATTTTCAAAAATAGGCCTTAAATGCAAGCAAAGATGGTCCACAACAGATGCAGTGAGTGAAGTGGTAGGATTAGGTGTAGGAAGGCAGGAAGAAAGAGAAGAAAGGCACATGACAAAGTTCAGTTTGTGGAGGAGGCAAAGGGATAGTTCAGCTATCACTCACTAGTAGGTGTGCATGAAGCTTGATGATCTCTAGGTTCGATGTCACTTGAGAAGCAGTCATGATGTCTGGTGGTAGAATCATAATTTGAGAGATGGCAGAGTACAGAGAAGGACCTCCAGGCCCTCCTCAGCCCAGACAGGGACAGACAGCGGGCCTTAGTCAGGGCCTTTGTCAGGGCATTGCTCACACCTTCCCGGCAACCTGATTGGTTATTTGCAAAAAGGTTAGGCCAATCAACACAGCAATAAGGCAGATGGTGGTGGCGGTCATGATGGAAGTGTGTGGCTCAGGATGATGAAAGGCTCCACAGGGCAAGCAAAACACTGAGCACACTTGCCCCAGTGTTTTGGTTGGGCAAATCCCAATAAAGATGTTGAAAATGGCAGATTCACCTTCCCATTCACTGTGTAAGTAATTGCAGCGCCACTCGTGCACAGAAATGAAAATCAAAATTATAGTAATTTCATGCATATGCAGCTCCTTTAATCGTTACCTGATGTGCATGCTGCTGGGGGAAGTGATTCCTCCCCCTTGTGGTCTTGGAGGCTGATGGTGGAGGCAGCGACCACCTAAGCCTGACAAAGTTCTTATATATTCTTTTGATATTATCTAATAAGGGTGAAACCAGGTATGTAGTTGTCCTGGCAGCCTTGTAAATGGCTGTCTTGGGTTGATTATGCTATGTATAAAGTAGCACTGCCCTCTTAGACAAAGACACTTTCCTGGAGAAAAAGGTTTGGGCTAATTTGCATACCCACAATGCCTTGCTGTTGTGGCTCAGAACTGGAGGTGAATTTCTATCAATGGCTACTAAGTGGAGTTGTGGAATGTGTGACTTGGCTCAAATGGACTTTCCAACTTTCACATTTCTGGTGAAAGTCTTTTTTTGTTCAAACCTTTTTAAACCCACCATAACTTTCTTTGTGTTGTTCATTATAGATACACTCTTGACAATTTCCTGCACTTTATTGAGCTTTTCAACATCTTCATCAACACTGCTGCCGTCGGCTCCCACGATTTCTATACCAACCACTAATAAAGGCAAAATATGGTCTGTACATGCATGGAAATAATTACCAAGGTTCTTGCATCAACAGCACTACGAGGAGAGTGGAAAACATAAGGACATTAGCTACATACTCATGAAGACGTTCAATCATACTCCCAATTTTCTAGAAGGGCAATAGGTCTGATCCCACAGCCTATCGCCCTATTGCCCTTCTTGACTGTCTGGGCAAAATATTTGCCCGTCTAGTCTTAAAACAATTCAATTCATGGCTAGATGTGAGTAAATTGTGAGATCCATTCCAAACAGGATTTTTACCCGGGCTGGGTACTGCAGTAAATGTCATCACTTTAAACTCAATCATTCATCATGCTCGTCAACGAAAACAAGCATTATATATGGCTCTCATTGACTTTTGTATGGCATTTGACGCAATTCCCCATGAGATATTGTATAAAAAACTCATGGATAAAGGCTGCTCCTGGCACGTTCTGAAGTGGATCATTCAACTGCATACAGACACTTCCGTACAAATTAGGGTAAACAATGAAGGCTTACTATCTGAACCAATACAGACCGCACGCGGCTTAAAACAGGGTTGCCTACTACCGTCGGTGACATTCAACTTCTTTATCTCGGACATAAGACAGTAATTTGAATCCATCATCACAAATTCACCGAAAATTAATGGTGTCCAGATCAAACACTTGTTATATGCAGATGATATGGTGCTGCATTCAAAGACCGCAAATGGTCTTCGTGCTCTACTAAAGATTCTAGACAGGTATACAGTAGCAAACTGCATAACTGTTAACATACTGAAAACCAAGGTAATACAGTTTGGAACAACAAAACAGCAACGCACTGCTCACCAGTGGCCACTTCAATCCACAACCTTGGATACAATCTTGTTTTATGTCCACCTAGACACCTTTGTCACGCATAATCAAAGTCCAAATGCTGATGATTTCTGTGTTAAACAAAAAGCATTGTGATAACACACCCTGGTGAGGGAGCAGGAGTATTAATTGTGTACCCTGCTAAACTACAAGAAATATTGATACTGGATACAGGTAAGGTAGCTGAGAATACTTTATGGTTTCAAGGAAATGCAATGATGGAAAATAATGCAGCACAGGGATAAACTGATATGGTTTCAACAAGAGATAATATAATCACTTTTCCCCTTGTGGCAATTCACTCCCCCACTATGCAACATCAAAGAGATGGAAGAAGATCACACAATTTTCAGGAATATAATCAAATGCAATACAAATTCAGATCCCCCCTAGCAAGCTTGGAGCAACCGGTATGCTTTTAAATCATGCAGAAATACTTTTAATGTGATTTACAATGAAGTGAAAATATGCTAAAAATGATTTTGATTTTAATTCCCTATAGAAGATTCAGGGTAGGTGACAACTACTTTGAATTAGTTCAGGTCAACACTAGCAATGATTCATGAGGGATTATCAGGTTGAAAACGAATTTCAGCAATGGAAGCAAAAGACAGCGATTTTTGACAGGTGGAGAAATAGAGTCAAATTGCAATTCGCTGCACTTTTTCCGAGTCCGAGTGGGTCGAGCGCAATTACGGAAAAACTATAAGGAGTAGAAAGTCTGTTTGAATGCTTAGATTCTTAGCTTTAAGATGACAGTTAAATCTCGTTCCTAGCACGTATGGTTCAAAAGATACGGACGATTTAGTGGAGGTAGATTCTCAGAAATAAAGTAAGTTTCAAATGACAAATTACACTTTCACAGGTTTGAAATTACAGAATGGACACATTATTTCTATGCTGTTCTAAATATGTGGAAATGGTTTGAATTAGATTATTTTAAACTAAGAGATTGGTTTTGCACAGCTCTGGCTGGATACTCACTCCTAATTTTGGAAGGAATGGGCCTCGTCACAGATCTGGTCAACATGTTTAGCTGCGGTTCTCTCTGCTCTGCTGGTCTGGATCTCTGGTTCTGGCAAAAGTTCTGGGCACTGCACAGTGGTCTGGTCTGGGTCTGGTCTGCAGTATGGATACAGCTCTGCTTTCTGGGTCTGGTACTGGCACCGCGGTCTGGTCTGCGTCTCTGGTTCCGGCAAAGGTTCTAGCCAGAGGCAAACAGCACAGCCCAGCTGTTAAATAGTTTGGTTAGGTGGCTGGATTCTGAGGCCTGCTGAGAAGGATTCACCTTTTGGACTGGGACTCTCTGCTGCAAGTTCTGAAGTCTGGATTCTAAGTTCTGGTTCTGGAGTCTTCTGGATATTGTCTCGTCCCGCAAAGTGCTTCACAAGAAATCAGTTTGAAGTGAAAAGTGAATGTCCCTACCTGGGTCTCATTGGCTCTTTTTATGTCTTTTGAAAGTGGGTGCGAAGGCTGACTTTCTATGCCCAACCCTCTGAGGATCCTGATAGGCTATAAGATTCTCTGTCGCCTGACTGGGGAACTGAATTGTGAGTCATCCGGCATCCTTTTTATGGCATACAGAAAGAACACTCCCCTTGTCACTTTGCACACAAATCTATTTTTGACTTAAATGCATATTTATCTAAGTACAATTGTTCTAATATTATATGTCCAGTTAAGATATTTTCTGTAGCGCCAAACCATCCGATCCCTGTCTTTGTAAGATGTTGTGTTCAATTCTGACAGAATTCTGCCCTTTTCATCCAGAACACAACCTCTAAACTTTTCCAGAATTTACACAAATGTGCTCATGGAATATGGGCATCAGATGATGAAGTGCCATATTATTAACATACAGACATTTGGAGTAATACCCTATTTTCCGCTACTACCCCCCAGAACATACCACAGAGTCCTAACACCTGTTTGTGCACAGAAAAATCACAGGAATCATGATATTATTGATATAATTTTGACAATTATGTACTATGAATTATCCATCTTTCTAAAATTATGCTCTGGCCCAGAGGGGTGTGGTTTCCCAAAGCACATGGGGGAATTTCTGGTTTGTCCACTTCCAAGGGGAAGCCATTTACGACCCGCTGATTTAGCATTTGCCTGAGCCAAGGAAAGTTCATTGTTCTGTTTCCTGCAGTCCCAGGTATTCCTCCCCTGATTCAATCAGAGAGGTGTGATCTTCTTTTGGTAGGGGCAGCAGAATGCAGCCAGGCCTGTGAATGCAGTTGCTGGGCAAGTTTCAACCCCTGTCGGGGTAGTTGCCGGGCAGAATTCAGTCCCTTTAAGCCAGGCTTCAGCCAAATGTCACTTTTGTTCCCATTTTTCTTCATTCAAATCAAACTTACAATTTTGACACATGCAGCTAGAACGCTGATTCTAAGTTCAAAACTATGACATTTAAACAGTTGCAACCTATGTGACACTCCAAAGTAAATCACTCATTTATTTTAAACATTTCGATTTTAGTGGCCGTAAATCCAATTTCACTTAAGCTGCTGACATCCACAGCTCAGCCAGTTTTGTTATGAACATTATTTTAGGTTCTTCATCTTTCCAGATTTTGTATGCACACAAGACTTCATTCTACCAGACGTCTGCTGGTGTTCAATAACATTTTGGAATTGGATTGCATTGTCTGAAATAGGCATTTTGAGCTTGCATTCAGAGAAACAAAGGTGATTTCAAAACGCTTTTTGAGCTAACAGGCACTGCTGTTTTTCCTTTGGCACCACGTTTCACTCATGGCGCTTCTGGCCCATCACGCTCGCACTGGTGGGTGGCGGGTCAGGCGACCATTTTGGTGTGCACAAAAACTGCACAGCTTTCCTGGATTCTGGCGCAAATGTGGATTCTCTAAGCCCACAGCACCAAATGTTGTAGCATAATCGTTCAAACGTGGGTCAAGACACCTGACAATATGTATTGTGAGACATGAATTGGGCCTGTTGTCTTTATATGCCATTTACAAGTGGAAAATGTGTTCATTCTATAGGAAATGTGTAATGGCGGTCTACAAGTTTGGTTTAATTAACATCATTGCGAAGTACCTTTTATTCTCAATGGATGTATTTCCTTTGACTTGCAGAACAAAAGCGCTGGAAATCATTAGTGAAATAGGTATATCAATATCATTATTATTAGAGAATCCAAATAAAGCCAAGATACGTTTATGGGAGTATGATTGGATACAAACAAGAAGTGCATGTACACAGTACCGCACATTTATTTATACTCCCTTTAACATGAAACGTTACGGCACAACTGAAAAATATCTGATGATTTTCCCTAATTCACGACTGCAAGATGATTTCCTGCGCTACCGTTTGAATATTTGGCCAACACATGAAATATTATACAAACGTAAATTAATATCTGTGGATGAGCTGCCATGTAGATTCTGTAAATCTGCTGTAGAAACAATGAAACATCTTTGTACGGATTGCCCGCCATTACTTATGCAGAGAATTTTACACTTTAAACCCTTACTGCAGGATCATGTCATAACGACTAGTGATAGATTGTGGGAGTTGTTGTTTCATTCTAACAGGCAGCCAATTAGATATGCCATCTTGAACTTCCTCTATAGTTTGCAACTCCTGATTAAGAGACCAAACCAAAGAAAATTGTGATTATGTATATTTTAGTTTATGAACCAGGGCTGTTGATTGTTTTATTTTTTATGATTATGAACAAAGAAGTTTAATTGAATCTTGACCTGTTACTTAGGAGTTATTATTATTGTTTTATAATTGTCATGTATATCATTTTTTTCCTTGTTATGAATTATTTAGACATGTTATGCTAAAGATCTTTCTTTTGACATTTCATAGAAGTTGAAAGAATTTTAAAGTATTTGTAACTGTATTTGTTGAAAAATCAAGTTTACTGATTAAAACAACTTATAAATAAAAAATAAAAAAAGCTACATTTAGTATCATTAGTATAACCCCATTATAAGATTTGGTTATCTTTAAAATCTTGGTGGAATGACACAGTGGGCCTCATTACGAGTACGAGTTCCAGTACCGGGTTCCTCCAATGAGGACTTCCCGGGCCATTCCAACCTTGGAGCACCCTGTAAGTCCTCATTGGAAAAACCCCAACCCCATTCCCGTTTGAGCCCCCATAGCCTCCAAGCTTGTGGCCCTATAGTGATTATATTTTTTCTACAAAATATTGTGAACAACTTGTATTTACCTGCAAGAAGTGCTTCAGCTCACCTAGACTTTTGCTCAATTAACATTGGCTGGCCTGTCTCCATGAAAGACGCTTCTAACCTCTGATTTTGTACTTTACCTTTCCTACAGGAAAGGGTTAATTTACTTTGCATTGGGGGGGTTAAAAGTACTTAATGTCAACAGTGTCCTAGTTACTTAAGTCACCTCATGGTGCAAAAACCATCTGTGTGCCATCCCAAATGGGTACTTCCTGATTTAGAGCAACTAAGAGTGTGCATTTTGAAGTGTATTTTTGTGTTACTTATAAATTGGTCCCTTCTGAAGAAAGCTTATTCAATTGACTTTTAAATAAATTAATAACTATTTAATCAAGAAACTTTGAGTGTTAGAGTTTAGTTGAATACTACTGTGAATCTCTTTGTAAAAACCCTACTGCTAACATTGACCCTGTTGAGATAACACTTGCTGCTCAGCCACACTACCAACCTGTGTAGTACAGTCTTATACCAAAGGTTGGGTTACCTATTGCCAGGAGGACAAGGTTGGTGTAGTCTCCCAAAGGGTACTGCATATAATCTTGCCTAACACAATCTATCATGTCCTTAGTCACCAGTAATACTGAGTTACAGTATATTCTTCCAGTGTCTCCTAGTTTTTTGTTTTTCCACAGAGCTGTATTCAAGCTGAATTGAACCATCAAATACATATATCTCTATGAGTGACTTAAATTCCGGATCAAATGTTTCAAGCAATTTCAAGCCTATTAACCAACTGCTTTCGATCTTTACAGCTGAGTGAATGCCCTTGTGTTTAAATATAATTAAATAGAAGAACTTTCTAAATTGATTTGTAGCAGGTTATTTACAAAATGTTTTAGGACATTAACATTCCATGGCAGACATCCTATTGACAGCCGTTCACGATAGTTCATAAGCAGTTTTCTTGTTTGTTCTGTAAAGCAGGGTGAGATGGAAATAAAATCCATTGCATTGTACACCAGAATGTCAGCATGCTCTGCACCAAAGACTGTAGTACAGTGGTGTTGAATGTTTGCCCTGACTTCAGTCTTAATTAGTGAACACTTTTCATCTACAGCTCCATATTTCAGGGGGAGAAACAGAATCTTGAAAGAAGTCAGTCACTTATACAGGTTTAAAAAAAAAAGCATGAGAAGGTATGGTTACTCACTAGTCCTTCAAAATCTAAGACCTAAAAGGATTGTATGCCACTTGGAATCATATGTTATGTTGTTATGTTATGTGCCATTTGTACAGTGGCCATGAAGCGGTGTGGTGACGAACGCCCTTCGAAGGACCATGGGCCTGGCTGCGCTTTATAAATAAACTAAATACAAAAAAAAAGGTCCAAGATGTGAGATGTGAAGGAGTATTCTAAAATTCGTGTGTGTTTTTGTAGTCAGCGTGAAGATATGTAGGGAGTAGTTAGGCTCCTGATAGCAGACCCTGTAAATCAAAATAATAATGGTAGCTGTGCCAGGCTATCAGGAGAGTTGTAGAGTCAAGGAGACTGATTATGTGTACAGTTGGACCAAATTATTTCGTGGGACACAGCTGCATTCTATTGGAAGTGGTGATGCATATCAGGGTGGGTGAAGTCGAGCAGAAATTGGTGGAGGAATACAGCTATGCTCCTTTTCAAAGGAGTGTTCAACCTACCAGTGAATGGAGGCTGAGATTTAGATACCAGAATGTCTTGCAGAGGGGGGGCCTGACGGAGACGTCATTTAGGGGTCACCAGAGGTCGCAATTGCGACCTTTGAGGTCTCCCTTGCGACCTCTGTGGTCTCCCTTGTGACCTCTATCTTAAAAAAAAACTTTTTTTATTTATTTATTTGGTAACGCAAGCTCCTGTTCTGTGGCCAGCACCATGTGGCTCTTTACTTCTGGAGTGGCTGCCTTTCTTGATCAGGCCCATTTAAAAAAAATAAGAAAAATAAGAACGGAAGTGCCACCAGTCTAACACTATCAGCACTGATCCTAAATAAGAAAGAATAGGAATACCAAATAATGTATCTTTCTGGAATTCTATACAAAACTTGCTAGACTCATTAAAGGTTTATTTCAGGCACACTTGAGGGGGTGAGTCACTGATTTAGTCTGTTCTTAAATGCCTCAACTCAGCTTTTCATCCTCCTGAGGTCGATAAATGAGTGCCAACATGGGTTGGGTGATATTGGGTGTATATTTTTTCTATATTAAGCGCTTAAGCGTAAGTGCTATATAATAACAAGTCATTATCATCTGGTCATGGACGTCTGCTTGCATTCATAGTAATTTAGTAATATGGGCCTATATTCACTGATCTTACCGATACATATGGCGATCCATTCTTGTATGAAATGTACATCACATTGTAGTGATATCATAACCATATTTTTCGTAGTGTACAATGCTATTTGATGCCACTTCCTGTTTTGTCAACGAGTAAAAGGTCGTGTTCCATCGCTTCCCGCGATATCACTTCGGGTGGGGTCAAATTACATCACTTCCTTTGATGTCATTAGGGAGTCAAGGGTCGTGTGATGTCACTTCCGCTACCCCTGACATTTTGCTGAAATGACGTCCCTGGGGCCTGACAGGAATCTTTTTTGTGTGGGCTAGGTACCACATTGTTGTCTCATCCGGTGACTAGCCCTCACATTCCTGTCTGGGGATGATAGGTCACCCAAGGGGGTGGAGTAAGTCAATCAGGAGGTGGGGGTGGCAGGTATCGAGCACCTACCGGAAAGCAATGTGATGCTATATGTGGCGGATGGTAAATGGAATTGAGTTCCAGATGATTTGAGCTTGGACTGAGAATTGATGGTCGATTTTACAACTGAAACAGGCCCCAGCAGATGGAAAGAGAGAAAATAAGGGCATGGACAGCAAGTAAGTGTTTGTGTGTGTGTTCTGTGTGTCTATGTGTGTGGGGGTAGCGGGAGTATGCTATTTTTGTGGAGTGAAAGAGGAGGTTGGGAGGTGAAACCCCCTGATTAAAAGGAAACCCAGCAAAGCAGGGGATGATGGGAACAGGCAAGGGGTAGAGGTAGGAGGGCTGGAGTAAAACACCTCCGAAATTACCATTTTCCCACTCGTTGAAGGCTGCACCCAAATCGGCCTAATACATGCAGTCTTTTTGGTATGCAGCCTGCAAAGGCTGGAATTTAGTCATAGCACTGCATCCACACACTAGCGGGCTTCATATCTTTTGTGACCTATACCTCTCCAAAGCCCCTTCTGGCCTGAGAACTATAAATACCCAGCATTTATTAATATCCAAATCTTACTTTGCTCCCGAAACAGATATACATGTTACAGAACCAAATGTGTGCCCCTCCCATATTCAATTGCATTCTGTGTGAAAGTGCTTGCAGTTGCTAACCATCATGCCTTGATGGAATGTCCTTTTTACTTCTGCCACTTTGCAAAGTTTCCCCTAGATTGTGGCAAGGATCTGAATTTCCTATTGGCACTGCTACTACAGTGGGGATATCCTTATCCTGAAACCCTACAGAAAGATGGAATATCTGGCACTACTACAGTGAGGAATGCGCTGACATCAAGGAAGCTTGTGTTCAATGTTTACACTATTTATGTGGACAGAAAATTCGATTTATGGAGGTGTTTATTTTGCATTAACAGGTTTTGTTATATGCCTTTTGAAATGTATTCCAATTTGAAATAGTAATTCTATCATCTAGTTCAGCCTGTTCCTTGCTCAAAGTTGCCATGATAGCCCCATCAGCACCAATGGTCCCTCTTGGTTTTCAAATGCCCTTGTCATTCCAGTTGGTACTTGTGATCATACATTAGCGCAAGCCGGAACAGGAGGTCATGCACTGTGTGTTGCTTATTTCATGCACATGTGATGATTTCATGGCTCTCGTAGACCATAACGATTTCAACGCATAAACAATGTTAATCATATAGTTTATGGGAACTGCAGCTCTGGCACATTGTCAGAACAAAATTGAATGAAATAGCATGCATTAAGCACAGTTTGCTTCTGTAAGTTGTGCACTGTTGCCATCACTTCTTGAGGGACATTATTTTCTCCTTTATCATTGTGATTGCTCTGTATGTTCTTTCCTGAGGTTGGAACATTCTCAATTGCAGCTTGTTATTATAATGTCAAGAACAGCTTGTTCTCAAAATGATCCAGCTAAGCACAAATTCTACACTTACTTGATTTCTAGAGACCTCCTCTAGGTTCCTTCAGGAAACAGGAAATCCGTAAATGAATCACAGAAAACTAAATGCTAGGATTATTTCAGGACAGTCCAATGATATTCATGTAAGAGTTCCAATGAGACAATGGGTCTCATTCCGAGTAGGGCGCAAAGGGATACCTGGCACCGTTAAGGACATCAGTGCCGGTAATCCCTTTGCGCCCTACTACGAGGTCCCTTTGTGGCCCTGTCCTTAACGCCTGCTTTTACCAGGCGTTATGAACGGGGTCCGCAAAGGGACTTCAGAGCTAATAATGGTAGTGTAATTTAAGGTACCGTTATTAGCACCCTCCCCTTTCCCATTGAGCCCTATGGGGCTCAAATGGGAATGGGGATTTACATTTTTTTTTTTAAACTTTGGTTTTATTGGCAGATTTTAGATGAAAAATACAGACGGCAACGCTGGGAGCGTTGTAGTTATCACTTTTAACATTGTCATCAAGCCCCCAGGTTCCCCCTCCCCCCTCTCCCCCCTCCCCAACTCCACCCCTCCCCCCAGATCAGTGTCTCATCAAATGTCGAACCGCTGGAGCTGTCGTTGTTGCTCATTGTTCATTGCCACCGACATAAGCTATCCTCTCGCGTCCAAATTGACTGGGTCAGATCCGCTGTCTCCCGGGTCCTGGGCTACTCCTTCATCCCTGTGTAGACCATTCCAGTCCCCCCCCACCATCCTGCCAGAGTGTTCTCTTATTGTCAGTGGGGGTCCCATCCCCATGCC
This sequence comes from Ambystoma mexicanum, assembly GCF_040938575.1. Taxonomy (NCBI): domain Eukaryota; kingdom Metazoa; phylum Chordata; class Amphibia; order Caudata; family Ambystomatidae; genus Ambystoma; species Ambystoma mexicanum. The sequence goes on along the minus strand of NC_090936.1, from coordinate 1,126,067,818 downwards.
CCGTGGATCCCATACCAGTTGGCCTGAAAGGTGCTCAATTCGTTATTTACCACGGCCGTCAGTTTGTCCATTAAGAACATGTTTTTGAGTTTCTTAAGCCAGTCTTCTTTAGATGGGGTCTCTGGGCTCTTCCACCTTTGTGCCAGGGCCACTCTGCCCGCTCGCAACATCGTCTCCCACATTCTTGGGTACCTATACAGTTTGGTGTCCTCCGGGGGGAGACCCAGCAACATCGTTAGGGGGTTGAGTGGGATTAGTTCCTCGGTGACCTCGGCCATCCACCCCCGTACCTTCTCCCAGAACCCCTGCACCTTGGGGCAGAACCACCACATATGACCCCTCGACCCCACTTGGCCACAACCCCTTGGGCATCTGGGGGACACTCCCGAAAACATCTTGGACAGTTTCAACGGGTCCCTGTGCCAGCCCTGTAGAATCTTGAAGTTGTGCTCCATGTCCGATGTAAATAGGTTCCCGTGAAATGCTATCTTAAAGACTTTGGACCACGCCTCCTCTGTGAGTGGTTCTCCTGCCAGGTTGTCCCAAAACCCTCGAAACCTTCTTCTCCCTTCCAAGTTAACAGTGTTCAGTATTTGATATATTTTGGAGACCGCCCCCTTCCTGTAAGAGGATTCAATTCAACACTACAGCTAAGTCAATGCCTAGTCTGGGATACTGAATGGAAACCCTTATTGATATATCTTTATGTCCAGTTCATGCATTCTGGATGACTACCCCTATATAACACCCCTCTCTTGGAATCCCCCTGACCCCACTGAGCCAAGAAGTAGTTCTGTTTTGCAAGTTTAAAGGTTTATTTGATAATTTAAACAATATATATATATATATATATATATCACGCTTTATAATAAATGAATAATTGAATATCACACTGAATCTGAGCAGTAATCAATAATGGATAGTCTGGCACTAGCACACTTCTTTATAATCAATGATGAGTGGTTATAGGATGGATCAGATAGCAACAATACTTTATGGTTTCAAATGGATGCAAGGTGGAATGAAAATGCAGTACAGAAAATACTCAATATGCGTTCAACAAAACAATGTAATCACTTTTCTCTGGCAATCCCCTCCCCCCTTTATGCAATGCAAGGAAATGGAAGGAAAGCACACAGTTCTCAGAAATGCAATCAAATGTAATTCAGTTCACCCCAGCAAGCTTAGACTACAGATCGGAGTTTTAAACACAGGCCCAAAATGCTTTTACATGTGCTGGCAATGAAGTGAAAAATATGCTAAAATGCTTTTAATTCCCTCTAGAGGTTCAGGGTGAGTGGTATCAAGTTAATATTAGTCCAGGCTCACTTTAGCAAGGATCTAGGGTGTAACTAGCAGGTTAAAAGAATTTTTGGCAACTGAAAGCAAGAAGCTTCTGTTTTCACACGTGGAGAAATTTGCAAATCAAGGCAAAATTCGCGAGTGCGTTTTTCGCGATTGCGGCAAAAGTATCGGGGGTTCTAGGTTCGTAGAAAAGCCACGATTCCCAGCTTTCAGAGGAAAGTTACTGCAAGTCTCTAGCACAAACGGTCACGGAGATATGAGCGATTAAATAAAGGTCGTTTTTCAGATTTGAAATTTTAAAGTTCAAAAAGACAAGAGCAGCTTGCAACTAGAAAATGACAGGTGACAGTTAGGAGGCAGTTCTACTTAGATTAAATAGATTGAATTATATTATTTTAACTAAGAGATTGGTTCTGCACAGTTCTGCTGGGTACTCACAATATATTTTTGAATTAGATGGGCCTCGCCACGGATCTGGTCAGGTTTTCTTCACTCGCCCCGGACGGTCTCTGCGCACAGCGTCTGGGTCAGCTCTACTCTCTCTCTGGTTCTGGAAATTTATGGATTTGAAGTCTGGATCTTTCTGCACAGCTTTCTCTAGAGATTGATGGAGGTAAAGTATGGATTTTCCGGCAGAGCTTCCAGCTGCAAATGGATTTGAAAGGTCCCTATCTGTCCTGTCTGTCTGCTTTTATCTTTTTTTAAAATGGGTGTGTGTGCAGCATCACTAGCCCCTACCCCTCTCCACTTGTCATTGGCCACTTCATCCGCTTCCACTTGATTGGGGGAATGAAATGAAGTGTCATCATGATGAGGTCTGTTTATGATACAGAGAACCCACCCCTGTCAACTTTACACACAATCTATATTTGCTCAAAAAACATATTTGCACAGGTACACATTTGTTTAAAATTACATGCACCCTTCACATATCACAGGAGGTATACCCTGTCCAAATCTGCTCTTCCTGGGAGCTTGCATTCAGAAATGGCAATATTTGCACTTTTTAACTGATTTTGCAATTTCGGACATTAACCCAAATTTACACACATGTGCGCAAGGAGTATGGACATTAGTTGATGAAGTGTCAGATTTTTCACATGCACACATTTTGAGTAATATCCTCTTTTCCGCTAAAACCCCCCTGAACATACCACCGGGTCCTAACACGTCTTAAAATGTGGGCAGAAAAATCACAAGAATTATGGTGTCATTTAAATAATTTTCACAAGTCCGTACTATGAGTTATTCATCTTGTTAGAGTTATGTTCTGGCCCCAAAGGGGTGTGGTTTCCCCCCAGCACAAGGTTGAATTTCTGGTTTTTCCAGTTCTGCCAAGCCAGCTTGCTCTCACAGGCAGTGCCCCTCCCCTGTCCTTCCAGGAGGAAGCTCCATTTACGACTCCCGCCAATAAAACATTTGCCTGAGTCAGGACAGGGCTTTGTTCAGAGCTCCTGTATTCTGTGGGGGCTCCCCTTAATTCAATTATCAGAGAGATGGCATATCCTTAGTGTGGCCAGCAAAAGGCAGATAGGCCTGGGAACACAGCTGTGACTCAAGTTTCACTCCTGATGGGGGGTAGTTGCCAGGCAAAATTGGAATCTCTTTAAGCCAGTTTTTAGTTACATGTCATTTCTGTTCCCCAGTTTTCTGCATTCAAATAAAACTAAACATTTTTACATATGCAGCTAGAATGCTGATTCTAAGTTTAAAACTATGACATTTAAACAATTGAAACCTATGTGACACTCAAAAGTAGGTCACTCATTTCTTTTAAACATTTAGATTTTTAGTGTCTTTCAGTCCAAATTTACTTAAACTGCTGAAATCCACAGCTCAGCCAGTCTTGTTATAAACCTTCAAGTCACTTCAGAATATAACTTTACATTGGATCCACCTCTCAGTAAGTCTTTCTTTGGCTTGCCTTGGGTTCATTTATTCAGTTTTACAAAAAATCTGGTGTTGTTTTAAAACGCCGGCTTTCTGATAGTGGTGAGTACTGGTACTGCACCCCTTTTTGGGATTTAAGAAAATGAATTCCCAACAGTTATGGGTTTGCTTTTGGCAATCAGCATTGCCATTCCCAATGGTTTCAGACTACTGTGTGGGTAGTCCAATGGTGGTTTTAGGCAGTGTCCTTCTGTGCCCATAACATCGGCAAAAATGAGTGGCAGCCTATTCTTCATGCATTTCCCTGTGCATTTTCTGGGAAGCTCTGGCCATCATGATGTTTTCCATGTCAGTACTGCACAGTTTTGAGGTAGGGCTTGGATGCGTGGATAAAAACATCCCACAAGCCCCCCTCTTGCGATGGCCATTCTATTTCACTAATGGGACTCGCAAGACCTGGGATGTTTCCTCATCTTCTTCCAATAGATGGCACAGTTCAGCATCTTTTTCTCCATCCGGTCGGATCGATCGGTTCTCCTCGCCGGTCCTGATGGGAATATTGGGCGGTACACTGGGCCCCTTGCGTCTCTGCTCCCGGTCTCCGGATCGTCCTCCTTGGCCCGTCTCCCGGTTTTCTTTCTCCTAGGACGACAAAGGAAGAGCGGCAATACCTATTCATAGACATATTTCCACCACTGTTGAGATAGTGGGGCAGCATATGCATTTCATCATAACGAAACATTACATTCTTATTTTGAAAAAAAAACAGTATAACTAAGAGACAGTTTCATGCAAATCACAATATTTTAGAGACTAGATGTGGTATGTTTTATGGTTGGAACTGAATTAGTCTGAGACAGTACCCGCTAGGATTCCAGAGGATTCCTCCAGTTGTTGCAGAGTGTGCCTGGGATGGCAACATTTCAACTGGTTAATGTGGACCCACTTGTCTTCCCCCTCTGCCAAACCGCCTTTGGGGATGCGGATCTTGTAGGCCACAGGGGAGATCTTGTCTATAATCTCAAAGGGTCCCTTCCATGTAGGCAAACATTTTCGCTGTCTGGCCTGGTTCCTTTGGAAATTGTATAGATAGACCCGGTCCCCCACCTGATATTCCTTCCTGGAAGTCTTCAGGTCATAGTGGGTCTTCATGCTATCAGCTGATCTTTCTAGATTCCGCTGAGCATAAGCAAAAGCATGTTGAAGGTGTTTCCTTAAATTCTCCACATACTCATGAGTTGTGGAGGCATTTATTAGTGTCTGCTCTTGGGTCCTGTAGAGCAAATGCTGAGGAAGCACCATCTTGCGTCCAGTCATCAACTCGAATGGTGACATTTTGGTTGCAGATGAAGGGGTAGATCTGATGGCCATTAGGACCAGAGGTAATCGGATATCCCAACTTGGCCCAGAATCTGCCACAAACTTCTTTAATATGCTCACAATGGTTCAGTTATATCTCTCTACTGCCCCAGACGAAGCTGGCCTGTAAGCAATATGCAACTTCCTTTAGACCCCCAGTATCTCCCACATCTTTGTCATTACTTCACTGGTGAAGTGGCTACCTCTGTCTGACTCAATCCTTTGAGGTAGACCAAAACGGGAAAAGATGTGGTTAATCATCAGGGCAGCTGCAGTTTCTGCCTTGCAATTTGGGGCTGGGAGACATTCCACCCACTTGGTAAACAAGCATGTCACAGTCAACATGTACTTATTCCCCCTAGCCGAGCGAATCACGGGGCCTACAAAGTCGATTTGTAAATCTGACCATGGCAGTGTCATCCCCCTCTTTTGGAGAGGCGCACGGTGCGTGAGGGATGATGGCTGAAATTGTGCACACACAAGACACCCCTTCAAGTATTGGTCGAGGTCCTGCCCCATGTGTGGCCAGTATGCAACCTCTCTTAAGATTTCCAGTGTTGTGTGAAACCCCCTATGACCGGCGGTGGCCGCATCATGGGCGTGACTTAACATCAGGCTTCGGAATGAGGTAGGAACCACCCACTGATCGTGGCCAGCTTTGGATTTCCTTACCAACAAACCGTCTTGGATTCGGAACATTTTTGGACATTTCATCAACACTCTTAGGTCCTCTTTCCCAATGTAATCGGTATCCGTCAGGGGAAAGTTCTCAGGGTCCTCAATGTGCTGGTAAAATTGAACAATTATGGGATCCCCCTTCTGAGCGGTAATCAAATCAGCATCAGGGTTCTCCTTGCTCCATTGTGCAATTGAAAGGTCGTTGTGAGCATTTGTCTGGGACCTAGTGATAGCAGTGACCTGGATTTCCCCCAACAGGGACTCAATCTCAATTAGATCCCCTTGGATGGCCCCGGTTTTGGCCAGCTGATCAGCTAAGTCATTTCCAGTTTTGTCTGGTCCCTCTACTTTGGAATGACCCTTGATCTTTTTCCAATAGATGGTCATCTCATTCGAGGTGACCAGATCATCAATGTTTTGGATCAACTTCCCATGTTTCAAGGGTTTGTTGTTAGCACATAACATGCCTCTGGTTTTCCAATTAACCAGGTGCTCCACGAACCCGTTCCGTACATAATCCGAATCTGTGATTATGACCAGTTCGTGGAGTTGATGCTGGACAGCAGTGAGGATGGCCTGATGCACAGCCATCAATTCTGCCACCTGACTACTTCAGGGACCAATTTTGTATCCAGCGGAGGGTTCTGGGGACTCATTCACCCATGCATTCCCTACGCCGGCCACCAGTTCTTTCTCCCCGTTGTTGTCAACATGGTAAGAGCATCCATCCACATAGACAGTGGGCATTCCCTCACACTTGTCCTCTTCAAAGACTTTGTGTGGGGAATTAAGGTATGCCTCCGTGTTGTCCTTGATTTTTAGACTTTTTTCCTCGAGACAGTTTTCTCTGGCACAATCATGTAAGTCAGCCAGACCTTGCGCAAGGGGACTCTTCTTGTTTTGGCCATATCTGACCTCCACAGGAAAGCCTTGCATTGACAGAATCCAGGAAGTAATTTGGGAATTACTCACATTTCCGGCCCGGATTCTATCACTTTGGAGATATTGCAGAGGCTGGTGTGGAGTCTCCACTATGAGGTGTTCCCCCTGGATAAACGGGCGGTAATTCTTCAATGCCCACACCGTTGCCAGGAGTGCCTTCTCACAATCGTTGAATTTTTCCTCCACAGAGGATAAAGTTTTGCTCGCATAGGAGATTACTTTATTGACCTTGTCATGCTTTTGGTATAATACTGCCGTCAAGCACGTATTAGAGAACCCCGTCTCCAGGAAGAACTCCTTGTTTCTGACAGGGTAAGCTAGGCAGGGCGCTTGTGAGAGGCTTCTTTTGAGTTGTCTTACTGCCTCGGCTTGTTCTGGACCCCATTCCCACTTGACCCCCCCCCTTCAAGAGATGCATCAGGGGTCTGGTGATCTCTGCGTAGCCCTCAATGAACTTTCTGCTGTAATTAGTCAGTCCAAGGAGGCTCCTTAGTTCCCGCAGAGTTGTGGGGTCTTTCAGTTTCTGAAGTGCTTCCACTTTCTTTTCCTGGGGACAGAGACCCTGAGGAGTAATCTCATGCCCCAAGAAATTAACACGGGTTTGACACCACTGTGCTTTCTGAAAGGAAAGTTTTGCTCCAGCGGCCCTCAACTGCGTCAGAACATAATGGATCTCCGCTATGTGTTCCTCCACAGATGAACTTTTGATGAGGACATCATCTACATAAGCCAGGTTACCCCTCGCACCCAGGTCGGGCATGGCCTTATGTAGGAAAATGTTGAATTCATTGCCGGAGTTGAGGTATCCGAAGGGAGTCCGGGTCCAAGTGTACTGCTGGCCCCCAAAGGTAAAAGCCAGTTTGTATTGGTCCTCCCTGCTGACAGGCACGGTCCAGTATCCATTGGTCAGGTCTATTGCAGTGAATACCTGTGACCCCTGAATCTGGGCCAGCCCTTGGTCAATGTAGGGCAGAGGCCATCGGGAAGTATGGACCCGTTTGTTGAGCTCCCTGAGGTCGGCGCAGAGTCTCCACTGGCCGTTTGGCTTTAATATTCCCAGCACCGGATTATTGAAGGTGCTGTGGACGGGACGGATTATTCCCCGGGACTCAAGGTTCTTAATTATTTCAGTAAGGGACTCCATTGATGCGAGAGGCAAGCGATATTGCTTCACAAACACAGGAGTCATGCCAGGGTCCGTGGGGATTGTTGTTGTGTGGATGTCAGTGCGACCACAGTCATATGAGTCTACCGCAAAGAGATCTTGGAAATCCAAGAAAACTTGTTTCAACTTTTGCTTTTGTTCCAAAGTCACACAGGAATCAGCTAGGTTGACTCTCTCTTCCACCATCTGCCTGAAGCCTGGAAAGACTTCTGGTTTGGCTATCTCCGCGGCCTCCTCCAGCTGGGTGGAGAAGTCCCTGGTCAGAGTGCTGATTTGGACCGGAGGCTTCAGGTGGGACAGGCAGCCCTCATGGACCTGGAAAATCACCTCATCCCTCCTGAAGTCACAAGTCACATCTTCCTTACCATAGGGGCAGGAAGTGTACACCAGGAAGTTCCCCCCATGCCGGGTAAAAATCCTGTCTGGTGTTGTATTGTCATCACTGTCACTGTCAAAGCAGTCCTTGGGGATTGGCCCTAACAGTTCATTACCTAAATCTATGGAAACATGTCGGTCATCAACCACCAATCCATAATGGTGCCTGCGGTTAGAGTAATACTCTTTAAGTCGCTGTTATCCACCTCTATTGGAATGGTGTCGTGTTCTATGTTGACTAATGGAGTTGGGTTTACCCCTAACCCTTGCTGTTGGAGAGAAGCATTTAGATGTATGTAAGCATCAGGGTTTTGCAAATATTGTCCTCTTTTAACTTTCACTTCCAGGGAGAATTGTCGGGTCCTTTCTGGGATGGTGACTTCCTCTTTGATCTGAATTTCAACTGCATGAGGTAGCAATTGAGCTGACCTAAATGCTTTTTCTGGATCATCAAAGCCCATGGGATTATCCGCTAATCGGGACCAAGCTTTGAAGTTTATTAGGGCCAAACTAATGGCAAAGCGATTGAGAATGTCACTGCCTAAGTAAAAAGCGGCAGGGACGTCTCGCACGACCCAACAATTGTGGACTATGCTCTTGTGACCAATGGAGATTTTGAGCATACACCTGCTTGGCAGGAGATGTTTGGAATTAGGTGCTTCCAGGTCCATTTCCCATTTGTCTATCAGTTTGAATGTGGGAATGGCTGGATCTTTTGAGAGTTGGCGGAACATGGCTTCGCTGATGAAGCTCTTACCGTTGTTCACACACACTCGAGCAAGAACAGAGTCCTTCCCATCATTTAATTGGACAGGGATGAACAACTGCTCTCCAATTTGCTGAATATCAGCCAGGCTCTGAGCTGATTTCACATCTTTCTGGACTATAGGAGTGGGAGTTTCTGATTGTGGATTAGTATAGAATCTCAGAGTGTTTCCTTCCAGCATGGAGTACCACTTTAGACTGGAAGGAAGGTTGATTTTCAGAAATAGAGACGACCCTCCATCACCAGTCTGTTGTCCTACTGCTATTACTGTCACGTCTGGAATTTGGCTATTCTGGAAGTGAAATTCTACTTGGTCAGATTTTTGTTCAACCATGTGGCAGGTGCCGTTTAAACTAACATGGTTGACACTCTGTTTTAATTTTATTGGTCGGCTAGTCTGGGTCCAGAGGACCTTGTTTACGCAATCTATTAGGGGTGACAACCTTCTCAGGAGGTCATTCCCTAGTAAACAAGGGGTGCCCTCTGGAGTCACAACTATGACCGGGTGTTTCACCTTGTGTCGCCCGATCTTAATGTCCAAGTCTGCTGTCCCCTCGACGGGAATTTCCTTCCCGTCAAAGTTCTGGAGTTGTCCAGGAAGAGAGGTGAGAGGAATTTGGTAATTCTCTCCCCTTCCTGCATTCAGTTCGTCAAAGGCCCTTCTGGACAGAAGGGTAGCTTGAGATCCAGTGTCCACCAGTGCCAAAATTGTCTCCTGCCCCTGTACTTGTACCGGGGCATAGTATCTTCCCTCCTTCTCCTCAAGGGGGCACAGATAATGCACATTTTTGGACAACTGGTGGGCTAACTTTCTGGTTTTGGACATCGCTAGCGAAGAGATTTGGGCAGAATTCGGTGGAGAGCCTTGGGAATCTGAAAGAAAAAGTTGGCAACTGGAGATCAGAACCATTGTGGGTTCCCCTGGCTCCGGTTCCGGGTCGCCCCCCCCTTTTTGGAGGCAGTCACCAGGATGGGTTTGAACCAGGGGATTTTCTTGCTGTTGGTTCTGGGATGAGATGGTGGGCGGCGGTAGCTCAGTCTCCACATCTCCCCAGTCTGGATTTGCATCCCTAGGGACCCATTTTTCTTTGGGAGGAGTTCCCCCCTCTCTGAAGGAGAAGATCCTTTTCCCAGGATCCTCTGAGGATCCCTCTCCCTCAAATTGGAAGATCTGTACCTCCTCCTCAAACTGAGTCGGTTTGGGTCTTTTGTTTCTCCTACCCCCCCTCTGCTCCTTAGGAGGCAGACTTTCAGGGGCAAGAGATTTTGTTTCCGGTTCCTGGGTTTCCAGGGGCTGTTTACAAGTGAGGAAGGAAGCTTCCTCCAAGGCTTTACACCCCCCTTCCCCTTGTGCTCCTCCCTGGGAATCGGTGAGTTATCGGGGTGCTGCCCCCGTCATTGTTCTGGAGCACCAGGTCCAGAGTTGGGTGCGTTCTGCGCCGGCATGCCGATCTGAGGGTTCTGCTGAGCCCTCAGTATTTGACCCAGATCCCGTGCCATATTTTGGACCTGGCGCTCTAACTGGGAAACCCGCTCAGGCTGATACGGGGCCCTGTTTTCTCCCCTGGGCTGATCCCGGGAAGGGTAACTATCCCTTCTCTGGTAATACCCCAGATTGGGAAGATTTGGGTACCCCTCCACCCTTGGCCTCCCCTCTCCCGGATTAGGTTGTCTGGGCTCAGGGAATTGGGGAAAGAAGGATGGATGATTTTGGGGTTGGAAATTGGGTGGATACCTGGGGAAAAAGTTCTGCCCAGGATTTGGAGAATTTCTGCCCTCCGGTGGGAAGTTAGGAGGGAAGTTCCCTGGGTTAGGTGCTTGGCTGGACCCCCCCCCTTGGGCTGGAGGAGTCCACACATAACCCAGGATGGGTCGATTTCCCTTGTAACGGGGACTTACATAATCAGGAGAGCGAGGGACCCCATTTGTGGGGCTGCCTCCCTGGCTCCCTGTCTGTGACTGGCCCGAGGACCTTCTGGGCCTAGCATTATTAGGTGCAGGTAGGTTTTTAGGCCCCCCCATCTCCAAATCCAAAACGGGGGTGACCTTTACCTCTGCCACCTTGGCAGCAGCAGGGGTGCTGTTGGCTTTGGGGTTTTTCTGGGCATTACTTTTGCTATCTACCGGTTTCTGCACCTCATAGATCCGGGTAGCCTGTTCAATGACCCAGTCTAAAGATATTTTCTCGTGAAAATCCCTCACGAGCTGGGTCATTATGTATTTGAGCAAGGCATGAAAAAATGTATTAATGAATTCTCTACTGTCTGTGCGCACCCTTCTGGTGGTCTGTGCAAAAGCACGTTTCAGTTCTTGCACAAATTCTTGTGGGGCCTGATCCTCCCCACATTGCAAATTGTAGGCTGCCTTGCGAGCCTCTTGAGGATTTCTGTGAACAGAAAAATGTTTCAAGATGGCCGCCTTATAGGTGGACCATCTTACATGATTTTGGTCCTCCAGCCCCGCAAAGAAACTGGAGTATTCCGGGGAGAAGGTCCACTTTACATATTGAATACAGCTTTGGCTGTCCTTCAAATGGAAAGTCTCCATCATTTGCTCAAACAACTCTAAGTGCTCCCAAGCAGAATACTTGGCATTCTTATGATACGGCATGATGACGCTCCTGATTGCCTTAATCTGCTTTAAGGGGTCCTTAAGCAAGGCCCTTTTTGCCTTACTGGCCCTTTTGGTTTGGGTAACCCTGGTCCATTCATCTTCTGACTCAGAGGCACTGCTCCCAGAGGTTCCCGTCAGATCTTCCAGGTTTTCCCGGATTCTGCGAGCCTGGGAATGGCTGGCAGAATGTGGGGACCTGGTCTCCTGTTTCCTGTGGTGCTCAGAGGAGTCTTCAGATCCCTCCTTGCGGCCAGGATTTGCTGGGTACCCCCCCCCCACTGACCTAACTGGGCAGAGGTTTTCAGAATTCCCTTAATGGGCCTACTCTCCTGGGGTTCCCCATTAAATTGCACCGTGCTTGGGTGCCCATACCCGGATGCCCGCCCCTCCATTCCTGGGTGGTACTGGCCTATGAGCCCCATGCTTCTGGCTGGATAGTTATCTGCCATCCCTGTGGCCCTGTGCTCATGTGCGCCAGGGGACATGGGGGTGACAGAGTCCAGGGACTGAGAGAGATAAAGGCCTCTGGTACTAGGGCTCCTGGGGTTATGCTCAGGAGTTTCTCTTTCCCAGCGAACCTCATCTCTATCCGCCCCTGCTCCCTGTTGCAATGCAAGAGCCTGCGCCTTCAGTTCCTCAGTTAAGGCCTTACTAGACTCTATCAGTCTCTCCTGCATCGCTACCTGTTGTTGGAGCCTATCATTGTGCTGGCAGAGAGCCTCATTCTCTCTCTGCGTTTCCTGATTGGTCCTGGAGCACTGGGCCAGTCTTTGCTGCAGGAGGGTTACCTCCTGAGCTGTGTCCCTATTGGCCTGCTCCTGTCTTGCCAGAGCATCCTCCACCCTCCTGGTGTGCTCTAGCAAGTCCTGGTGTTCTTTTTGGAGGTCACCCAGTCCCTGGTGGGCCAGGTGATTTTCTTCCAATTTCCTTTTTAAGTGGCAGACTTCCTGGCCTAAGGTATCCCTTTCCTGACTAAGAGCCTGCATCTGTGCCGCCAGGTCGTCCCTTTGCCTTTGGAAGGCACCAGCTTTCTGGCGCTCCTGGTCAAATTCTGCCTGGGTATCCAGATCTTTCAAAATCAGTTTATTGCTCTCTGCCTTCTCCCTATCTAGGTGGCTTTTCAGGGTGACTACCTGCTCAGCACATGCCCTATTGAAGTCTAACTGTTGCTCCAGCTTTTTCTGGCTCTGCAGTAGGGAGTCCAAACCTTCTTGGTACTCCTTCTGCAAGGCCAGAAATCTGGTATCCTGGTCAGCCTTTTCCTGTTGCAGGATGTCCATATCCCTCTTTATTTTAATGATGTGCTGTCTACTCTCATTTTCTGACTCCTGGCTCCCCTGCAGCCTCTGCTCAGAAGAGACCAGGTCAGATTGGACCTTCTCTAACGCCATCTGTCGCTTATTCGCCAGATCTTGGCTTTCAGTACATTTATCCTGCATGTCTCCCATATATAGGTACAGGTATGCCGCTATCCTAACCATCTTGTCTTGTTCATCCTTAGCTTTAGGAGCCATGTATAGTTCACTCAGGGCCACATGTAGGGGACCCTGATCTCCCCATATATCTGACCCTGTTTCAGTGACCTGTTGCGTGATGGCCTGCAGCCAGACCGTGCGGTCCTGGTGAGTCCACTCACCTCTCACAAATAACTTATGTAAGAAGTGCTCTCTGGCTATTTTCATGTCTACTAAGGTTGTCATTCTAGAGATTGGTCTCTGTCCTGACTTACAGAAATTAGTATTTTATTTTTGCAAAACAGACCTTTTTCTTAGAGCGTTCCTTTGAGGAGTGCTTTACAGCGTAACACAGCGTGTGATCCGACCGGATATGTGTATCTGGTCAGCTGGCACGCTGTATTAATCTGCACAAATGATAAATCTAATCCTAACGTCCGGCACGAGCCCCCAATTTGTAAGAGGATTCAATTCAACACTACAGCTAAGTCACTGCCTAGTCTGGGATACTGAATGGAAACCCTTATTGATATATCTTTATGTCCAGTTCATGCGTTCTGGATGACTACCCCTATATAACACCCCTCTCTTGGAATCCCCCTGACCCCACTGAGCCAAGAAGTAGTTCTGTTTTGCAAGTTTAAAGGTTTATTTGATAATTTAAACAATATATATATATATCACGCTTTATAATAAATTAATAATTGAATATCACACTGAATCTGAGCAGTAATCAATAATGGATAGTCTGGCACTAGCACACTTCTTTACAATCAATGATGAGTGGTTATAGGATGAATCAGATAGCAACAATACTTTATGGTTTCAAATGGATGCAAGGTGGAATGAAAATGCAGTACAGAAAATACTCATTATGCGTTCAACAAAACAATGTAATCACTTTTCTCTGGCAATCCCCTCCCCCCTTTATGCAATGCAAGGAAATGGAAGGAAAGCACACAGTTCTCAGAAATGCAATCAAATGTAATTCAGTTCACCCCAGCAAGCTTAGACTACAGATCGGAGTTTTAAACACAGGCCCAAAATGCTTTTACATGTGCTGGCAATGAAGTGAAAAATATGCTAAAATGCTTTTAATTCCCTCTAGAGATTCAGGGTGAGTGGTATCAAGTTAATATTAGTCCAGGCTCACTTTAGCAAGGATCTAGGGTGTAACTAGCAGGTTAAAAGAATTTTTGGCAACTGAAAGCAAGAAGCTTCTGTTTTCACACGTGGAGAAATTTGCAAATCGCGGCAAAATTCGCGAGTGCGTTTTTCGCGATTGAGGCAAAAGTATCGGGGGTAGAAATGCGCTTCTAGGTTCGTAGAAAAGCCACGATTCCCAGCTTTCAGAGGAAAGTTACTGCAAGTCTCTAGCACAAACGGTCACGGAGATATGAGCGATTAAATAAAGGTCGTTTTTCAGATTTGAAATTTTAAAGTTCAAAAAGACAAGTGTAGCTTGCAACTAGAAAATGACAGGTGACAGTTAGGAGGCCGTTCTACTTAGATTAAATAGATTGAATTATATTATTTTAACTAAGAGATTGGTTCTGCACAGTTCTGCTGGGTACTCACAATATATTTTTGAATTAGATGGGCCTCGCCACGGATCTGGTCAGGTTTGCTTCACTCGCCCCGGACGGTCTCTGCGCACAGCGTCTGGGTCAGCTCTACTCTCTCTCTGGTTCTGGAAATTTATGGATTTGCAGTCTGGATCTTTCTGCACAGCTTTCTCTAGAGATTGATGGAGGTAAAGTATGGATTTTCCGGCAGAGCTTCCAGCTGCAAATGGATTTGAAAGGTCCCTATCTGTCCTGTCTGTCTGCTTTTATCTGTTTTTAAAATGGGTGTGTGTGCAGCATCACTAGCCCCTACCCCTCTCCACTTGTCATTGGCCACTTCATCCGCTTCCACTTGATTGGGGGAATGAAATGAAGTGTCATCATGATGAGGTCTGTTTATGATACAGAGAACCCACCCCTGTCAACTTTACACACAATCTATATTTGCTCAAAAAACATATCTGCACAGGTACACATTTGTTTAAAATTACATGCACCCTTCACATATCACAGGAGGTATACCCTGTCCAAATCTGCTCTTCCTGGGAGCTTGCATTCAGAAATGGCAATATTTGCACTTTTTAACTGATTTTGCAATTTCGGACATTAACCCAAATTTACACACATGTGCGCAAGGAGTATGGACATTAGTTGATGAAGTGTCAGATTTTTCACATGCACACATTTTGAGTTATATCCTCTTTTCCGCTAAAACCCCCCTGAACATACCACCGGGTCCTAACACGTCTTAAAATGTGGGCAGAAAAATCACAAGAATTATGGTGTCATTTAAATCATTTTCACAAGTCCGTACTATGAGTTATTCATCTTGTTAGAGTTATGTTCTGGCCCCAAAGGGGTGTGGTTTCCCCCCAGCACAAGGTTGAATTTCTGGTTTTTCCAGTTCTGCCAAGCCAGCTTGCTCTCACAGGCAGTGCCCCTCCCCTGTCCTTCCAGGAGGAAGCTCCATTTACGACTCCCGCCAATAAAACATTTGCCTGAGTCAGGACAGGGCTTTGTTCAGAGCTCCTGTATTCTGTGGGGGCTCCCCTTAATTCAATTATCAGAGAGATGGCATATCCTTAGTGTGGCCAGCAAAAGGCAGATAGGCCTGGGAACACAGCTGTGACTCAAGTTTCACTCCTGATGGGGGGTAGTTGCCAGGCAAAATTGGAATCTCTTTAAGCCAGTTTTTAGCTACATGTCATTTCTGTTCCCCAGTTTTCTGCATTCAAATAAAACTAAACATTTTTACATATGCAGCTAGAATGCTGATTCTAAGTTTAAAACTATGACATTTAAACAATTGAAACCTATGTGACACTCAAAAGTAGGTCACTCATTTCTTTTAAACATTTAGATTTTTAGTGTCTTTCAGTCCAAATTTACTTAAACTGCTGAAATCCACAGCTCAGCCAGTCTTGTTATAAACCTTCAAGTCACTTCAGAATATAACTTTACATTGGATCCACCTCTCAGTAAGTCTTTCTTTGGCTTGCCTTGGGTTCATTTATTCAGTTTTACACAAAATCTGGTGTTGTTTTAAAACGCCGGCTTTCTGATAGTGGTGAGTACTGGTACTGCACCCCTTTTTGGGATTCAAGAAAATGAATTCCCAACAGTTATGGGTTTGCTTTTGGCAATCAGCATTGCCATTCCCAATGGTTTCAGACTACTGTGTGGGTAGTCCAATGGTGGTTTTAGACAGTGTCCTTCTGTGCCCATAACATCGGCAAAAATGAGTGGCAGCCTATTCTTCATGCATTTCCCTGTGCATTTTCTGGGAAGCTCTGGCCATCATGATGTTTTCCATGTCAGTACTGCACAGTTTTGAGGTAGGGCTTGGATGCGTGGATAAAAACATCCCACATTCCTTGACGTGGCCGTGTCCAGGAACTTTTCAAAGGGGGTCAGCTGTCTCCGTAGGTTCTGGCCCCATGTTTGGTCACAAAGGATGCCTTTCAGGCGCAGATATTCAAAGATTGAAAGGGACTCCCGCCCAAGTGCATCTCGCAGGGTCTCGTAATCGAGGAACTCGCCCTCTTTGAACAGTTGTCCCGCCCATTCCAAACCCCCATCCGACCAGGACTGAGCTCTCCTGAATCCCCTACTACCTAGTTTGGGCGGGTGGCCCCAGAGCGAAGACATTGGAGAGGGCAACGTCGTGAGGTATGAGGTTGTGGGTCCCTCCCTCCAGATTGTCCAGAGTATTCCGAGGGTTGGGTTGGCTTTCAGTTCGCTAGGGATGAGTCTACATGGCAGCCACAGGAGGTCGCGCACTTTCAGAGGGTGGGCGTCCATGTCCTCCAGGTATGACCAGTAGGTGCCCATCCCCTTCTTCATGTGCTCCAGCAGGACCCGCAGCTGGGCGGCCCGGTGGTAAAGGAGAAAGTCCGGTAGTCCGAACCCGCCCTCCTCTCTAGGTAATGTTAGGGTGGCCTTTCCTATCCTCGGGGCCCTCCCCTGCCATACAAACTCGCGGGTTGCTTTTTGTAGATCACGAAGCAACTGGTCGGGGACCTCCGTTGGGAGCGCGGTGAACAAATATAGTAATCTCAGCAGTACGTTCATCTTTATCGCTGTCATGCGCCCATACCAGGACAGAATCATACCACCCCATCTCCTCAAGTCAGACGTGACCCCCGCTATGATAGGTCCATAGTTCACCGGGGCCAATCTCAAAAGATCTCTAGTCAGGGTCACTCCCAAGTACCTAATGGAATCCTTCCCCACCGTAATCCCCGCACACCTGTCCCGGGGGTCCAACCACGGGTCCTGGACCCTCATGGGTAGGAGCTTTGACTTTGCTGCATTTATTTTTAGTCCTGAAAACTGCCTGAAGGTTGTTATCAGACGCAGGAGGGGGGGGAGCGAGGAGCTAGGCTCCACCAAGTACGCTAGGATATCGTCAGCGAACAGGGAGAGCTTGAACTCTACTTCTCCCCTTTTGATCCCTTTGATGTCGGGGTGGGCCCGGACTGCTATGGCCAGAGGTTCCATCGTCAGGACGTAGATTAACGGAGAGAGTGGGCACCCCTGTCGTGTTCCCCTCGTGAGGGGGAATGAATCGGAAAGCTCCCCGTTCACCTGTACTCTCGCTGTTGGGGCTCCATAGAGGGCGGAGACCCAGGTCCTGACATGAGGCCCAAAGCCCATTCGGCGGAGGAGGAGTTGCATGTACCTCCACTCGACCCTGTCGAATGCCTTCTCGGAGTCCAAGGAAAGCAAACTAGCCTCTAGATCTGATTCCTGGGCATAGTGGATTAGATATATAGTCTTCCTGATATTATCCGAGCCCTGCCTGCCCCTCACGAACCCCACTTGATCCCCGTGTACTAGCTTGGGCATTATCCCCTCCAACCGTTTACCCATCACCTTAGCTAGGATCTTAACATCTATATTTAGGAGAGAGATCGGACGGTAGGAGGAGCAGTCAGTGGGGTCTTTTCCTTCCTTGGGCAATACCACTATGATGGCTCTCATCATCGTTTCCGGCAGGGAGCCCCCCTCCAGTACTGCATTGAACACCCTCGCCAGGTGTGTGGCGAAAATGGACCGGAACCTCTTGTAGAAGTATACTGAGAACCCAGCTTCCCCCAGGGACGTTCCCGCCTTCATCCCGCTGATTGCATTCTCCACCTCCTCCTCCGTAACCCCGCCCTCTAGACCTTCTGCCATTTCGCCTGTCAGGGACGGGATCTGGATGGAGTCCAAGAACTCCTCAATCTGAGTGTCTTCCCCTGCATATTCTGACGAATATAGTTGTTCATAATAACGTCGAAAAGCCGCTCCTATGTCTGGAGTGCTATGGTCTAGTGAGCCCCGTTCGTTCCTGATTGCCCTCACCATTCTGCTTCTCTGGACCTCTCTGAGCTTCCAGGCCAGAATTTTATCGGCTCTGTCCCCCTTCTCTTAGTACTTTTGTTTCACTAGCTGGAGATTGCGCTCCGTTTTGTGCAACAAGAGATCTTTCAATTGAAGTTTGTAATTATCTAGGGCAATGATCTGTTCCATAGCCAAGGGTGCCTCCGGGGGGCCTCCCGGCTGGAGCTGTGCGATCTTTCCCCTAAGGGATTTTTCTTGGGCCTCCCTCTCCCTTTTTTTCTGGGCCCCCATTCTTATGAGAACCCCGCGTAAGGTCGCCTTGAAGGCGTCCCACAACACGTGCGCACCCACCTCGCCATTGTCGTTCAGCTCGAAGTATTCCGAAATCGCGTCCTGCACTTCCTGCACCAGGACTTCGTCCTTCAGCAGGGAGTCGTTGCACTTCCATCGCCCTTTTCTGCCACCTCGCCATTCCCCTATAATGGTTCTACGGACCAGGTCATAGTCGGACCAAAGGACCGGGTCAACCGCATAGCCAGAGACGTATGGGCGCAGGGGCTCGTCTACCAGGATGTAGTCTATTCGGGAGTATGATGTGTGGATTGCTATCCTTCCTAATGTGAAGGAGGGGTGTTCTGCCCTGGGGGTCGGGATGGTGTCCACCAGGCCCAGCTCTGAGTTGACCCTCTGGAAAGCGCGGGCCATAATTTCATCTGCAGCCCTGGTAGGTTGGGATTCCAAGCGTTTCCTGTCAACTTTCGGGTCCAGGACCATGTTAAAGTCCCCCCCCACCACCATCATCCCGCGTACGAATAATTTCAATCTGTTCTTCACTCCCTCCCAAAATTGCACCTGGCCTTCGTTGGGGCTGTACACAACTGCAAGTGTTAAGGGGGAGCCCCGCAGGGAGCCCCTCGTCAACAGGTACCGACCTTCTGGGTCTTTCAGAGAGGCTTCTACTTCAAAGCCAATGTCCCTCGCCAGCACTATGGCCACCCCCCTTTTCTTGGTCTTGTGGGAGGCGCTGAGGACTTCCCCGATCCCCCCCCGTAGCCTCGGTTCTTTCCCCCTTGCCCAGTGCGTCTCCTGAAGGAAAAGCACATCCAGTTTGGCCCTCCTGAATTCCCTACAGACCAGGGATCTTTTGGTGGGGGTGTTCAGCCCCCTCACGTTTAGGGAGCGCACGCCCAGGGTAGGCAGATCATCAGCCATTGTCTATGATTAACCAGCTGCAGGATAGCTGACTCGTGGCACTTTCCTTGTCCAGCTCTTTTCGTGTTATCCTCTGATCCCCCGTTGCCCTTCCCCTCCCTCCCCCCCAGGTGGGCCTTAAACCTATCCCCAACTGCCCCCTGGTCCCCCCTGTGAACGTAACCACTTCAACAAACCCCTTAACCCCCTACCCCCACCCCGGCGTCCAGCCAAACAGTTCTACCATTGTTGGTAACTGGCCGGACCACCAGCCTACCGCCTCCTGCTGGGTGAATATCCAAATGAATACCTCCTTGAGCCCCCCCTACTCTCCCCTCCCCCCAATGCAACTCTCATACTTGCTGTTCCAGGAGGATCCGCATAAGTTCGGACCCCATGGTCCTGGAGTTCGGCGCGTCTTCGAGCCGGAACAGATGAGGAGTCCCCGTGGTGAGATCTTTACACAGTTCCCCCGAGACTATTGTCGCCCGCCGTGAGATGCTTCAGCTCCCTCCCTCCCCCGGGCCCGACAGTCCCGCTCCACCCTGGCCGGGTTCCGTGTCATTCCTGTCCGTCAATGGGGACGGTGGGTTCAGTTTTTTAAATTTCCGTGGGCCTGTCTTCTTTCTCCTCTCTCCTCGTGATCTGCGCGCACTGGCTTCCTCCGCGGCGAACCCGGAGGGTTCCCTCTGCGGGGTCGGGTCTATTGTGTACGCCTGTATGGCTCTCCTTATATCCTCCTCTGTGATCAGGTTCACTCGTTGGCCTTCGTATTCGAACGTGAGGGAAAAGGGGTACCCCCATCTGTAGCGCACCTCCTTCGTTTTCAGCATCTGGGTCAGCGGACGACACATCCTACGTTTGGCCAGCGTGTATGATGAGAGGTCCTGGAAAATGGACACCTGTGCGTTGTTGTAGGATATCTCTCGGGACTTCCTGGCCTCTTCTAGAACCTTCGCTTTCTCAGTGTAATAGTGGAAGCGGGCCAGAATTGACCGGGGGCCCCCAGCTCTTCCCCCCGCTCTATGGATCCGATCAAACGTAGGTTCGGTCGTCGTCTCATCCGGGAAGAGGAGGGTGATGATGTCCCTCACCACCCGGGTCAGGTCTCTTTCCGTCTCCCCCTCCGACTCCGGCACCCCAAAGATTCTGAGGTTGTTCCTCCGCTCCCTGTTTTTGAAGTCGTCCATTTGTCTTGCCCTCTCCTCGTCTCTCTTTTCCAGGGCCGTTAGTCTCAGGGTCGTGTCCAGCTCCTGGGTCGCCGCTGAGGACTGGTTGAACTCTAATTGTGACAGTCTATCCTCGACTTTGTCCACTCTGCGGTCCATGTTCTCCATTTTCTGGGCAATGTCTGCCCGCATGTCCCTAATCTCCTGCAGGACCGAGGCGAAGCCCTTTTCCATGGTAAGGGCGGGCGGAGGTGGGGTCTCGGATTGGGACATGCCGGTCCGTCGGTCCGGGTCGCTGTTCTCCCTTCTGGCGCCCTGATAGCGGTACTCCTGGAGGGTATGGCGCCAACTCATTCGGTCCTCCTACTTCTCCCCTCTGCTGGTGCGCCCCAAGGGGCAAGGGACAGGGTCCGGTCGGGGAGCGCGCTCTCTCTCCTTCTGGTATGGCCCTCCGTGGGGGGCCTTCGGTGGGCTGGCACACGCCCCACCAGACCTCTGGTGGGGGCCTCACACCCCCTCCCCCCCTTGTGTCCTCTGTCCTTGGTCAGCAGTTCTTAGGGTGGGGGGGAGCGGCCTTGGATGTCCAGTAGCGGTCTGATGTAGGGCTCTCAGGCGTGATTCCTCCAGCCCCCAGGCGGGCACTCGCCCTGGGAAGGAACCCAGGGGCCACCACCTTTTTTTTGGGCTCGGCCCCCTGTGCCCTCCGATGCGCTGGGTCCTCTGGGGTTCTTGAGGGTTGCGTGGGGGCTGGGGCGGCCTACCTCGGCTCTGAGTTTGGGAGCTCAGGCAGGCCGCCTTTCCTTAAGCCGGTCGCGGCCCGCGTATCATCCGGCTCCTCCACGGGGACTTCCCCTCCGCGCCGGTTCCTTTCACCTGTGCAGCGGGGGTGTCGCCGGCGGGTCCTCTTCCCGGGCGCCGGCGCGCTCCGTGATCGGAGTGATGAGGGGGTCGGGCGCACCAGCGAGTCCGGGCCGCCCGCGCTCACCACCTCCTCCCTCGCCGATCAGGACTCTGCCTGGGGCTCTCCGGGGCTCCTTCCTTCGGGCCGCAGAGCTCGCTCTCGGGCACCCGGGGGTCCCCAGATGCCGCTCTTTCGCCCCGGGGGGGCACCCGAGGTTCACGGGCTCCGCGGACCACAAATGTCCCGTGGGAGGGTTGCGGGGGGGGGGCTCAATCCCTCTGCGCAGCCCAGTTACGGCGGGAGCAGCGTGTTCAGGCTGCCATTGCCTGTGCGCCCCCTGGTGGCCTCAGGATTTACATTTTTAATGGGTACTTACCGGTCCCGCAAAGGTCGGACTACACTGGTAAGTCCCCATCGAATCAGGGCGGACACGGTACCGGTATTGGTGCTAGTCATGGCGCTAATAGCCATGACTAGCACCAACCTTGGAATGAGGCCCAATGTATTGCCCTTCTTAAGCTGTCTCCCAGCTTATTTTCTTCTGCAGTTAGTCAGCTGATGCAAGTGAATCTAAGTAACATGACCACTGCCCCACCAACTTACTGATCGCTGCTAATTGTTTTGTGCTCTTTTTTTCCTATCCTCACCCCTTCCTTTACTTTCTTAAGTTGCCTCCTCTCAGCCTCTTTCCTTTTGCAGTTGCACGAGCTGCACAAAATGATCTAGGTCATGTGACCCCTGCTCCTCCTAATCACTGCTAATCTTTTGTTTCCCTTTTTGGTGCTCGTTTTCTTGGCCCTCCTTCTTTCTTTCCCTGCTGAAGCTGCTCTCCATTCCTTTTGCAGTTGGTCAGCTGCTGCAAGAGTGGATCCAGGTCACATGACCTGTGCTACAAAAACCTCCAAATCACTGCTAACCTTTTGGTGCCCATTGTGATGCTATTTTTCTTAGCCCTGATTTTTTAAATTCAATGGGCCTCATGAGTCCGGCGGTAGCCGGGCAGGTAAAATGGACAGTCATTTTTTTCTGGCGCCCGTCAATGGTGTTTTACCGAGGCATTACGGCCTTGGCAGTCCCGGTAATTGCCCATTGCTGGGTACCGGAAAATATTACTCCCCATTCCCATTCGAGTCCCATTGGACTAAATGAGAATGGGGATGACAGATGCACCGGCATCATTCATGAATGGTGCCGTTGCATCGGTCAAGGTCTGCAAGCAGGTGCCTTTCCGACGGCCAGGTCAGACCTGGTGGGCGAAAACGCACCCACTTGCAGAACTCGTAGTTTGCCAGTCTGGAAAAAACAGTACAGCACCATTGTTTCCAGACCGGCAACCTTGTAATGACCCCCAATGTCTTAATCTTAATGGGATGCGGGTGCAAAATCTCAGGCAGAGAAATTAAGACTGAACAAAAAATATTAGCCGGCGGCCTAGTACTAACAGTTCTCAATAGGTATGGTAGAATGCGCAAGGATCAATTTGTAGTTTGCTTTGACACATATTAGAAGCACCATATATCAATAAAGAAAGAGCAAATATGTATTCATGTTGTGGATACAATGGTTAAAAATATGGTGACGTATTTTGCATATAGCAGTAATATACAGTCTTACGGTTTCAAAGATGTGTTAGTAAGTAGTTGATATATGAAGAAGTGTGAGATGGGGTCCGAGAAGTGTTGCAATAAAGGCTAGGTCCATGGAGTTAAGGTAGCAGGAGTACCTCCATTTTGGATTTTAGGGCACGTTACAGGATGTGTTTGTGAAAGTATGGGAAACAGGCTTAACGTGAAGCTATGACTCTGTCCAGTCTATCCAGAGATGAGTTCTCCTTCCATTGCCCAGAGAGAAGTCATGCTGACAAGTTAACAGGCAGACCTGCTGTGCCAATAACAATTAAATGAGGGCAGCTGCAGATCTGGGAGCTGGCAAAGGAATGTTAGGTCCAGGGAGGAGGGGTAGCAATGCACCTTTTGAAGGTTGAATTCATGTGACCGGGTGTGATGTTAAGAGGCCTGGTTGAAGAGTTAGAGCACTACTGCTCTCACCCAAAGAGTGGTCATCCTATTTGAACTTCAGCCGCTGCATCCAAGCGCTCAATAAATAAGCAAAATTCAAACATAAGAGTGGTGCCCCGTTCACGTCCTTCATGGACAATTAGAATTGTATATAGGTGGTAGCCAAGGGGGAATCATGTTGTACTGTTTATTATGCATAGTTCTGTTAGTTTGCAGTTTTCCGCTATAAAAGGTGAAAACGTCTTTGGGCAGAGTGAGCGCCGTGTTGGTTCAATTTTACTGGCCTATATTTTTTTTATGTTATAAAACATGGTTTTCGTTGCAAACGATGCATTGATAATTTGGCCTACTCAAAGTTGTTTTTTATTGTTCGGGATTTGGGACACTCACCTACAAATTTGGTGACCCTGACATGATCCCAGACTCTCCAGGAGGCTGCGGTTCCCCCTGCCGTGCATCCTTGGTCATGGCACCCACCTGCAGTGTCCAGTCCCACATGCACTATTTGAGGAGGTTTCCATGTTTTGTTCCAGAAGTCCTGCCTGTTCCTCAGAGCATGATGCCCTGCCCAGCTGTGCAGGCGAGTTGACCACGGCCTGCATCGGAGATGCTCGGGAGAATACATAGATATAAATACACATTTGCAGGAGAAAACAACGGGGGTTAAAAGAAGTGTGATGTTGAGTGTGTGTGAGTGCATGTAGGGAGCACACCACATGATAATATATTGGTTTTATAATAGTGGCCAGAGGGATCTCCTTCGATGAGAGGAAAGAGGACAGTCTAAGTAGTATAAAAGAGCAGAGAGGAAAAAGGGATCACCTCATGCAAGAGGGAAGGCAGCACTGTAGGTAGAGAAGTTGTTCATTATATACAAGACCAGGGATCCCTCTGCCCAGCACAAGGGGGTGTAAAGAGAGGACATTATTTTGTCTCGAACCAGGGAGGCAGAGGATGGGTCTACACCATTGTGTAAATAAGTGTATTATGTGTTTATTAATTGTGGTTTGATGTGTATATAGAATTGTTGTGGTGTGGGTCAATGTTTGCCCAATTATAGGAATAACTGTGTGGGGTGGTGAGTGTGTATGTGAGCAGGAAGAGACAAGTGCTATCTGAGAAATAAGTATTTCTGGTAAGGAGGGAAGTGGCAAGAGTCATGAGTACCGCACTTGAATATGTGTTCCACGCTTCCACTGTACCAGAAAAGATCCTTAATTATCATTGTGTGTGGGTCACAGATACAAAAGGAGGAATGTACAAACCGTGGCCTGAAGAGGGTTCAAATAACAAGGATGTGTTGGGTCATATGATACATGTCTTACATATCTGGCTGCAAAGTATAAAGGGATAAAGTTGATAAATAGGCAGGGTATCCTCGAATTCTGGAAAATTTTCGAGGATTTAGAAGATCTGAATCAAAGGAACAAAGGTTGGTCATACCTAAACCTAGTGTTGTTCCCACAGCCCAGCCTCGACATGGGTGTTCCTCCTTATAAGCTGCAGCAGGTTATACCAACCACCAATATGTACCCCAACCCCCACCAATGCAGGGAGCACCCACTGCTAGTGAAAATGCCACATGCTTTTCAGTGCCCAATGCTACATGAGGCACATTGATTTTGGAAGTAGAAGATAGAGAGCCTATGGGGGCCGAGGCTTAGGGCACAGCCAGGTTGGATGGCTGTAGCAATAGGCAAGAGAGGGAGGAGAAATGCACAGGTTAAACATGCAGGAACACATCTGGCATTACTACACAACAGACATGGGAGGGCACAATACGCGCCCTGGCCACAGATGAACAAGAACTATTTAATTAATGGATTACCCTCATTCACAGCAGGAGCAGGTAAAGGGATGTATGCATTCGAAAAACAGACTGCAGGGATTACATGGGCAGAGGAGGACATGAAATGTTTATTTTCTGCTAGGAGAACAAGTAGATGACATCTGGAGGAAGGTGGGTTATCCAGGGGTACAGATAAACAATGACACTCATGATGGAGCACAGTTTGATGACTGCTCAATGACAGTATGGGACGCATTAAGGTCAGCATACCCAGACATACCAAACATTCATTTGATTATGGCCCATACCATGAAGTTAGACAAAGATCCTGCATTGTTTATAAACCAGATTCAAGAAATGTGAAGGGTGGAGACAGGGGAACCCTGGGACAAGAATATAGCGATATTTGATCATATATTACAGAAGGTACTCCCCAAGGATGTGCAAAAAGATAGAGATAAGGTAGTAGGGATTGAAGCAAAGGGATGGGCTGAAATTCAATTGATTATAGTGCATCATTGCAGGAGAAGGCAGCAGCAGGAAAAGACACAGCGGAACAGGCGCAGAGGTCTGAAGCATATTTAGTACAGAAGACATGGTCGAAGTAAGTTAAGCGTTGAGGAGCAGACCAGTATGTTCTTATGATCCATTTGTTTATCCTAATGGGCCCACATATGCTCTTACATACCATCCCCCATCAAGTATGATGATCCCAACTGCTATATGCTCCCCACAAGCATCTAACCTTGGACAACCACCACAGTATCAGTATCAGACACCTCCACACCAGCAGATGCAGACCCCAGGTCCAAATCCCTCACTAGAATACATACAGCAGCAAGACCCACAGTCCCCATCTCAGTTCAAGAACCCCATGCGAAATGGTTGGTAACCCATTAAACCGGAGCAAGTGTACTAGGAGGGAGTTGTTTTTTTCACTCCCAGGGTCAAACACCTATCCCCAATAGGACAGCCCACAAAGAGCCCTGACATACCTGGCCCTATCAGCCACTGCCAACCCAGAAGAGGAACCCAAGGTAGGTGTGAGGATAAGTAGTAAAACATTCACCTATATGTTAGGCACAGGAGCTACACAGTTGTGTATTCAGGAAGGTAATTTCCCTTTATCATTAAACATATCGGACACACAGGGGTTCTCTGGGGCAAACATTTCATTTCCGTTTACAGAAGACTTACTCATCAAGTTAGGTACTCAAGAGGTGATAGCCACATTATTATTTTCAAAACATACCCCAGTAAATTTGGTAGGAACAAGCTAAACATGACTATTGCATTTACTGTAGATGGTGTAGTGTGCTCAACCCCAGGAATCAATTATGCTACGGCCGCTTTGGTGATACACGCACTTTACAGTGATGCCACTATCAGTGGGTTGCCAATACATCCAGATGTGTTCCTATATGGAGTAACAGTGTTGGTGGGATGGGTGCCAAGAATGAAGGACAAAACATGGAGAGTGTCAGTGGAATTTTTGTTTAGGCGAGCAGTCCCTCAAGAACATGCTCCAGGTTCCATTCTCACACTAGATTTAGAGGGGCATTAATCAGAAGGGATAAGGTGATACTCATAGGGACTGATGAGGAATGAGGTGAGTAGCACACGGCTTTGTGTAAAGAGTCTACACAGCCATTAAAAGGGTTGTCTGATGAGGAGTTGTTTGAAGGTGTTGATAATGATGGAGACATTATTTTGGAAATATGTATCCCTTGTCAGGTCAAGGTGAAGCACCAAGAAGTACCACACACTAAACCTATTGTTAGAAAAGTATCTCTCACTTACAGGAAGACATGGAAAAGGTACCCAGCACCCTGTGGACCTGCAACCCCCAAAGATGTAGGTTTATTGAAGAGTATATGGGCCGTTTACATAAAGCTGAAGCAGAGTGCAATATTACCTATAGTTTAACAATGCCCATTATCCAGCAAGGCAGATGAAGGGAGTTATGACAATTGTGGAATGACGACCCACCACAAATAACCATGCTGACTCTTTGAATAAAATCCAAGGGTGTTTATTGAACTATTTTGTCAGAATATCTGGTTCTTGATTCCATTTTGGGGTCTAAGGGACTGGGAATAGTTGGCTCTAGGACCTTCCCTCTTCACTCTCGACTTTCTTGGGCTTGGGACCCACATACCAGCCCCAGATATCCCTAGCTGCTTGTTAGTGGCTATTGATCTATAAAACCCCAAGCTGTCTCTCTTCCCACTACAACTTATGGTGTGCTCGCTAAGCTTTTAACTCTCCGTCTCATATCATTGGTTAGTTGCTGATAAAATCAGGAATGGTGCCTTTCTTCACCCATTGTCACTCTCACACCTTTCACAGCCTCCCTCTCCTCACCCTTTTCTATACTGAACATGTGTACCTAGTGGTCCCCTCCCACCACATCACTGTCCCTCCATTCTCACACTCTGCCTTTCCACCTGCACTCATCCATCTTAGAGCTCTGGGAAGGCAGTAATGCCCCAGGAACTGCCAGCAGTAGCATTTGTACAGTTACACTATCCATCCCATAGTTCGAAGCAGCACATCGCAGCAGATATACAGGAGGACTGGTTTGTACCAAACATCAAGAGTGCATCACAGAAATGGTCATGCATTGCACTACATGTCAATGTATCTGTACAGGGATTACTCCACATATGTTACAGGGCACATTTCCCCACCCTACTGGGCCGTTATGTGAATTACACGTAGATTACACCGGCATGGGTGAGCGTTGCAATGGCTCTAGGTATAGTCAAGGTGGGTGGAAGCAGGGCCTTGAGCAAATCGGGGTTCCACATGTGCTGATAGGTTTTTGGTACAGAAGGTTTTCCCTCAATGGGTTGTGTGTGAGGTTCTAAGGTCAGACAATGGCACACATTTTTTCAATGCACTGTTTCAGAATGTCACAACACTACTTGGCCTTAAGCACTGGATGTGTGATTTACCACCCACTGGCCAATGGCAATGTGGAGAGGAACAACAGGCTCCTCAAAAGCAAATTGTCCAAATTGTGTGCCACATTGAAGAATAACTGGGTACACTGTTTGCCCCTAACCCTTTTTATTTTACGCACACAGCCCAGTAAAGACCACCATTTATCACTTCACAAGGTGGTCACTGGCCATCGTATGTATACCCCCATATCACCTGTAAGAAGAGCTTCAGACACACATAGGGTAGCAGTGGTGTTAGGTGACAAATTCAAAGATTATTTGACCTCACTAATCAGAATTGAGACAGCTGACACACCAAACGTAGCAACAATGATGGCGACTGCTCCTGAGTGCATGACCACACAACCACTGCTGCCTGGTGACTTTGTGTACATTTTCAATTTTGTGCATTGGTGGAACAACCCTTGGTTCCACGGGCCCTACGAGGTGGTGTTTTGCACTCCCCTTGCTATGAAAGTAAAGGGCTTGCATTATTTGGTCCACCTCTCTGACATCTGCAGGGTACCTCTGGACAACACGTCAGCTCTTCAGTTATCTTAAAGGATTGGCAGTAGTTCCTGCACCCTATCTACCTCATCAGCTGGTATACCCACAGCAAAGTGTGTGGTGTCACACTCCTCTAATGGGCCGAAGCTCAGCTGCCAGCTCCATATTTTTGTTTTTTCAGGAGCTCTTTCTCTCTCTCTCTCTCTCTCTCTCCTCCTCTCTCTGTAAAGGTACTTATTGTACATCTCTCCTTTTCTTTGTTCTGTGTAGTCTGCTTCTATTTTCAGGAGAGAAGATGAACCTCGCCAATGTAAATAACTGTTTGTTAACTAGGGATCCGAGGTGTAGATACACAAATGACAATGTATGGGCCTTTGCCTATTACTGTGGAATGACCGCTATTGCAGGTTTATGTATGATATTGATGCTATTGTTGGGGCTTTTTTGAGTAGAGTATGTAATAGGGGATGTCCTATAAAAGGGGGAATGGGACTGTATACTTAAACGGACAGTACATTTAAATGTTCATAATAGTAGTGGATTTATATATATTAGTCGCAACATGAATGTTAACAATAATAATGTAAATACATATAGGAGTAGAAATAGTGGTCATACAAGTATTAGTGGAGATTATAGCAGGGACAACATGACAGCGAGCGTACGTGCACAATTGGCAATGAGGGTAATAGTAAAGAGTTTGTTTCCAGCAACTGAAGAACTATTTAATAATTCAAAACAATATGAGGATATTTTTTGGAGCACTGTTAAAGCTTTCACCCCTGAGAGCGTGTATAAAATAATGAAAAGGGAAGCACAAAATAAATATGATAGGTATCAAGGGCTGGGTTTGGATGCGATTGAGGGTATACGCCATCCTGAGTTTACCAACAGCTGGTATACTGACATGAGTGCTTGGAAAGAAATGATGTGCATGGGAACTGTTTTGTGAGTTCACTCATTACACAAAAGCGTCACGGGCTACCAAAGTGTTAGTATCGCAAGCAGTCGAAATCACAGAAGCACAATGTGTAGTTCATCTTGCGCTATGCAGAACAAAAAGAACGTTCCAGGCACACTGTGTGCAACTGCAAATGGTGGGCCCAGATCTTGTGAAGCGCAACAACAATCCAACGAATATCAAGTGTGTGGAGCTACCCTATTTGATGGTGAAAGGGCGTAAACATGTCAACAACAAATGGCAGGACACCACTCTACCTTGCCTGGTAGAATGATGGGTAACATATGGCAAGGAAGCGATAGTGCGAGTGAACAAGTTAGGTGCACAAATATGGACAGATCATGTCACAAAGCTGATGTGGAATGCAACAATGGAAAAGCTGGTGTGAGTGCACAGGGAAGAAGTATATGAACTTTGTTGATGCAGCAATTGTAGGGTCTTTGTCGGCTCAAGCAAACATTGCAATAAGACTCTGCTGATTCCAGACATGAAGAAGGGAATGGCAGCTGTGATGGATTACTACTGGGACTTTGGCCAACAAGCTTACTTGCACCTCCCACCATCATGGAAGGGCTGTTGTTCGCTAGTCACGCTGCAGTCAGTGCTACTAGTAATCCCAGAAGAACACCTGAAGGGGGAGCATTGCCAGCCGAGGAACCAATTGGCCCCCCGTATTCAAAAAAGGAGAAGAGAACCTGTTGTCCACTCTGCATCCTGCCAGGGAGAGGACAGTTCCAACAACTAAAGAGGCAGAAAAGATTGAATTGCATATCCAAAGACTCCTCCACATTGCTAGCTGAAATACCAGAGGAGTACCGACTCTTCAGTTCAGCAGAATCCATTTTCGCATCTCTACTTTTGCAAGGAGTGCAGGATGCAGCAAATGCCAAATGTGCAATTCGTGCGCTGGGAGCTGGTATAGCACACGAATGACGCAGAGAACGATTCAATGTGATCAAGGTTGAGTTGCGTGCATTAAGACTTATGACGATGCAAAACTGCTATGTGCTGGACATGTTAACAGCAATGGAAGGCAGGGTTTGCAAAATGTTTTGCATTCCAGCTGCACACTTGTGCCTTCAGAAGATGCAGAGAAGGCGTAACTATCCCAAATCATTGCAGCTGTCCATGGTCTGGTGTTCACATGAAGAAGGAGGGAAGAGTACAGGAGAGTGACTGGTTCACCTTGACATTTAACTCGGCCCCATCATGGCTCAGAGCGATCATGAAGATGTTGACACCCATTATTGTGTTCATCTTAGTTATCTTCTACACCTGCAACAGGGCCTCCGATGCTGTGCCAATGCGGCACTCAATAGCACAAGTATAATGATATCAATTGGGGTTACAAAAACACTAGGGGCCTCATTGCACGTTGTGCAGTAAAAATCAACATTTACCGGCATGGCGGTATTAACGTGTCAGCCTTGGCAAGGGGCCGCTAATAGCGTACCATTCCGAGTATGCGGTCACGAGCATAGCGCCATGCCAGTAATGACCCTACCACCATGCCGCTAAAGACCCCAAAAAGACCCTTAGCGGCACCGATGAAAGTGGTGATAGCACTTCCGACCTCAAGCAACATGCAAACAGCGGTCACCGCTTAAATAACGGAACCGGAAATAGCGTCATCGCACAGGAATGGGAAAGAGCATGGCGGCCATCTTTAAAAACACAATCTGGGGGGCGCTGTTGTGCACGACGAAGATGGCTGCTTGATCAGATCGCTCCAGCCCGTGATCTATCCGTAAGCTAAAAAATCCTATTTTCGGAGCCTGCTGCGCTGCATCAACCACACTGGGACGTATCCCAAGGTTGCAAGGATTGACACAAAAAATCCTGGATCCGGAGGTGCCCTGGCTGCGGAGCTGCGAAGGACGACAATCCCGGCGGGACGAGCCAGAGGCGCATGCCGATTCTGGGACCAGGAGACCGCTGCCCTGGGCCGCTGACGCTCTAGCCAGTGGGTGGAGCACTGAGAGGACGGTGGGGCCTAGGAGGGGACGCAGGTCAATTTGGCTGGGGTGTCCTGCCCCCCCTTCTGTCTACAACCGTTTCTGGGCTT
This sequence comes from Ambystoma mexicanum, assembly GCF_040938575.1. NCBI lineage: Eukaryota > Metazoa > Chordata > Amphibia > Caudata > Ambystomatidae > Ambystoma > Ambystoma mexicanum. Next base: position 1,126,036,335 of record NC_090936.1, on the reverse strand, counting down.
GAGGCCGAGCGCTCCTACCAACACTTCCGGACTGCCGGAGAAGACTGTCGGCCCTGTACTGGCCTGACGTGGGCTGAGCGGATGGAGGAGAGCTCCTGCAGGCGCGCGGTCTGCGGCCCCGGGTAAGACGAATCCCGCCCCTCGCAAACAACATTGAAGCGGGGTCTCTGCTGGCGGCGTGGGTGATCCAGCAGCCCCGCGGGCCCATGTTGACCCGTGCATGTGCGAAACGAGGAGGTGGGGGAGACGGGGATAACTGTGTGGTCGTGGTGATGATCCGGCCTGTGGACGCACACCCGAGCTGTGTGCAGTCTCGGAGCGGCCCGGTCGGATACCACTGAGTTCTGTAGTAACTGCACCCGACTACGTTGGTACGCTGAGACGTGTGGAGCCTGGGCTGTCTGTGGGAACACGTCGCTGGGCCCTCGTTTGGGTGAACAACACTGTGCAGGGGCTGTGCATCTGTCCGTGCCCAGAATCAACACAGTTGCTGGTGCGAACCTGGTAAGACTACTGCCAAATACCCACCGCAGACAATACTGGTTGTGCACTGCTATATAGACTTCATATCATACACTCAGAAACATGGGAGAGCACAATCCATTGGTAATTTTGGCTGGTCTAGCTACAGTCTGTGCAAAGACACTACCTGTGGAGGACCTGAACTGGTGCAGAAACTAGGCAATAACGAATGGGTCCCCTTTCTCGGCGGTCATATTCCTCGGACCAAGATCTACTTACCTGCGAGCACCGCTCCCCCTTGCAAAGCCCGGTTGAGTGGCGCGGGAACCATGGGAAAAACTAGAAAGCAAGACAAAATGGCAGAAGGGGCGAGCACCAAGAAAAAAGGGCCGATGGACTCTTATACAAGCAGCCAGGCAGGAAGCTGTGAGGTGGAACCACCGACAGCATCCAGGCCTGAACCCAGTCCGGGGAGTGGAGACTGGGTAGAGCAACTGACCAACATTGTTCAAAGCGGCTTCCTATCCTTAAATATGAAACTGGACGATATCGTAACAACCATTGGCACACTGAAAACCAGGGTTGATAAACACGATCTGAGGCTGACTGAGGCGGAGGACAGGATAGGAACAACCAAGGACACGGTGGCGCAGCATGGCCATGACATCGCCCAGCTCAGAGAGAACATGAATAAACTGCAAAACAAGTGTGAGGACCTTGAATCGTGCTCACGAAGGAACAACGTGCACATCGTGGGAGTTCCAGAGTCATTTGGCAAGGATAAAATGGAAATTCAGGTGGAATCACTCTTTAAATCCCTCTTTGGAACAAACTCCTTTTCAGACCACTTCCTAATTGAACGGGCGCACCACACTCAGGCTCCTGTATCAAACACCGAAGCCCCGCCCGATTATCGCATGACTATTCAACTATAGAGACAGGGACTTAATCCTCCAGATGGCAAGAGAACATGGGAAATTGCACTGCGAAGAGAGTCGTATACACATTTATCTTGACTTTGCCGCTGGCGTCCAGGCGAGCCGAAGATCTTATGAGCCAGTTAAAAAACTCCTAAGGGCAAGACAAATCCCATATGCACTAACATTCCCGGCTAAAATGCGCATCAAATATGGGGGAAGGGTGCACTTCTTCGAAACTCCTGCCGCAGCCTTGGCCTATGTTGAGGCCACCATTCCGCTGCCCCCTCGGGGCCGTGGACCAGATCAGAATGGGAGGAATCCACCCGCGGCTGGGGACTGAACCCCTGCCGAGCAACACGGGACACACATGTATCCTTTTGGAATAGTTTGACACCTGCAGAGGGCTCTAAGTACTGTTAAGCAGGCCGTGAGCCCGGTCTGGCAGTCTGGTATCTGCAACGAAGCACCCTGAGGAAGGTTCCTAATGGTTAATAGGGTCCATCCTCAAGTTGGGGTAGATGATGTGGGTGGAGGGGGGTGAAGGGAAGGTGGGAATGTTTTGCACTACTGTGACCGCCCAGGCGAGTTTGAGGCTTGGGGCAGGGTACGCAGTACTGGGAGTTTCAGGTCACATATTGTTGGGAGGTTTGGGGTGACTGAAAAGTGGTCTCGTGGACGCTGGTGCTACTCAAATGCTGGTAATTTACACACTTATGGATATCACAGTATATTACACTGTGTATGCATAAAAAAAATGGGTGATGGTTTAAGGATAAGACTGATGACATGGAATGTCCGAGGACTAAATAACCCAATGAAGGCCAGGAAAGTTGGCAACTATGTCACCAGACATGGGCCACAAATCCTAATGTTTTAAGAGACACACGCACAGAACATTGTCAATGAGCAGGTGTTGGCAAAATGGGGCAAATTGTGTTATTATACAAATTACTCCTCGCAGTCCAGGGGGGTTTGCACTCTTATACATCACTCGCTGGGATTTCTCACCAAGGGCCACATTGCAAACCCGATGGGCAGGTACGTGCTGGTCTGGGGGGAAATATCGGGGAGACAAATAACCCTGGTGAACACCTATGGCCCCAAACTGGATGATCCCGACTTTAATATGTTGGAGATCCTTAGTAAGCATGATACACCTACGATAGTTTGGTGGGGGACTTCAACATGGCACTTGACCCGGCCCTTGATAGATCTGCCGTGATACCCAGACCACCCCCTAGGGCAACATTGATATTAAAGCAAATTCTGTCTCAATTGTCCCTACTCGATGCCTGGAGAGTACTCTACCCAACTAGCAGACAATATACATTCTACTCTTCGGTGCACGACAGTGAGTCGTAAATAGATTATTGGTTTATATCTGCGGGCATCGTGCATGCGCTGTAACATTATGAAATCCTTCCCCGCATGCTCTCTGATCACTCCCCAGTGATATTGGAGGTCACTCTGAATGATGCCCCTAGACCAATGTTCAGATGGCGGATGCCCAGAGACATACTAAAAGATCCCAGCGTAGTCGAGTCACTACATGAAGAAATTGCTAACTTCCTCACGGACAACGTCGGGTCGGTAGACCATGCATCATCAGTATGGGAGGCATTCAAGGTTTGGGTTAGAGGGACCTTGATATCCAAGACCACTGGCCTTTTGAGGGGTGTACGCCGTGAATTGGAGGGGGTGGAAAAGGAACTGAAAGAATTGGAAGAAACCTGTAGTCGTACACATGGCGAGGATACCCTTGCCAGAATACACAAGCTACTCAGAGAGTTGATCAGCTGGCAGTACGAGAAGTACAGTATGTGGCAGCCCCTATGCGGGCATGCAGGTATGGAGAGGGTAATAAGGCAGGGAAACTGCTGGCCAACCTTGTTAAAACTGAAAAACAATCTACTCCGATCGCTGCTATCCAAACAACACAAAATGAAACTATCACTAGTGAAGAGGGAATAAACGATGAATTTGTTAAATTTTATAAAAACCTCTATGCGAACAGGGGCAAGAAATCCCCTGTCAAGATTAGAAATTATCTTGCCATGCTAGGCCTCCCCAGGCTCCGGGAGGAGAGTAAATTGGCACTGGAGCAACCCATTACGGCAGAGGAACTGACTGAGGCAATCAAGGAGCTCACGTCTGGTAAGGCGCCGGGCTCAGACGGGCTGAGCGCGGAATTTTATGAAGAATTACGGGAGGAACTGGTCCCGGTGCTGCTAGAAATGTGGGAGGAAGCCCTGGGGAAGCAAACTCTGCCCGCAACGTTGCGCAAGGCCATAATCAATGTGTTGCCTAAACCCAGACGCCCGCCACAAGATGTGTCGTCCTATAGGCCCTTATCCTTAATGAATGTGGATGCAAAGATCTTTGCAAAAGTGTTAGCAAACCGGATGTTACCCATAACACCTACGCTGGTGCACGCAGACCAAAGCGGATTTATCCCCCGAAGGTCTACTGCCCTGAATCTGCGCAGGTTATTCGGCATAATGTCACAGATAAACCCGAGTAAACAGGCAATCGCGGTGTCACTCGACGCCGAGAAAGCGTTTGCTTCTGTTTCCTGGGAGTACCTATTTTTGGTCCTTGAAGTGTTTGGCGTGGGTCCCTGCTTTATTAGCTATGTCAGGTTGCTATATACTGCCCCCGGTGCGAAAGTATGCACAAATAAAACCATATCTGGATTGTTCGAGCTGGGTAGAGGTACTAGACAGGGGTGTCCCTCTTCCCCCATCCTGTTTGCTCTCACAATAGAGCCCATGGCAGCGGCGGTTCGATTGAAGCATATAAATAGGGGTATCACGTTGAAGGGAGCCACCCAAATAATACCTTTGTATGCGGACGACACATTGTTGTATGTGCGCGAACCAGACCAGAACTTAGGCCCCATCATGGCAGACATTAGTGAATTTGCAGAGTACTCTGGATACACAGTGAACAACTCCAAGTCTGAAATGCTCCCACTCACCCCCTCCACAAGGTGCCCTGCATGGGCGTGCGGCCTTAGATGGTCAGAACGACACATTAGATATTTGGGAGTACTGGTCTCCGGTAGTAGACAGACTCTCTACAATGACAACCACGAACAAGCGCTACAAACACTCAATACTAAGTTACAAGTTTGGAGGAACCTCCCAATCTCAATTCACAGTAGAATTGCACTACTCAAAAAGATTGTCCTTCCTAAACTATTGTACCTATTCGTAAACATCCCCATATGGCCGGGAAGGGAATTCTTCTCCAGACTTAGATCCATGGCAGTGTTTTTTCTCTGGAGTGGAAAAGCGGCTAGGATTAGCTGGGAAAAAATGGCAGAACCGTATGAAACAGGGGGAACAGCGGCACCAGACTTCGAGCTATACTACTTAGCGGCGCAGGCGCAATTTGGGAAGCACTGGTATGATGATACGGATAACTCACCTCACACGTGGATAGAGGAATACACCACTACGCCCGCAGATATCAGATCAGTTATTTTTGACACAAGACACAAAGATTCATGTGAGTTTGACCCTGTGAGTTGTACGGTGAGAGCCTGGAGGGCAATATATAAAAAGCTAAAGATTGAGAACCCATATAACCCGGAGATCCCCCTATGGGACTATCCAAACATTCCCCCCACATTTGACTCTAGCATACAGGAGGCCTGGGACCCTGGTAAGGAAATGAAGATAGGCGACATGTACATTGATGGGAAATTTGTGACCCTTACTGTATTTACGAGAGGCATGGGAGGGGACCCGCTCCGAACATTACAGTATTATAGAATGAGATCTGCATATCAGGCTCACTGGCCATCCTTTCCAGATAAACCCCCCCACCCATGCTTACAACTTGTCACTACACAGGGTGGGCTGGGGATCTCCAAGCTATACAAGTCAATACAGGCCCACATCCCCACGGCAAACCAGGTGAAAGAGAAATGGGAAATAGATATGAAAACGCCTATACCTGATGATAAATGGGTGAGATACTGTGTGCTTACGAAGAAAGTGTCTCTCAATGCAGGCCTGCGCCTAATACAATTTAAAATCATTAATAGGTTGCACTATACTCCTGCTAAAATAGCCAAATTCACGCCTGATGATGTGGGGGGTGCCGAAATGTGGGACCCCGCAAGCGGACTCCTACAATATGTACTGGGAGTGCCCGGCCATGGCACGGTTTTGGGGACTGGTGGCCGCAATGCTTGAGGATGTTACACAAACTCCCCCCATCTAGCTCCGCAAAAATATTTGTTTGGTGATATTGGAAAATGCTTGGAAAGAACCAGAAGACTGTTTAATGTATCATGTGTTATTGCTAAAAAATGTATATTACAGGCATGGAAAAGCCCCAACCCCCCGAGCATGAACGCTTTCTTGCGTGAATTGACCTATATTAACAAATGCGAAGAACAATACGTTCTCACCCAGCCAAGTATGAGTCAACCAAAAGACATATGGGGTCCCTTCAGGACATATCCTTGCGAGTTGCTCTCGGACAATGAATCAGACATATGAACTGTATACTTTGTAACACTGATGATGTAGCCATTGTGAGATAGAACGTGTGCAATGTTGATTGAGTGGCGATGTATCTGCTGAGACCATTAATAAAAAGATATTTAAAAAAAAACACAATCCATTGCCATCCTCTGCGCCTGGACCTGTTTCGAGAACTGTGCCATTCCAAAGCCACAAGGATTCCCTCGCCATGCCTAAGGCTATAAAAAAACAACTGACCGCAAGGGCAAGGATAAGTTCACCAACGAGGAGCTAACAATGCTCACTGAGACCCTTGCAGCGAATGCCGACGTGGTATTCTCCAACGACATGCGGCGGGAGACCCTGATCCGGAAGAAGGCTATCTGGGCAGAGTTGCCCTGAAAGTGAGTGCAGTAGGCACCACCACCCGCACTGTCCGTGAGTGCTAAAAGCGGTGGGGCGATCTCCGCCTCCGGGTCCACAGCATCCTGTCTGCAAACTGCAACATGGCATGGCCACAGGAGGTGGAGCCGATTCGCCAATAAAATTGAAGGAGTGGGAGGAGACCTGCGCCAACACGATTGGTGTTGAATCAATCGAGGGAGTCGGGAGCATGGAGCATGGTGTGGCCACTACATCAGATGGAGGTGAGTGAAACTATGCACTGTGAATGTTGAGGTCCCCCCCAAATGTGAGCCCAGATTCACCTCATGGATGCGCCAACATCCATACATGCATAACCCTGGCCATGTCAGTGTCAAACCCAAACACACACACATGCACGTATCACCACAGACAAGTTCCAAACAGAACAATGCATGGATTACCCACTCAACAGACCCATCATCTGCATCCCTACCAATGAAGTCCCAATGCACACAACAGCATGATTAACGTATTCTGCATGAAGTACATTGAACAATCACCAATGCCATCCCCCTCTTTGTCCCCCACAGGCTCACATACAGACAGTGAAGAACCTGGCACTGAAACTCAGGCACCCCCTGCCAAGAAAGAATCAAGGCCACAGGATACAGGGGACACCCCCACTGCATCAAGGGGCAAAGGGAGAAGTGTTCCCATGCAGAGTGCCAAACATTGTCGGAGCGCCACTGCTACCATACCGCAGTCCACACCAGCAACAACTGCCACACCTTCAGGTGTGAACCCCCCACCACAGATTCCAGACACGGAGGGCCCACCCTCCGCTGCCACAAGTTCCACAGGTGAGGCGGCAGCCACAGCACCGCTCTCAGATGTGGAGGACCCGATGGAGTTCTCCATGGAAATGCACACCCCAAACCCCCCAGGAGCCCCAGAGGCAACTCCACAGCAAACACCAGGTCCAGTGTCCATGGCGAGGACAACACAGGAGGGTGCAGTAGCCCACCGGTGGCTTCACCAGATGTCCTGGTTGCAGAGGAAGGCGCAGCAGCCACACCATGAGCACGCCACAGTGCCCTTGACCTGGCCAGCATCAGGCAGCACCAAGAGGACATCAGTGTGCTGGTTGGGCAGCATGTGGAAGAGGCTGCCCGTCTCAGGGGGGACATAACAGAGACTGGCAGACACTCGAGGGAGGCGATTGAAGCCTGTACCAACAGGCTGTGCGTTGAGATTGGCCAACTCAGGCAGGTCCTCACGCGTATAGCGGACGCGATGGACCGCCAGTTCCCACCACCACCACAGGGACAGACAGCCACATCATAATCTGCTAGTTCGAGGCAGACAAGCCCCCTCCGCCGCTCCACGTGCACCACAAGACACACGTCAACCCAGCCTCCTAATGCTGGTGTTGGCAATGGGGAATAGGCACTGCAGGGGCAACCTTCCACGTGTGCAGCAGGACAACAACATTGTGCCAGACACATAAGGGGTTGCTGTCGGGGGGAGGGGGGAAGGGTGTTTCGGGACTGTTATGGGGGTAGGGGGGAAGGGTGTTTCGGGACTGTTGTGGGGGAGGGAGGAAGGGTGGCGGGATAGTTGGGGACATTCACTTTTACATCTTAATATTCCTTAATACACTGGTGATTACTCAAAACACAGACTTGGACTTCTTCATTATGTATGTGTACTTTTTTGGTGACAGGGTCCATTGTGCGCTTCAACACAGACACCAGTGCATTACTACCCATATCCATCATATAGAGTGAAACCATGTTACTCAGAATATTTGGTTGATCAGATGCTGTCTCACATCACGTCCCTCCCGGCCATCGCCACTTGCATGACCTGCATCCCCGTCACCTCCATCCTCATCACCATCATCATCCTCATCAGGTGCTTGTATTTCAACGCCAGGGGGCAGTGGCACATTCCGTCTGATACACATATTGTGCAGCATGACAAATGCTATGGTGATCTTGGCCACCTTCTCATGGCTGTACAGGAGAGAGCCACCAGACCTGCTAATGCACCTAAACCGTGTCTTCAAAAGGCCAAAAGTCTGCTCAATCACGACGCGGGTACGGGTATGTGCCCGATTGTAGTCCTCTTTGTGCCTGTTCTGTGGGTTCCGTACAGGGGTAAGGAGCTACCTCTTCAGGGGATACCCGGCATCACCTGTATGGGGGGAAGAATGGGGACCTTTTACTGTTCACCTCAAGAGCGGCCTGTACATATCACACACATCGACTTTGCATTGTGATTGGAATCCACGATTACCAGCATGCATGCAGACGATCTGTGTGACTGCAATGTGCAAAGGTGAGCTCGACCCTGCAAGTGGACATGCCTGATTCATGCCTCCGACAGTAATTGACATGTCCTGAGTGAGGCCAGGTCTTAGGTGTCTCTGGGCCCAGGCAAAATTGGTACCACACTGCTAGTGTAATGCCATTCCGACATCGATGTTGCCATGCTGTGAAGCATCACTTCAGGGGTGCTATAGGTGCGTGGTTCAATGCTATGGCTAGGGGTGATCCCTTTGCATGCATTCAAGGGCACATTGTTTTATTGATGTTGTGCTGCGCTATTTCTGTATAACTATCTTGACGCCATTTGGATATTTGTGTATTATGTGGTGTGGCATGATGTGCAATGTGGATGTGGATAGATGTGTGATATTTGGAAACCTGGATTGTTCTCAATGTTGTGCAGCTTCAAATTGCATGTGGGTTCTTCTCAAGTACATTGTGGCCTTCCCTGATGGACATTGGCGTACATCTGTATGTCCATTTGTCCGACGGACGGCTGTCTACACCCAGTTGGAGTATGTATCCCCCCCCAAATCACACACAGTTGGAGTATATAGCTCTCCCCCCCAATCACACCCAATTGGAGTATGTATCTCCCCCCCCCAATCACACCCAGTTGGAGTATGTATCTCCCCCCCCCAATCACACCCAGTTGGAGTATGTATATCTCCCCCCTAATCACACCCGGTAGGAGTATGTATCTCTCCCCCCCAATCACACCCAGTTGGAGTATGTAGCTCCCCCCCCAATCACACCGATTTGGAGCATGTATCTCCCCCCCGCAATCACACCCAGTTGGAGTATGTATCTCCCCCCTTCACACCCAGTTGGAGTATGTATCTACCCCCCCCCCAATCACACCGCCATGTGCTTGCCCTGCTACTCACTAAGTAGCCAGGAATGTTGTCCGGCTTGTCGCTCCATGTAGCGTGGTATGGTTGAGTTCTGCAGGCCATTGAATCATGGGTTGGTCTGGGAAATCGGGCACAACAATGTGTGATTATCTTGTTGGCGTCACATACCATTTGGACATTGATAGAGTGGAATTGCTTTCTGTTTCGGTACACTACTTCATTGTGATGTGGGACCACCAATTCCACATGTGTACAGTCGATGGCCCCGATGCAACTTGGGATGCCTGCCAGTGAATAGAAGCCAACTTTGGTGTTCGCGATCTCCTGGGCAGTCCGTGTCAGGAATATGTGTTCACGTGCATGCCTCAGGAGGGCATTGAGTACCTGGTTCAGCGTACGTGAGAATACTGGTTGTGAGATGCCATGCATCTGCCCCACTGTATGCTGGTAGGTGCCTGTGGCCAGGAAGTGGAGCACGGTCACCACCTTCAGTAGAGGAGGGATGGCAGTTCTGATGTCTATGAGGCTCACAATGTTGTCACGTATCATGTCCACGATGCTGGTGATGGTATCCTGCTCAAGACAGTACAGGGTGTGTATCTGCTCAGGGGTTAGGTTAAATGGACTGGCTCGGATCCTGGGGATTGGTGGCTGTCTCTGTGGTATTACTAGGTGCCCTGGTGGTGCTTGCTGTGCCTGTCTTGCCCTCCTCTTCCTCCTCCTCCTGCGTCTCCTCTGTGCTGCCTGTTGTTGTTGCTGCTGCACTGCAATCATATCCTCCAGGTAATGCTGCTAGTATTGGAACCATCTTGGTGTGGGAAGGGGTGTGTGAAGGGGTGTGGTGTGCTCCTTTTGTGCTGGCACAGTCTCCATTGCCTCCACCTGTGTTGATTGTGTCCACCTGTGGCAGGTGGGAACACTGCTCAGTTCTCTTAACGGGTGGTTCGCGATGCCGGTATTAGTGCCATGCCGGTAAGGGGTTTTTGGGGCTTTACCATGCCGCTATTTGCATGCCCGCATGGCTTGTGATGGTGTGCTATTAGCGACATTCCGCTATTTACGGGATGTAGGGTCGCGTGCCCGCGAACTAGCCTCTATTAATGGCACCATACTTAGCGGTGCCGCTAATAGCGGTAAACCGGGTCGTAATTGGGGTTGGGATTTAACGATACTGGTATTCCATTACCGGCAATGTTCCCTGTAAGGTGCGCGCCTGTGCGGCCGCGCACCTTTTGATTGGGAGCCCCGCATAGTGCTTATTTTGCCGCACACTTGCTCAAATCAACATTTTGCTGACATTTCTTTTTTAAAAAAAAATGTTTTAAAACATAATTTAAGGCTAGTAAACAAATGTACATACTGGCGGGTTGGCCCAGATGCAGGCCAGGAGGCAGCAGCAACGTTCGTGATTACCAGAAAACATACCTTGGGTTACATGAACTTTGCTGCAGCCTCCTGGGCTGCTGCTACTCGTGCTGCTCCTGTCCTTGGATCAGGGCTGCACTCTGCGCTTGCGCAGGGAGCCTGGCTACCGCCCCAGCACAAACGCACGTGCACTTCTGCTGGGTCTCTCCTTGCCTTGCGCAGTAGGCAGCAGTAGCAAGTGCGAGAGACCCGTGCCTGCATGCAGACAGTGGCTGAGGAACTCGAGCTGCCACCACGGACGATGCCACACCACCTGCTGTAGCTTGTGTGACCCCCGCCCGGCCAACACCCCACCCCCGTGAAGAGGGCCGCGTATGTGCACCGCCACATGCCACCTAGCCTAAGGTAGGTAAAAAGAGTTATGGGCATAGGGCCGCTTTTCTTCCAAGGGGAAGGATACATAAATTAAATGGGGCTGACCGTCATGATTAGCCATCCGATTCAGGCCAGCCCGACCAAGCCAGCCTGGGTGTTCTGCTGTTCGCTGACTGCTGCATGATTATTCTGCCCAGGCCATACTTGCCCGTTTTTTGCAATTTGCATTTGTGTGGGGCACCAAACAAACTGTGTGTGTACTAAGTGCGACCATACTCGACTCCCATGCAGCACCGGACGATTTCATTAAAGTAGTATCCTGTCAGACTTGCTGTGAACAAGGTTCCACTACATGTGGAATACACAGGGGAGTTGCTAGGTCTGGAAAAGATCCGGGGCTAAGCTGATGTCGGAACTGTTGGGACTGGGGGCTAGCTAGTCTTTTGGCTGTAGCTCCTGAGCTTCTATCCGGGGCTACAGCAAAAAGATCCGGGGCTATAGCCCCCTCAGCCCCCCCCTAGCAACGCCCCTGGGAATACACCTGTGATCGGTGGGCTGACTGGGCTCCCATTTGTTTTGCAGGATTTAACATCCTGGTGCTGCTAACTCTTCCCTAACTCTTCCCTAAAATGCTGCATAGCAACACAGAGTTTCACCGTGTGAAAAGGGAACATCCTGAAGAGGGGGTGGGGCTGGGAGGGGCGCCAGGCTACATGATAGAGCTGAGTTACAGGAGGATTTGTATGTGGTGAAATCGCATTGCATACCAAGGACGGGCTTCAAAGTCGGTGCTATTTGCATCTTTAATGTATGTGCCCAACCTTCAAATGCAGGGTCGAATTCTTTGAATGGTACTTTTGAAATGTATAGAGGATGGCTGAACCTATATGAGCACTTTCGTTAGCAGAGCTGTCACTTCTGTATTTAGAGCAGCAGCAGAGAGAAGGGCATCTTTGGGCAGGGAATTCATAAAGGGCTCCCATGTGAACACAAACAGGAGGCACGCATGGCGTTGCTTTGCTCTTTTGGATCTGTGCACACAAGCTGTCTGTGCTCTGTTACCCCCATCCCCACAAATCACTTCACCATATCACCTCCTTCGCAGAGTGCCTTGAGGGACCGAAAGGGGAGAGGGGATATGTATATGTGTGTATGTGTGTCTGTGTGTGTGCATGTGTTCACAACTTAGTCCATGTAAAAACAGCAGAGAGCTGCACTCCACTCCAAAGCAACAGTCTGGGCACCTCAGCAGAGAGGTTGCCATTTCGCATTTTCATGGAAAGCCTAAAGGAAACTGAAGCCGGACGGAAAATGGAAGAACCCCTCATTTGTGTTGGAGGTATTCATCGCTGTCCCTCGAACTACAACCGAGTAGTAAATAACAAGCACCTCAGGCCTGTGTATGCAATATCGTTAATGTATTTCAGTCATTCTTGGGGAGATGTCAACATCAAATTCCTCAAGGAGACCCCATAAGACTACCACCTCCAATAAGAAAATATCAGTACCATACTGTAATATTTTACGTTTTACTTAGATTAGATTAGATTAAATTCATTTAACTGGCCTGCTGTTAAATCTCAGTTATCAGTTTAATGGTATCCACTAATGGCTCATTTTACTATAGCCGATATGATAACTCAGTGGGTTGAGCGCTCGCTGCTGTGATGTGTGTGTGATCTGCAGGTTCGAATCCCAGTAAGGCCATCTCAGTGTTTCATTCTTCTGAGGTCGATAAATGAGTACCAACACAGGTTTGGTGATATTGTATGTATATTTGTTCTATAAAAAAAGAGCTTAAGCGTAAGTGCTATACAAAAACATGTCATTTGGCCTTGGACGTCTGCTTGCATTCACAGTTATCTGACAATATGGATCTTCAGAGACCTGCTGTTATTGCATATAGTGATCTACAAGGAGGCAGGGGTGCACCCAAGTCAAAATGTTGGGGGGAGGAAGTCTAACCCTTTAAATGTGGGAGAAGTCAGGTGCCAACGTCATAGACTGTGGTGTCAGAGCAAGCTTACTTGAGTGGGGTCCTCTAACTTCTTCACACATTATAATTAGACTATTCTAGTGCAGCTTCAATGTTACTAGCAGTTAACTCTCTCCTTCACATCTGAAACCACACAGTTATGGAGTGGTGTGAGAATGAACTGTCTCCTGCCCCTTAGTACCCTTCTAATCACTCCCTAAACCCTTCCTTGTTAGAGTGTTGCCTCTTGCTGGACCTCTGATTTGGTTGCAGTCCTCTCCTCTTATGATGCTGTATAGTCACCCTTTTCTTGGCAGACTTTCTGAGAATGGCCAGGACAATCTGAGATTACATGATTACATGATTCAGTGCTTTTTATTTAAGTGTCAGAGTCCAATGTCCTTTCATGCCCCCCCCCTTCTTTTAAGTCGTCTTTGTCATTAATCATGTTCATGTACTGTTTGTTTAATTAAATCAATAGAAAGCATTTCCTTTATATTCCATACATTTAGTGAACTAAGAATGGAGAAGCTAATGCTGTGCTAATATTAATTTGTGAGGCAGAATCTGTGTTCCACTACAAGAACCCCTCTGTTCTTGTACCAACCCATCATAAAACGAAAGATCTTGCTAATGTTTAGGGATGTAAAAGGATACAATTTGGGATGAGCTTAAGTCTTGGGAGGAGAATAGAGCACCCAAATGTCCCGTGAAGTAGAGCTTGTTATGCCGCAAATTTGCATTCCTCGCTTGCACACTGTGGAATCTGATCACTAAGCCTTGCTCACTGGTGGGGTGCCACGCCGGCGCCACCGCGCCGCTGCCGACCATCCCCGGTCTGGCAGCGCATCACTCAGTTGCGCACATGTCTGAAAAACAGCCCGCACACAACTATTCTTTGGCGCACACAGCCCAAAAAAAATTAGAGGGAACATTGATTACCGGTAACGTTAATCCCCTAACGCACAATGTGTAATGAGGCCCCTCGTCTTTAGAGTAAAAAAAGCTTCATTTGAATTACTATGATGGGCCAAGGGAGAGGAGGGATGGTTGTAGGACCCCACACCAATATAATTAACCCACATGGTATAGCCCAGGTCATGAACGAGACTGAGGGAAACTTCCACCCATGCCCGAGCTCCCATGAGGACAACCCACACCCCAACCTCTGTAAAGCTCATTCATTGTTCTAACAGTGTTGCAAAGATGTTTTTCTACCCAAAAGGCATGTTCCCTACAAGGCTGTGATAATAGATCTGCACCTGGTGTACATGTTAACTCGCACTGGCCAAAGTCTGACCTAGCCTACTTCCAGGCAACCATGGGTTATAGCCCATATAACTGACTAAGCATCAAGATCCCTGATTTCCAGGGCACCGGGTGACCTTCGACCATTACCCGTAAAGTACCAAGTTGTGAATGTTCGAAGAGAACGGACATTGCACGTCTGTGAGCTAATATCATGTGATTTGTATTGCGAGATGCTGGGAGGGATACATTATAGTTCAAAATGAGGGTGGAGACCTTGGAGCTGGATGGCGCAAAGGGGAGGGAGTGAAATGTGTGTGTGGAGGTCAGAGTGCCCCAGAACCTCCTTTGTGCCAGTCTTGAAGCCTGCCAGGTGCACAGTATAATGATGAAGTAGCATTGTGTTAGTAGTATAGTTAATTTATTCTTTGACTTTCATTGATGAAAAGAAGATGATCTCTGCAGCACATGCGTGATGGAAGACGGACAGACTGGGCTGGAACTTATGACCTGGCATCCCTTATGGAGAAGGTGGATCCTATATAGGTGCACATCAACTAGCCACGTGGGTTTTTACTGCATTTTATTCTATCATGATGACAATGTGTCTCCTCTTAAGCCTTTGCTTCTACCCTTTTCCAGCAGAACATTTTTGGCAGCAGAGTTCTTCACTGCTGCTCTCATTTTTCTGTTAGAATAAAACTTGTTATCCTTACAAGATCAACTTGGGCTTTTCTTCCCTAGTGGGTTGTATTCTCTCTGGGAGCGTTCAGGGAAGTGCCTTCAGATTTATGAACTAAACAGGCAGGTACATCTAGATTTGAAATACCAGTGTTTGTTATTGCTGAGCCATGCTGCTTATAGAGGCTCAGCAGTGTTAATTCACTTTGGCTGCATTTCCGTTACTCATTGCAGCTTGTGGGTGGGAAAACGATGTTTCACATCAGACCAATCAGCCTATTTGCCCTGTGACAGGCGCACCAGCACCAGCCCACCTGGAACAAGCCAGTTTTACCCAGTCATTGGCCGGCTTTGGTGGCCGGGAGGCTAACGCAGCAACCAGGCTCAGGTAAGAATGGAGTCCCACTGGCACATTTGAACTAGAATCCTTGGGTCTTCTCTCTTAGTGGACACTTGCTACCTGTACCGCTACCTGTTTATCAAGTACTTCTGCACAGTACGTTTATTCATGTTTGAAGGTGAGAGTGTGATTGGTTGCAGCATGCCTACTCGAGGGTACAGTTTATTACCTCCCTTAGGACTGACAGAGATACATGTACAGTATGGGGTACTTGGAAGATTTCAACCTGCTTTTGGTAGCCCAGAAAATGGCACACTTCTCTATTGTCAATACATATTTAGAGCTAAAAGGAACAACACTTCTGAACCCCCCACTACCCAGCTTGTACAGCCTACATTAAAGCCTGACAGTCTGTAAGACTCCCACAGACCCCACCTTTGGTAACTGAGACAGACTCTCCATCCATAAATGCCTTGGGAAATGGGGACTAACTACCCTTAGAATGATCAACAGCTATTGAGGTTCAACCCTGTTTGAAACCCAAAAGTATCAATAAAATCGTTCCATTGACTGACTCTATGAGCAACATTAACGGTAAAGAAAACCGGGTTGATGGTTCACACATCAAATTTGGTCTACTTAATACAAGGTCCCCTAGTAAACATGCTCTGAACAATCACAATCTCCTTACTCATCAGGACTTAGACATCCTATGCCTGACCGAAACATGGCTAACCGAGGGAAGCAGCACTATGATACCATGGTATGCGGGTACGGTGGTGGGGTCGCAGCTATCATAAAAAAATATTTGATTTCTTAGAACGCTCTAGTGAATGCGAGGGACATGAAATCCTCCATAAAAAAATCACTCCCACTCCATGTAGATGTCTCAATATCATCAAAGTCTACTTATTTAGGTACTAAAAGCAGCCATTGACCCCAATTGGTCCACTCTGTTGGTAGGCGATATGAACGATTGCCAGCTTAATGCTAAGGACAAGGATTCAATCAGATTGGAGGACGCATTAAAAGAGATAAATTGCAAAGTGGAGATTAACAAACCCACTTCCAACTCAGGAAACATTCTAGAATTGGTGATCTCGAAAAACCTAAAAGTAGAAATACAAAACACAGTTACATGCATACGGTCCAACCATTGTATTATTAATTTCACCATACAACTTAAGGTGATTCCTAAAAACCGGGCCAATCCAATGAAAAAATGTTTCCAGCCGTAACTTTAAGAAAATCAAGAGCTTCCATCGACACCATTGTCACCTAGATATTATCTCTGCCACAAGGGATTCCGCTTCCCCAGTACTTTTGGTGGAAGCCTATAACAGAGTTTTGATAAATATGCTGGTCAAAACTGCCCGTTCAAAAAGAAATCGATGAGAGAAATCACCAATCATAAAAAATGGTATATGGCTGATCTTGCCCTAGGGAAGAAACTGAAGAGGCATGCTGAACAAATCCGGCTAAAACATCCAATGTCCCCCAATACGGATAATTGGAAGTTACTAGAGCATGCTTATAAATGCAACATCATATCAGTCAAGAAATATCAGGAGCAAAAAATAATTCAAAGAAACTCTTTGAAATTTTAAAATTTCAAGCAGTCAGGTTTTAGAGACGGTCACAGCACTGAGACAGCACTATTAGATATGCAGACTAACATGTTCAAGACCATTTACAGAGGGAAAATCAGGCTTAGTTCATGACTCGTCTGTGGCTTTTGACTTGCTTGACCATGACTACTTGCTTTCATCCCTGAAAACCTTAGGGAATTGCGCCCCCTGTTAACTGGATTCAATAATTTTATCCCAGAGACATTCCACCATAGGCTGAGAGAGCGCCTCTTCGAGATATGCCCCCATTCTTTGTGGGGTTTCACAAGCCATGTGTATCCCACCTACTCTGTTAAGTCTGTACATCCAACCCCTTTGTGATCTTTTGGAATCACAGGGGTTTCGTTTGCAAATTACTTAGATGATACACAGTTGATCCTGGATATCAGTGGGAATCACGAAGCTGACCCGATAAATTTGAACATTAAATATATTTGAGATCATCGAACAATGCATGATGAAAAACTGTCTCTCTCTAAATAGTGCTAAAACAGAGCTATTGCTGTTTGGAGATTCCCAGGCACAAGTAAAACTAGGGAGAGAGTATGCTTCAAGAACTGCAATATCCCAGTGGCAAGAAAATGTTCAAATCTTGTGCACTTTTTTTGACTCCTCTCTTAGTGCTGAAACTCTATATATCTCGAAAATGTCTATCATTTGAAACGTCTAAAAACATCAAGCCTTTCATTTCCGAGGTTAACTACATGTCATTGGCTCTCGCCTCGATTATTTTAAAGCATCGCTTCTAGGGGCCTGCAAAAAATCCCTGCAACTACTACAGATCCTTCATAATGACACAGTGGCCCTCATTACGACCCTGGCGGAAAGCGACTGACCGGAGCGCCACAGCGTAAATAGCGTTTCCGCCATTGCACGAAGGAGCAAAGTGCGGCCCATTCCGACCCATCGGGCACGAGCACCACGGCATGGCGGAAGTGCAAAGTCCGCGATGGCGGAAATGACCCCAAAACGGCCCACACCGCCGCCGTACGGCGCCCTAGGTGCAATACCGCCACCCCTCTTAGCGGTCACCGCAGTGTGCGCCTACCGGAAAGTACGGTGCCCGGAAATATACGGAAACGGAAGTTAAAACATGGGCCCGGAACGGGAAACATCCCGGCGTACACCTATAAATACACTAAAACCACACAACCACTAAAATCACTACCCTGAAACACACCCCAACCCGTCAACCACCCTAGCGAAACCAAGAAAAATGGGAAAAGTAGCGAAGAAAGCGTGCGACCGCAAGCGGCAGGTCCACTTCTCCCGTGAGGAACTCACCGTGCTAACAGAGACCCTCCAGGAGAATGCTGCCGTCGTCTTCTGCACGCAAATGACCAGGACGGCACTTGCAAACAAGAAGGCCATATGGGCTCTGGTGGCACAGCGGGTAAGTGCGGTGGGGACCGCACCCCGCACCCCACAGCAATGCCGCAAGCGATGGGACGACCTGCGGATACGCGTCCGCAGCATACTCTCTGCCAACCGCAACATTGCCACAGCCACCGGGGGAGGTCCTGAATCACCCATCAAGTTGACCCCCTGGGAAGAAATCTGTGCCTCCACCATCGGAATGGAGAGCATAGAGGGAGTCGGAGGGATGGAGAAAGGAGTGCAGACATCCGAAGATTCAGGTAGGTGGGCCAGATAAAACAATGCCAAATCCACACAGTCCATCCATGTGAAGTACCATGCGTCCACATAGTGCAACAGAAACACATGTCCAGGAGAACGTCCACACACATCGGCCTGCAAGCGCACGTTAAAACCCACAATAAATACATAAATAATTAAAAACCCCTAATACACGCACTACACGTGCAGCAGGCACACCCTAACTGCAGGCTGCCAGACAACTGCACCCTCACTCCACACACAAATCAAAGCACCTCCAAGGCCCCGACCCAAATCACCCTCAGGTACCACCCCAATGCATGTGATACAATGCCATTCCAATTCCCACAGACCCATCAATAACCCTCGCCCTCCTTTACTCCACCACAGGGTCCGATCCAAACGACGAGCTAAAGGACACCCCTACCAGCACACCTGCAAAGAGGGCCAAGACCAACGGCCAGAGACCCTCCACCTCAGCTGCACGCATCAAGACACGGCAGCAGCACAAATCAGGTGGCAGCACAGAGGAGGGAACATCAACAGGCACCCCAGCAGCCAGCATGCCCACAACACCACCACCACAGGTCCCCCCAATGGATGCCACAGAAGGCACTGCCTCTGGTGGCAGCAGCACCATAGGTGACACCCCATTGATGGCAGCATGCTCGGACACAGAAAACGGGGATGCCGAAGTCAGATCCATCCATGACCTGTCCCAATCCCCCTGTCTGTTCCATCCCGTACAACATGAGGATACCACGCAGGGGCACCCACCAGACGACGACTGGCCATCCCCCACAAGCCCTGTGGCAAGGCAACATGAGGACAACAGCCCCTCTGTGACACCCCCGCAAATGGCCATGGCCCAGCAGAGGCAACAGTCCCTCGACCAGTTGATCGAACAACAGCAGCAACTGGCCACACTCCTCAAGGACCATGCCGATGAATGTGGGGGCACTAAGGCAGACATAGAAACATCAACTGAGACACTTAGGGCAGAAATGGAGAGAGGTACAGAGACGCTAAGGGCACAAATTGAGAGAAGCACCGAGAGCCTGAGGGGGGAACTGCATGCGACGTCCAAAGACGTATGTGCCGAACTTGCCGCAGTGCGCCGTGTGCTCACTGAGCTCTCGCAAACCCTTAGGGACATGCATGGACGTGAGCAGGCAGACACATCATCCGTTGCAAGTTCCGTCCAGGGCAGCCCCCAACGTAGATCTGGAAGGAACCTGCGCTCCACAGGCAGGGGTGCCCCTGATACCCGCAGAGGGGGCATGCAATAGCGACAGCCCACTGACAATGAGCATCTTTGGACACTGGTGTTCGGGGGGGAGGTAGGAGGGTGGAGGGGGTGTGTTGGGCTCACTTGGGTGGCGGGTCGATAGGGTGTTCAACATGATATCACAGATGCCATAAAAAGTGCACGATCAACCAATGAGAAGTGTGGACATTGATCTTTGTGTACTAGGCCATCATAGGCGTACAGTCCATATTGTGCATGTCCCAGACACACGCAGTGCCACGAGTCCCGTGTCCATGTATCAGCCACCAGGCGTGAGTGCTAGAAGCATACATCAATGAGATGCTGACGTATGTCACGGGCCTCCGGTGCCTCGCAGACTCCATGAGGTGCTGCCACATCCCCACCCTCATCATGACCATCATCAGGTGCTTGCAGTTCTGCGTCAGGGGGCATGGGCACATTTCTACGTACGCACATGTTGTGGAGCATGACACATGCCATCACCATCTTTGCAACCTTCTCATGGCGGTACAGGAGTGCCCCGCCAGACCTGCTGAGGCAGCGGAAACGGGTCTTCAGTAGGCCGAATGCCTGTTCAATGACTACACGGGTACGTGAGTGGGCATGGTTGTAGTCCTCCTCATGCTGGTCCCGTGGGTTCCGGACTGGTGTGAGGAGCCATCTCTTCAGTGGATATCCAGCATCACCTGTATGTGGACGAGAAACGTATGATGTGGAATGCCATTGATACGTACGCACACCCCCCCCCCTTCCTGGCAGGTCAATGCCAATTCACATACCCCACATCATCATGCATGTAATGAGACTCACCGAGTAGCCAGGATCTGTTCCCTGCGTGTCGCTCCATGTAGCGTGGTATTGTAGAGTTCCTCAAGACCATAGAATCATGGGTTGATCCAGGGAATCGGGCACAACAATGTGTAATGATCCTGTTGGAGTCACACACCATCTGTACATTCTGGGAATGAAATTGTTTTCGGTTGCGGTACTGGGCCTCCATGGCATGTGGGACGACCAATTCAACATGGGTGCAGTCGATGGCACCAATGCAACCCGGTATGCCGGCAAGTGCATGGAATCCCACTTTTGTGTTGGTTATTTCCTGCTCCGAGCGTGGTAGAGAGATGTAGTCGTCTGCGTGCTTCAGGAGGGCATCGAGCACTTGCAATAGTGTCCGTGAGAACAGTGGCTGGGAAATGCCATGCAACTGTCCGACTGTGTGCTGGTAGGTGCCTGTGGCCAGGAAGTGGAGTACAGACACCACCTTCAGTAGGGGTGGGATGGCGGTTGGGCTATCTATCATGCTGACAAGGTCAGCCTGTGTCATGTCCACAATGGCGGTTATGGTGTCCCGGTCCAGACGGTAGAGGGTGTGGATCTGCTCATCAGTGAGGTTGAACGGATGTGCTCGGAGGCGTGGGATTGCGGGCTGCCTGCGTGGTGGTAGTGGCTGTGCTGGCAGCCCTTGCTGGCCCTGCCTTGGCCTCCTCCTCCTCCTGCGTCTCCTCCGTGCGGCTGGTTGTAGTTGGTGTTCGTCTTCTTCTTGGAGTCGGAGCGCTTGCAGTGCTATCAGGTCCCCCAGGGCCAACATCGCGAGTCCTGCCGGTAGCATTTCGGTGTGGTTGTGGGAGGAGACTGGCTGTGCAATTTATGTGTTTTCAGGCTGTATGGCCTCCACCTGTGGTGATTCATTCCACCTGTGCAAACTGCTCTCCCCTTTGGCCGAGCACGTCCCGCGCACAACGCTGCAATTCGGGGAATTGTATCTTGCTATTGCAATCATGTATTTGTACCCGATGGCCGTGTAAGATTGGTTGATATGTTCATTCTGCTGTGGTCCCATTGTTTCACATACTATCTGTGCAGTCGCGAACTGACTTGTGAGGGGTCAGTGGAACGTAGTACTCGAGTAACGGTGGACCCTCATGCATCACTGCACCGAGGTTCAACGACGGGCGGGGCGTCCCATTCGTGGGTGAAGGCAGTTGCCATTTTCACACACAGCCGCACTCGATGGAATAATTAGTGATTTCAAACGGCCACAGATGCCTTTTTGACGTGATGTTGCAAATGAGGAATTCGAGGGGCGGCGCTTTCGGTTTCCAGCTAGCGGCGAGGAGATGCCCACAGGTCTGACTGCAAATGTAACGTTCTATTGTTCTATGTCCTTGAGACAGGGCCATGGCGAGGGAGCAATGATTGATATGAATAGTTTGGGATGCGCAATAGCTACGTGGGCGATGAGGCCGTCCGTTCCCAAAAACATGTTACTTCACAACACTGGAATTACGGGCTGGGGCACTGTGGATTTAGCAGGCTGCATAACGCACGGACTCAATGGATGTTTCTAATGTTATGTGAGTAATTATTCAGGCATTTTGATCCCGGGATGAGGGAATGATGGATGGATGCATGGGCAGGTGATTTGATACAGAGTTTGCCATGTACAGGGCTTCTTGGGATCTATCCGCCTCCCCTACGCTATGTGATGCAGGACTGCCATAGTGGGACCATCGTCCATCTGGCCTTGTTGAGCCCTCCCTGTCTCGAGGCGCCCTCAGACACTTGTGTCCATGCACGTTAACATTCCCATCTGAGGGAATCTGTTTTGACAGACGCATGCACAGGTACACTCGTTTGTGATGGTGTTTGCACCTCGATATGGATGGTTATGAGTCGCAAGTGGTTTTGGGGTGGTGATGATCCTTTTGGTTGGGCTAGCATGCATATGGCTGTGGATTTCGTGTGATCATTGAAGTGAGTAGTTGGAATGTAGTTCTGATGGCCATTCTGTTCTTTTTCTTTTCTTTTGGTTGACTGGTATCTCCTCCCCTTTTGCCACTGCCATCTGTATGCCACTCCTGCAGATGGATTTTACTCCCGACACCTGCTGCTTCGTGTTAATCAGTGGAGCAGCATTATGATCTTATGGGACGATCGCCAATGGGCCACATGCCCTTACGCAGTACTGGTGTCTCGGAGCAACATTTCGGCCTTTCAGCTGGACTAGTGCCTCCCCATTGGGACGGCCCTGCGGTTCTGTGCACTTCCATGTTGCCTTTTCGTACGTGATTGTAGCTCTGTGTACCATGGGGGAACAGGGCGACACACAGGTAGTGGCTGGTCATTTCTTGCGGAAGCAGCCCACAATGGTGATTGGTGTTTTGGAGTTCATGGCCTGATGGCTGTATGGGCTTGGTGATTTTGATGTGCATAGAATTTCTATTCGGATTTGGCCCGTGTAGCGTTTTTCTTTGCAAGTGATGTGGCATATGCCAATTTGTGGGGCGATGTATTGTGAGGAGATCTGCATCGGGTTCCGGCTTCGGGGTTTAGTTGCGTGGTACTGTACTGGCCGCGTTTGCCTACGAAGCCCAGTGAGGTCAGGGATGGGGGCTGCCAATATGACAGTTTGAATGTTGTCATGCTCAGGGGCGGGGGATTGGGTTTTGTGTAACAGATGCCGGTCAGCCAGGTGGACTGGTGGAATGATGTGATTTTCGAAATATTGCTGGTCACAGGTGCCTGTGTTTGCGTGCGTTTCTTGGTGGGGGACTGTGGTCATGTCCATTGGGATGGCTTCTGTATTCGTGCCATCTGTGCCCTGCAGCTCCCATTGGCCCCTGTTGTGTTTCTTTTGTTCGTTGGCATGCATGGGTGACTTGTACATTTCAATGGTTGCATTGTGGATTCATTGCACCTACGGGGAGTTGTACTTTGTGGGCAGGGAGCGGTGTACAGGCACTCAGTGGGGCCGTTTACGGTTGATTCGCGATGCCGTACTTCTCGCCATGGCGGAATGGTACATTACGCCATGCCTGATGGCGTTGGGTACATGTCCGCTAGGGTCGGAATTGGCGTACCGTTGCACCATGGTGGTGTTTGCGGTTTGGCATGGCGCGCGCGCGCGTGCTTGGTGCAGTTAGCATTGGCGTTCACTACGGTGTCGCTAATGGCTTCGTACTTTGCGGTGACGGGTCATAGTCGCACCGAGCGCTATTCGATGGCGGTATTGCATTTCCGCCATCGTTTTTCGATTTCCGCCAGGGTCGTAATGAGGGCCAGTGCATATTGTTAAGGGTATCTCACGACATGATCACATCTCAGCTGCAAGGCTGGCTCTACAGTGGCTCCCTGTCTAAGCCCAGATTCACTTTAGGACAGCTACGCTTGTGCACAAATGCTTGGACAGCAAGGCTCCAGCCTACCTAAATGCGAGCATCACTTTACATGAGAACAAGCAAGTTCTGTGCCATTCCAACACAGGTCTGATCAGCTCACTCAAGACCAGAAGGGCCAAAGGATTGGGAAGAGTGTTTCCCTGTTTGGCTGCTGTGTACTCGAATTCCATGCCAAGATATAAAAGCATGAGATCCTTTTGGAAATTCCTGAAATCCCAGCTCTTTAGGTAGCACCCTGTTTGATACTCTAGGCACACCGTCTCTCAGTAGGTAGGTGTGTGTTTATTGGTTGTCCTATCTTACTTTTGTTCCTGTGTGTTTGTGTGCGCACAGATGCCGGTGGCGTTCCCGGTGTAATAAATAAATAAATAAGTCAGGCGGCTTACCGGCAGAAATCACTGATACTACTGGCCAGCGAATACCTCCATGGAGTACAATGGGACTCCATTGATTGGGGATTTACAACCATTGCCAGCACTTATTATCTAGATGTAATACCTCCAGACCGAGTGCTGGTAACAGTATTTCTGTTTGCTGGTATTCCGGCAGATTTACTGGCAGGATACCGGCAAACTTGTAATGAGGCCCTAAACTGCACACATTACATTAGCAGGGGGACTAGTACTAGCAGTTCTAGTTGGGTTGGCAGAATGCATATGTATCCATTTGTAATTAGCTTTGACACATATTACAAGCACCATATAGCAATATAGAATGAGCAACAATGTATTCAAGTTAAAGATAGGGTGATGTATTTTGCATTTTGCGATAGTATATAGTGTTATGTTTTCAACAATGTGTTAATTGACAGAGGTAGAAGCGTGAGATCTCAGAGAAGTGTTGTGGTAAAGGCGAGGTCCTGGAGATAAGTTAGCAGGAGTTCCACCATATTGGATTTTAGGACATGTTACAGGATGATTTTGTGAAAGTATGAGAAACAGGCTTAACGTGGAGCTATGGCTCTGTCCAGTTGATCCAGAGACGAGTTCCCCTTGCATCCCCCAGAGAGAAGTTATGATGCCAAGTTCACAGGCAGCCTGCTCTGCCAATAACAGTTAATTGAGTGCAGCTGCAGAGCTGAGAGGAGCTGGGAAAGGACCCTTTCTAATCCTCTTAGTACATTTTCCCAAAGAAGGGTTGCATCTGAGCATTTTAATGCATAACGCAAATTCACAATCAGGAAGCACTTTGAAATGCACAGAAATAAGACACAGTCCCCTACCCTTGAGGGAAATGGTGCATGGGGCACACAAATCATGACAGTGTAATTTCTGTTCCTGTAATGCATTTTCTTTAAGGGTGACACAGGAGTTTGAACCACTGCTGTTAGACCCCAAAACAGGGATAGAAACGCTCTTGTGTTTTTTTTTGTTTAAATTTCACAATGACCTGCCCTCTAGGGGCAGGCCATTTTGAAATTTGCTCCCAAAACCCACGTGAGTGCTGGGAGCCTGTTATACATTAGTGTAAGGAGCACGGCCCCAACGCTTCTGTATGCAAAGGGCCTGGCCAGCACTTCTTTTGCTCAGCCTCACCGCCCCCCAAGAAATGCACAGGTCACCTTTGTCAATAAGGGGACCTGTGCATTTAATAAAGTGGAACAAGTAACCATAATGCAGCCTATGCACTTTTGTTACTTGCACAACTTAATGAGAATCTGTCCGATGGGGTATATTAACAATTGAGTGCAGATGCCAAGATACCGTGGTGATTACAATTCAAACAATCCACTTGAACAAAGCACACGCTTAATTTTTTAGGAAAAGTACTAAACTAGCATGAGTGAAAGACGCGCCCCCTTGAACACAATAATTTCAGCTAAAGTCAAATGTTTTGCAAATAACAGACATGCACAATTATATATAATCGCTGAGAAATCCGCCAGCTCTGCGCACTGTCACCCACATGCTTATTATCAAGCGCACATCAGAATATATATATATATATATATATATATATATATATATATGGTAATTACTAATCTGCACCAAGAACTTGAACCAGTCTTAATTGGAAGGGAAGGCATTTCTTTGAAAAATAGATGTTTACAGGCATAATTAAGACATGATCATGTGCCTAATGAGTCACCATTAACACTGCACTATTTCACTAAGTACAAGGGTCTGGGTAAAGATTGGGCAGACCAGAAATCTGTTAAGACGTCAGAAGAACGATGGGCATGGATATCAGTACATCTCGAAGGAGAGAAGAACTCATCCCACACCCAGTCATCATTGATGACTGTAGCAGAAGCTATCAAATAAAAGCAACATAAAAACATGTTTCAGCTATTTTTGCCTTTTATTTTATGGCACAATATAAGTCAAGATAAATGATTGCCATCTTCCTTTTTTCAGAACTCTCATTATTTGCACAGCGTATACATTAATTATTTTATGACATTGTAAATTTCTCAGTCAGAAGACTTTCCGTCTTTCTTATTTTTTTTCTTCTGATTTGCCATCAATTGCCGGTGCGGGAAACAAGTGTCAGTCATTCCGTTGCTGCCTCTTTTGTTGGCGATAATGGAATTACCATTCTGTTTGCCGCACCGCCAAATTATATGTTTTGGTAAATTTACTGCTTGCGGTATTATCTTGTGGTAAATGTGTTGGTTCTTTGAGAAAAAGTGGAAAATTCATTCACCTCCAGCAATCCACCAAGTATCCCCATAGAGTACTATGGACTCCAGAAATGGGAAAATGTACACCAGCCTGCCGCCATTTGTAATCCCCTGGTAACCCCACTGGACAAAGTGGCGAGACCAGTGAATGATATTGCTGGTAATTGAGCAGAATTAACACCAAATGCCTGCCAAACTTGTAATGAAGCCCGCTGTCCCTCAGATAATTGGCTCTGCCAATAATTTTTAGATTATATATCTTTCTCAAAAAACCTATTTTTTTAAATGTTGTTTCTCAGTTACACAATTCTGGATTTGATATCAATTTTCTATGTGCACTTCCTATCTCCGTGAACTTAAGTATTAGCCAGCACGTGATGCACTTTTTGCCCCAGTGAGAGATCTTGTGTGTCTTCGAGTGACCTTTGCTAGATTTATTTATTTTTTGCCCAACATTGATGTGCTTAAAGGGAAATTAACTGAACCTCTCCAATCTGCCCATCAGGTGGTGCTAGGCTGGAAACTGTGCTAACCATGTGCACGTTTTTCCCTGAGCCGAGTTTTAGGCAGAATTATATGCAATACCCTTTGGGAACACCACACACAATTAACACTACAAGTGACAGTACACATTCACCTTTGGTAGAATCCTGTACTACACAGTAAAGTGGTAGTGATGGCTGAGCAGCCAGACTTATCTCAAGAGTAAGTGAGCAGTATCAATAATTACACAAAGGAAAGCAATTACTATGATTCAAACAAACACTGATTCAATGTTTCTGAGTAAAAGAATGTACATTTATTTACAAATCAGTTGTAAAACATTTCACCAAAGTAAAGCAGTTGAAAAATCACACTCTTAATACACTACACCACACCCAATAGATTCTGGACAAGTTAGGCTCAAAATGAAGTGTGAGCAAAATGGCACTCCAGCAATTCAAAAGGGAGGGAAAGACAAAGTTAATCAGAATATGAGTAAAACCAACAAGTAAGTAAGCAGGGCAATCTAGAAAAAGGAACTACAGTGAGGAAATCAGATTCAAATGGGGTCTGGCCCAAAGTTAATGGGTCAGAGTCTTTTGCTCAAGATCACACAGTTCAGGGTAGTTCGCAGTTAAGTCTTTGCCAAGAGTTCTGAACGAAGTTGGTCGGCAGAAAAGTTAGTTTAAAGAAAAGAGAAGGACAAGCCCTCGGATTGGCAAAAAGCTACACGCACTTTCACTGCGGCTGGACGGAACAAACAACCGGATTTGAACAGTACCTTAAATGGAGAAGAAGGCTGTAGCTGAGGCGGACGTTCCTGGAAGATCCTGCAGGTTCACGGTTCCTGAAGCGACTGTCAGACTGACACGAAGTAGGAAGACTGGAGGGCCCTGTATTGCCCAGGGAAGAAACCAGCAGCAGAGCAAAGCAACAAATAAAATGTGTGCTCCTTAAAACACAAGCAGGGTCCATTCCTCCTGGCTATCCGGTTCACTGTAGCTCTGTACAGCAAATTTGAGCCAAGAAGGGAGCCTTGCTTGGATTTTGGGTGAGCTGTTTGGTCCCACCAGCTCAAGGGGAGAAGATTCTTTGCAGATCTTCCCAGTCGTTGGAGTATGAAGGTTCGGACCTGCAGCAGGGCTTCACCGGGCAGTTCAGTTGTTGTAGTGCTCCTCTTCTGTCAGCTCCTCTTCGATTCTCTCATTCCAGTGGCGACTCTGCCTTTCCAGACCCAGAGACCTGCTTTTTAAGCAGTTTTCCCCCATTCACAAAACCAGGCTGTCAATCACACAGCAGAGAGTCACCAGGACATTCACCACAGCCAATCAGACCAGAGTCTGACATGGGTCTCCAAGGAGACCCTGTGCAGGGAGTCCTAAACCCCTCCCTCACATCCTGTCCCCCCAGACATACAAGCACCTAAGGAGGGCTTCTGTGTAGAAGCCCGCGAAAGGACGGTGAACAAAGGAACCAAACCTGGTTTGGCACATAAAGAAAAACACGAGAAAGACTTTTACAAAAAGAAATGGCGAATAAACCCAGCCGGAACCATATAAAAATCTGTATGGTCTAGCGGGTTTAAGTTCAAGGCTACCAAGATAGCCTAAAACAGTATCAGGGTTATTTAAGATACCCGCGGTACGAAAAATAGGGTAGTTACCACTGCCACCAGCCAAGTCTTAATGAAAAGGGAGCGAAACAATGCTCCAAGAGAAACAGACAAAAAGGGTTAAGTATTAACCCTTTCCAGAACTCTATTTAAGATAGTTTGTACTGGGTCTGTGAGTTTTAAAAGAGACTAATAAAGTCAATGGCAACTTTACATGTTCTGGGAGACAGTAGTCAGCCCCAGAAAATTCAGTCGGAGTTGAGAAGCCAAAAAGACAACCCTGTGTCACTGCTCTGAAGGTGCTGTGTAACACACAGTAAAAAGATGATTCCTATGGAGTAGGTGAGACTCCACAGTCTATGAACATAAGAAAATGTTAAACACACACAGAAAAAAACAAGTAAGAGTGGGAAAAAAGGCTCATAAATCCTAGAAATCTTGCAAAGCTGCTGTGGGACTAAGTAGGTAAGGGAAATTAGCTTTTGTGGAGAATTCTCCCTAACACTGAGTGCATGGAGATGTAAAATAATGATATCATAGGCAATACAGTATACAGTTAGTATTGCAACTTGGAAGGCTTGAGGGAAACAGTGGCATGAGGGCAGTATGTTTCTATTCTATGTTCTTTTTGGTATGTTTCAAACCCCTTTTCCATTCAGTGCCATATGAATTTTATATTTTAAACCTTTGCTTTGCTTTTATAAAGCTTAATACAAACATTTTAGAAATGGGGACACACATCTGCTACACTTCTTGATGTAATGTAAAATAATGTGTCATTTGTATAGCACATGTATCCCAAATGCAGCACAGAAAAGAATAATTTTGGTTTGGTTTGGAACAGATAGCACTATGGTTCGAGGTTCCCCCTACAACACCCCTCAACCTACCAATAGGCAAATACATAGATGTGAGGAGAGAGCAGGTATTCAGTAATAGCACAAATCAAACAGAAAATCACTCCCACCTTCCCCTTCAAACACAAGAGAAAAACTAATTGACTTTTCACTCTCAGAATGGCTTTGAAATTGTCTTTGGAATTGACTGAGCAAAAACACTAAGGGTCTCATTACGACCCTGGCGCTCCCGAAATGAAGGGTGCCGGTATGGGACTTGCACCCTTCATTACAGGAGCACCTATTATGAGGTTCTCTTTGCCGGACCCTGAACAGATGTCTGGTAAAACCAGACATCCTTTCTGGGTCCCGCAAGGGGAACAGGGAGCTAATAACGGGCCGTTATTATCGTGCCTGTTATTAGCTCTGTCCCCATTCCTATTGAGCCCTATGGGGGCTCAAATGGGAATGGGGACTGGTTCCTTCAAGGAGGAATTACCAGGTCCTCCAATGTTGGAATGACCCGGTTATTCCCCATTGAAGGAACCCGTTATTGGAGCCCGGTATGGTGGCAGCCATGGCGCTAATAGCACCAGGGCCACCTCCATACTCGTAATGAGGCCCCAAATGTGGTCAAAATACTTACATTATTATACATTCCTATGGGAGCCAATTTTAACAGTATCACAAACAATTATTTAGTCAAAAGAAAACATTTGAAATCTCAAAGTCCAAGCAGGAAACAATTTAAAGATATTTCACACAGGTAAACCTTTTTAGAATGTAAAATCGCGGCAAACCTTTCCTTATGCGGTATTCATTATAACAGGAGAATCACACTCTTTTGCAACTTTGTGTTGGGTGCTATGGATAGCTAAGGATGTTAGGTACAAGTAGGAGTTGAACTTGTGTTTCTATCATAAAAACCGAGGGAGTTATAATTGTTTTAGTGAGAGTCGTTTTTGCAAAATAGGCGCGAGAATGGAAATCAGAAATGCACTTTGAAAATGACAGCTGGGTTTGATCACACTATATTATGACTATGCAAAAGAGGATGCCACACATGAATCTCCACAGTTACGTGGCCAGCGTAACCCTCCACGTTGTGGATGCTCAATTTCTTTTTGGAATTTACTTGAGTTACTCAAAAACACTAATGACATGATTGTATAAAACAAATGAGAAAAATCAGTGCAAGAAAGGTTCTGGCAATGCTATGATTCTGAATTTACAGATAGGATGGGTCTGAGATTGGGACCATACAATGCAGATATATTATGGTCACTTTTCTTCCTATTAAAACTTACAAAATAAGTTATTAAATTGGACCATCAGTTCTTGTCATGGATTGGATCTGGTCTAGGAAGAAAAGCACACCAGGCGCGGGACTGGATCATCTAGGACGGTAACCGGATTTGCACAGAATCTGCCCTTCCTGTTTGTGGGTAGTTCAATCAACTGGATATCAAGTTCCTCAGGTAAGCCTTGTGGTAACAAGCCAGCGAATTTCAGGATACTAGCTCCAAAGGCTTCCCACACCACAGCACTTCACTGGGTTGCAAGAATAAGTTTCAGTATTAGGCCTTGCAGAAAGTCAATAGTTCTCTACTGCTGGCGAGAGTATTGGCATCTGGGTCTGGAAGGATGTTGAAGATGGATGTAGAATGCTGGATCAGAGTGCTTTGCCGAAATCAGGAAAGTGAGTGAATCAGTCAGTCCCTATGTGTTGTCCGCTGTCTCTATTTATCCTTTCAAATGACATCAGAAAGGGTGTGCATGGGCCGGCCTAGCTAAGCTTGCCCCTGTGAGTTGGGATTGGATCAAAACTTCATCTCCGCCTTGCATTTGAGTGATTGGATCAGGGCTGGATGATATCGCATTTTATGAATTGCTTTATAGTTCTTAGAGACCTCCCTTTAGCCATTGATCTCAAAATCGGATTTTATACTAAATACATATTTCTACATTGGTCACCTCTAGACAAATCACACACAAAGATTCCATATTGTATATCGCATCTGTTCCTCAAAACCCTGCAGCTGTGGAATCTTGTTCCAACTTTCTACAGAATTTTGTCCTTTTCGCTATGAACACAATTTCCAAACTTTATGCAAATTTCCACAAATGTATGTGTACATTTTCACAATTCTAGGTTTAATGCATTTCACATAAAACCACATATATTGCCATTCCTGTCCAGAACATGTTATATGGTTCCGCCGCCTCTTAAAATGTGCAGCCAGAAATTAGATTAACAACTCTGTCCTTTTTATATTTTTCTGGGAGTCCAGGAGCATCCCCCTCCTTGCAGACGTTCCTTCCAGGAGCCATTTAGGACCCTCTCACACCTCTGTTTCCTGGCCTGAGGGGTGTCATGATCTCTGCTTCCAAAAGGTCAGGGTTTTCCCAACTCCCTTGGAAGCAGATTCATAACCCAGGTTCCGAGTGCCAACCAGTCCCAATTGGGACCTTTTGGACCCAGTCCTGGCGCCAGTGGCACCAGGCTTATAAATATGCCCAGTCCCGGCGCTGGAAGCGCCGGGCTCATAATGCTTGGGTGGACTTACCTGCAGCAGACCATGCTGCTTACTTGCCTGCCAGTTGAGCCTCTGATCCTCTTCTGTTTGGAACTACTTTTCCTGTTGGGTGGGGCAGGAGCCACTCCCTAGGTTCAGAACACTGGAACTCTTCTGGAAAGCAGGAACTCTTTTCTTACCTAGGCGTGGCTGTGGAAGGAGACACCTAAGCACTACAGGAGGCTATTTAAACCACACCCGATGGATGAATCTTGCTTTGCGTTATTCTGCATCCTCTGCAGCAGAACGCTCATCGTGTCTTCTGCATCTGATCCTGGGCCTAAGGAAAAAGGCTTACCATCCTGAATCCAGTCTTCAGCAACACCTATAAAGACAAGAAAGAACAGGTTAGCATTACGGTCTTCAGTGACAGCTCTTCACTTACCTGGGCCATCGGCTGTCACCAACGCCTCGCGCTGCATTCTGAAAGACAAAGGCTTACCTACTCTTCGCACGCTCCGGAGGCCTTCGGCGCTGCATCCCGCATCTGAAAGACAAAACAAGGTGCGTTTAAAGACATTGGGGAACTTTAATACTCACCTGCCATTACTCCTTTCCACATCTAACCCAGTGGGTATTCAGGCACGCTGCAGCCGCTCCGAACTTGTACCTGCAAAATAAAAAGACAGTTAGAGCGCATCGTGAAGCAGGCAACAAGCGCTTAATTACGTGCTTCCAGGCGCTTCTATTCATCACATGGGCTCCATCTTCAACTCACTTCAGCCCGTCATCCACCATCGCCGGAACCCTGCAAAACAAGAGACATCATTACTAAAGACTTTAAAGACATTAGAATTACTCGAAACTTACCGTTCGTGCAGTAAACGACGGACAGCAGTCCTCTGAAGTCAAGAGGCCTGCTCCCCTTATCCAGTGAAGAAACTGGTTACAGCACCCTGCCCCGAGGCAGATGGAGAGCACGGCGTTCACTTACCTAAGGTGAGAGCGTTAACCTTCGGGGTTCTACAGGAGAAGAGAAAGGGAAGAAGAGATAGACATTCAATAACCCAGTTCATTAATCCCATATTTTCTATCTGCAGACATCTTACCCTTCGAGTCAAACATACAGTGCACAGAGGTCCAGCCCACAGAGCCAGCCGTGTGTTACACATCACCTTTGAAGATACGGTATACGCCCAGTCAAGACCGGCGCCTCTACGGGAATCAGGTGAGCGTTACAGAACGCAAAGCCCACCACAAAACTCCCATCCAGGCGCTATGGAAACCTCGGATACCGACCAACTAGCCCAGTTACTTGGGGAACTAAGGGCAGAAGTGCATGCAGCCCATCAGGAAACAAACGCTCTAAGAAGGGAACTGATTATTTCCAAGGAGCGAACAGATGATCTCGCTAGACAATTGCTACAGTCACAAGCCGGACAGCCCCCGTTACCCGCATCTGGGGGAAATCTTCCTTCTACATCCTCTATGAATCCAGTGCAGATCAACCTACCTGGGAATGTACCTCTGGCTCCGCCCGAACAATTTTCTGGTGACCCAAAGAGGTTTGCAGTATTTATCAATCAGTGCCGGTTGCATTTCTTATGCCGGCCAGCAGCCTTTCCAACTGATCAAGCTAAAGTAGCTTTCGTGCTTTCGTACCTTAGTGGCAATGCGGCAGACTGGTCGATCCCTCTAGTAAATCAAGATGATCCGGTCCTCCATGATTTTCAAGCTTTTCAGCTCAGCATGGAAAAACTGTTCGCAAGACATTCACAGGGGCAGGCCTTGGACAATGAGCTTCTTTCGTTGCGACAAGGTAATCAAGACCTTTTGGCTTATATTGCGTCTTTCAACAGACTGATAGTGGAAACTCAATGGCCTGAGGACAAAGGATTACGCTGTTTTATAGAGGTCTACGTGGAGAGCTCAAAGATGTGTTAGCCCAAGTAGTGAATCCCCCACAAGATTGTTCGGACTATATAGACTTAGTCGTTCAAATAGATCACAGACTGCAGAACAGGAAGGCCGATCGTTCCAAGTTTGATGCTCAAGTATTTTCCAAACCGCCAACTCCTTCCAAAGGAGTAGACTCCGGGGAACCCATGCACCTAGGGGGTCTGAAAGGTCCTCTAACACAAAAGGAGCGGGAAAGGAGAAAACAGTTCCAATTATGCCTCTATTGCAGAAACTCAGGGCACTTTCTTCGAGACTGTCCGGTGAAACCTGCTAAGAAGGCAGTAGGAGCTGCAGTTACCAAAGTTACAAACTCTGAGCAGGGAAACAACCTCGCCCGACAAGAATAGAGGTCCTCTTGCCGAGCGTGAAAACCAGTTCCGTGACCTCGCATTTCGTGATACCTATGGTCCTCATTAGCCCTGATAATCCGGATCGATTACATGCAATTGAAGCTTACGTCGACAGCGGTGCCATCGGCAATTATGTGGATCATGAAATGGTTTTGAGTATGAATCTAACTCTTTGTCCCAAGGCTGTAAAGGACGTCATTACTACGGTGGATGGTACGGAGATAGCCTCTGAGCCAGTAACGCATACCACTCAAGAAGTGACGCTAATAAGTCAAGATGGACACCATGAGAAGATCGTGTTCGATGTGATCAAGGCCCCTCAGTTTCAGATTATTCTAGGAATACCTTGGTTAGAGAAACACAATCCTCTGATCGATTGGCGAGCAAGAACGGTCCAGTTTCCAGAATGTGTCTCTACTTGTCACCCTCCACCTGGTGTTGCACTGGCAGCAATTTCTTCAGAGACTCCCCAGTTACCTCCCGAATACCTAGAATACCAAGATGTTTTCCGGAAGGATCAGGCTAACTCTCTACCTCCTCATAGGTCTTATGACTGCCAGATAGACCTGATACCTGGATCTACTCCTCCTTGTAGTAGAATTTATGCCCTCACCGAGCCTGAGAACCTTCACCTTCGACAATACCTGGATCAATACCTGGCAAATGGGTTTATTCGTCCTTCCAAGTCCCCTGCTTCTTCAGCTTTGTTCTTCGTTCCAAAAAAGGAAGGAGACCTTAGAACTTGTATAGATTATCACTCCCTGAACCAGATCACCGTTAAGAATAGATATCCGTTACCTTTGATCCCTGAACTCCTGGACCAAGTCAGAAAAGCATTCATATATACAAAGCTGGATCTTAGAGGAGCTTACCACTTGGTACGAGTAAAAGAGGGCGATGAATGGAAGACGGCCTTCCGCACCAAGTATGGGCTATTTGAATATCAGGTCATGCCCTTCGGACTTTGCAATGCCCCGGCCGCCTTTCAATATTTTATGAACGATGTCCTCAGAGAGCTCATAGATGTGTGTGTTGTTGTTTACATTGACGACATCCTCGTTTATTCTTCATCGGAATCTGAACATCGGAAACACGTGAAAATGGTCCTCGAAAGATTGCGTCAACACAAACTTTTCGCTAAATTGGAAAAATGTGTTTTCAACGTGACTGAAGTTGAATTCTTGGTATTCATATTATCACCTGGCGGAGTGCGTATGGATTCAAAGAAGGTCGATGCAGTTCTCAAATGGCCATCACCATCCTCCGTAAAAGGTGTGCAAAGCATGTTAGGCTTCGCTAACTTTTACCGCAGGTTTATCCCCGAATTCTCTCGAATAGTCCAGCCCATCACTGCCTTGTTAAAGAAAAACAAACGTTTTGAATGGTCTACCGAGGCGGAACAAGCTTTCCAGGATTTGAAGACTAAATTTATCTCTGCACCAATCTTAAAACACCCTCGCCCCGAACTCCCCTACATCATGGAAACTGATGCTTCAAGCCTTGCCATGGGGGCAGTTCTATCACAAAAGGACCAGGTAACCAATCAGTTACATCCCGTGGCATTTTGGTCCCGCAAATTCTCGCCTCCTGAAATCAATTACACGATTACTGACAAGGAACTTCTGGCTATCAAGTCTGCCTTTAAGGCTTGGCGGCATTATCTGCTGGGGGCCCGACACATCGTTACTGTGATTACGGATCACCGAAACCTGCAATATTTGAAAACCGCAAAAGCCCAATCCTCTAGACAACTCCGTTGGGCATTATTCTTTGCCGAGTTTGACTTCATAATTACCTATCGACCTGGTACAAAAAATGGTAAAGCTGATGCCCTTTCTCGGATGGGAGTGGAAGAACACTTGATCAACCCTAAACCTGTACCAATCATTCCCGAACAAAGAATTCTGGGTGTAATCGCCACACATTCCATAGAGGAAGTTAAGGATAAAGCCAGGCAACTTGTAACTCCAGCAGACATACAGAATTGGCATCTGCAAGGAAAGGACTTTGCAGTAAAGGACAACTTATTGTATTTCCAAGAATGATTATACCTACCCAGCACAGATTTACAGAAAGAAGTAATCTCTTGTTATCACGATTCTTTAATGGAAGGACATCCCGGTATAGCCAAGACCTCAGAAAAGATCAAGCGCTACTTCTGGTGGCCGTCTTGGAAAAAAGATATCAGAGACTTTATAATGTCCTGTGGAGTATGCGCCCAAAACAAGAGTCAAAAGGAAAGACCAGCAGGCCTCTTACGCCCTATTGACATCCCACCTCGCCCTTGGCATACGCTTTCTATGGACTTCATCACCGATCTACCTCCATGCTCCGGATACAATACGATTCTAGTAATCGTGGACTTATTCTCCAAGATGATGCATTTCACTCCGCTCAAAGGCTTGCCAACAGCAGCAACTCTGGCCCGAGAATTTCTCGAAAACATCGTCCGACTGCACGGTTTTCCTTCGGTTCTAATTTCGGATCGAGGTAGTCAATTTATTTCTCATTTTTGGCGAAGTTGCTGTCGGTCGGCTCAAATTGATGTGAGACTATCGACCAGTCACCACCCTCAGACCGACGGACAAACCGAGAGGACCAATCAAACTCTGGAGCAGTATTTACGCTGCATGCTGCAACAAACTGAAAAAACTTGGAAAGACATCCTTTGGATAGCCGAATATGCCTACAATAACTCTGTCCATTCGGGAACTGGGAGAACCCTGTTTTTTCTTTTGTACGGCAGTCACCCTCGAACCTCGGAGTTGGATCCCCTCCAAGATCTTGAAACACCAGCAGTAGACTACCTGCATTCTACAATCACCCAAGCCTTTAAGGAAGCTGTTTCTCACCTTCAAAGGGCTAAAGAACAATACAAGAAAGGAGCAGATCAACATCGGAAGGATGCCCCTCAATATCGAGTAGGGGATCAAGTCTGGTTATCTACCAAATATCTACCTCTAAAAGGGCCACGCACATTCAACCCAAGATACCTTGGTCCCTATTCCATCACTACCATAGTAAACCCAGTAGCGGTCAAGTTGGACTTGCCCCCGCACATGAAGATACATCCGGTCTTCCACGTCTCTCTATTAAAACCCGTGCAACCTCAAACCCGACTAACTAAATCTCCAAAACCTATCCTAGTTGATGGGGAACTCGAGTTTGAAGTCCAAAGCATTCTGGACTCCAAGATCTCCAAATCTAAACTATTTTACCTAATTGACTGGAAAGGCTACGGCCCCCAAGAGAGATCCTGGGAACCTGCTGAATATGTCCACGCTCCTCGCCTAATCAAAAGATTTCACCGAACATTTCCTGACAAGCCAAAACCCCCGGAGAAGCCCGGTTTGGGAGGGGCCTTGAGGGGGGGGGTACTGTCATGATCTCTGCTTCCAAAAGGTCAGGGTTTTCCCAACTCCCTTGGAAGCAGATTCAAAACCCAGGTTCCGAGTGCCAACCAGTCCCAATTGGGACCTTTTGGACCCAGTCCTGGCGCCAGTGGCACCAGGCTCATAAATATGCCCAGTCCCAGCGCTGGAAGCGCCGGGCTCATAATGCTTGGGTGGACTTACCTGCAGCAGACCATGCTGCTTACTTGCCTGCCAGTTGAGCCTCTGATCCTCTTCTGTTTGGAACTACTTTTCCTGTTGGGTGGGGCAGGAGCCACTCCCTAGGTTCAGAACACTGGAACTCTTCTGGAAAGCAGGAACTCTTTTCTTACCTAGGCGTGGCTGTGGAAGGAGACACCTAAGCACTACAGGAGGCTATTTAAACCACACCGATGGATGAATCTTGCTTTGCGTTATTCTGCATCCTCTGCAGCAGAACGCTCATCTTGTCTTCTGCATCTGATCCTGGGCCTAAGGAAAAAGGCTTACCATCCTGAATCCAGTCTTCAGCAACACCTATAAAGACAAGAAAGAACAGGTTAGCATTACGGTCTTCAGTGACAGCTCTTCACTTACCTGGGCCATCGGCTGTCACCAACGCCTCGCACTGCATTCTGAAAGACAAAGGCTTACCTACTCTTCGTGCGCTCCGGAGGTCTTCACACTGCATTCCGGCATCTGAAAGACAAAAGCTTACCAAGTTTTCGCACACTCCGGAGGCCTTCGGCGCTGCATCCCGCATCTGAAAGACAAAACAAGGTGCGTTTAAAGACATTGGGGAACTTTAATACTCACGTGCCATTACTCCTTTCCACATCTAACCCATTGGGTATTCTGGCACCCTGCAGCCGCTCGAACTTGTACCTGCAAAATAAAAAGACAGTTAGAGCGCATCGTGAAGCAGGCAACAAGCGCTTACTTACGTGCTTCCAGGCGCTTCTATTCATCACACAGGCTCCATCTTCAACTCACTTCAGCCCGTCATCCACCATCGCCGGAACCCTGCAAAACAAGAGACATCATTACTAAAGACTTTAAAGACATTAGAATTACTCGAAACTTACCGTTCGTGCAGTAAACGACGGACAGCAGTCCTCTGAAGTCAAGAGGCCTGCTCCCCTTATCCAGTGAAGAAACTGGTTACAGCACCCTGCCCCGAGGCAGATGGAGAGCACGGCGTTCACTTACCTAAGGTGAGAGCGGTAACCTTCGGGGTTCTACAGGAGAAGAGAAAGGGAAGAAGAGAGAGACATTCAATAACCCAGTTCATTAATCCCATATTTTCTATCTGCAGACATCTTACCCTTCGAGTCAAACATACAGTGCACAGAGGTCCAGCCCAAAGAGCCAGCCGTGTGTTACACATCACCTTTGAAGATACGGTATACGCCCAATCAAGACCGGCGCCTCTACGGGAATCAGGTGAGCGTTACAGGGGTCTGCTATTGTTCATTCTCTCTCTGTAGTCAAAAGTCTGGGTTAACCCATGATTATCATCTCCCCGTGAGTTTCTGCAAAGAGAATATCCCTCCCACTGGGATAAACCTGTTTGTCCACTTCCAAAGGGTTGCAGCTCAGCCAAGCTAATTTATTCTAAATTAAGAATCCTGTAAAAACCAAACTTGTTGCATCAAACATAAATACATTGCTCTCTTAGCTTTAACTCTGTGGGATAAGAAACAACTGAGATCTGTATTTTTTTTAGCAACAATCTTTTTTATGTGTGTTAATCCGGCAGAGTTTTTAGTTTAGATCACTTTGAAGTTTCATCAGTAACTCATCTGACAGCTGTCATTCACAGGAGGCTCAGGGTACTGCAGCCAAATTCTGTCAGGGGCTGTCAGTTTACAGAAAATCCAGTTTTTCTGAAGAATGTTTTGCTGTTCACATTAGGACTTTGTATGTTCACAATGCTTCATTAGATTGCATGAATTCTAGCGCCAAGCAAGATTTTGAATGTTGAGAAGTGTTGTGTTATAGGCATTTTGGAGTTTTTAGCAACAAAGCAAATGTCATTTATAGGCACATTTTGGAGATGCTTTTGCAAAGCGCTGCTTCTCTCTCTGCACTATGTTTGCTGGTTGCAGAGCCCACTGTCACATTTCGTGCAGTGTGTGCTCTACTTTACCGCCATGCACCATGGGGCGTAGGTTGTGCATCCATCTTTTGTGCGCTTGAGAACACGTTTTTTGTAGGTTTTTCACGCACACAAGAGTTTTGCCGCCATTGTTGCAGTTCCTTGCACCATACTATCAGAGTGATTCTGCATAGCATAGAGGAGTGGGTCAATACATCCCACAGCTCCGGAAGCATCTCCATTCTGTGTTTTTGCCACAAATTCAGGTGGTCTCCAGCTAGTCCCATAAATCAACTTCCTGCAAAGGTTTTGTCATTCCAGCATCAAAGGGTCGGGAACTAGAAGGCTTCTTGCCACCACTGCTACTGAGTCACCTGCTGTCACCGTGCATCAGTGGCGTTGCTGGAACCAGCTTATCCCCATCTCGCCGAGTCCCTTGAAGAGTTCTGCATCAGTGCCTGCTGAAATATTCCATGGAAAGGGGTTGCACACAGCTCCTGAACCCGAGTGGAGCTTTGCATGCACCTGACCGGTAGCAACAGTGGGAGAACCTACCTCCAGCGACCCTCCTTCGACCTGCCAAGTCTGTGGAAAAATCAGAGTACTGGTGGTTATTAGTAACTACACTTATTGGAACCCCTATCTTCACCCTTTAAAAAGTTTTTGAAAAACTTTGATTTGTTCTATCACTCTCAGCTTTAGTAACAGTTGTTACAAAGGCCCTCCAAAAGATAGAAACACATTTTACTTTCTTTATTTTATTTCTTCTGGACTAATCTTCACATCCACAGGATCCTCTCGATAATCTTTCCCCAACTCCTAAATCTTTTTCATGACTTTGTGAACTTTTGGGCAGAAGGCCCCAATCAACTTATGGTTGGACATTTCAAGTTAGGGTTCCTATCCCTGTGGACTGTCATAGAAAAATAATCATAGAAAAGTAGACAAGTGTCAATCCATCCATATACATACATCACATTGGGATATATCTGTTCTTCTCCATTTCCATACTCGCTGCATTGGACTGACAATTTGGATGTGACCTGTGCTTGCAGTGGAGACACTTGCAAGAGTAGGGTTTCACCAATACATTGACCTTCTATTTATTTTTTGTTATTTTTAGTTTGGGCTGCAGATGGTGCTTGTGCCTATTGCATTAGAGTACAGATAGGGAAAAGAAGAGAGACACAAAGCTTGTAGGTGTTGTTTGGTTATTTGTCCACCCATTGACTGCCCATGGCTGTGCTAATCCCGATGGACATTCCCACCCACTTCCTGCCCCTCCTCATCCAAAACACATCCTCATGAGAACTCTTTGACTTCACTTTATCAACCCTCACCATTAAACGTTGCACTTGAAGTGCCTGCCAGTGTGTTTTTAAAGCAGTCTTCTGAGAATTAATTTCAGCTCTAAACCGGTTACTGGTGTAATATCAATGTTTTAACCATGTCTGCCTTCAACCACTCAGTCTATAAGCACTGTGCATGTCCCACTAAAGACTTGCTAAAATCTATTTTTGTCAAAGCCAACATTTGGTTTGTAGTTACACATTAGACATTTGCCAGACATGGCTATTAGATGTCAAAGTACTCACACCATTTTGTACCTGCTGCAATCAATGGCCAATTAATAACACTACAGCAGTGCCTGGTAAGTGTCTTTCCCGTGCTTACAAAAAAGCCCAAACTGTTGGCATTGCTAATGCTTATTGTTTTTTGGTGGAGAACTGCCACATTCCAATATCTAGAATATAAAATAGACTTCATTATGAAAATGGGCAAATAATTCAGTTTTAGATGGCTGAGGGAAAGTCAATAAGTGCCTACTAGTTAGCTTTCATTGTTATTTACCACATTTCAAATCCTCTTGCCATTCAACACCATTTCTATTTAACTATTTTAGTTGATTTACTTTTGTAATGTCAAAGCTTATTCCACAAGCAGTAGAAAGGGGAAGAGTTGTGAGCTACACATCTTGATATTTTAATGTGCCATAGACAATTATTGTGCATGTGTTGTCGGATAAAGCCAAGAGAAGCATAAAAGAGAATCCACCCATCACTCGTCATCACAATGCCCTGGCTTGTATTGTTGTGTTTTGATTATGGAGTTGCAGCTGCCATGTTACAGTTGGGATTTTCTGAGCTTTTGCTTTTTTTGTTGTTATTTCAATTGTGATGAAATTGTGATTACATGATGGCAGTACTTATCATGATACCCCACTTACTACTGTTTTATTTAAACATCCCCATTCTGGTGATAAACCTACAGGCAGTCATTAAACATTGCAACTTACTTCACTGTGATGCCTGCACACACAATTCCAGCAGTGCATAATAACATTAGCCTGGATATGAGAACCAAACAGAGCTGCCAGAAGCACGGAAACTGCTCTCCTGAACATCTGTGAAGACCTGCTCTTTAACCTTGATTCCAATCTCCCCTCTATCCTCATCTTACTCGATCTCTTTTCTGACTTTGAAACCGTCAACCATGCCATCGTGCTCAATCATCTCTGTGATGACCGGGGTATCACCGATCAGGCCCTGGCCTTGCTGACCTCGTTAGTGTCTGATTGGACAGTTATGGGTAAACGTACCTCTTTTGCAGTTTGACAGTATCAAACCAGGCTTCAATCTGTTGTTCGAGTGCTCCAAACCTAGTTCAGTTGAGGTGAGTCACTTTGACCCAAGCAGCAAGCTAGCATCGAGTTGGTTCAAATACGGTTGCTCAGAGTCATTCGAAAGGTAGCATTGAGTGATGCAGGTCAGAGTGCTAATCGGGATCGGTTTGAAGTTGAGTGAGTTTGTGACATGTGGTGACCACTGGGAAGGGTTGATGCAGGATGCTCCAGCAGTTTGAGGTGATACTGATATTCCGATGTGTTTCAACAAAACTGCAGTTCAAAGTCGGGCTGGGTTGAGTCATTTAGTAGCTGCTGGTTGAAGTCGATGAGTGACACTCCAGTGGTCCGAGTCGGCTCCGGCGACGAGCATTTCAATCAAACTGAGCAAATGACGGACTCTGAGAAGGCACAGTGCATTGTCGAGCTGGTTCAAGTTGCAAACATGCTGGTTCAAAGGTTCGGTTGAGTGCACTCAGAGCTATTAGGGTGTGGCAAGGTGTTTTGGATTTCCTATGTCACTGGAAGCCTGGGAAATAGATCACACAGGACACCTTAGAGTGGTGTTCTCTCCCCAGTTTGACTTCATTTTCCTCTAGGATGGGTTCTCGGCCAACCCTTTTCCTTCTTCTTTGCTCGGTGTGAGTCTTTGTCTGAGTTTTTTATGTTTAAGCGCCCTTAAGCCCTAGGGTACCCGGCACGCTATATAAATGCCAAAACATAAACATAAACATAAACCTATGTTTGACCTCTGATTCAGGGTAGATGGGGATGTAAAACTGTCCTGGGACGTAGAGTCCGTCTGAGAAGTAAAGTCTGCTGTAGATGGCTTCACAGGTGGTGATTCCAACATTCTCCCTTCTTTCAGCAAAAGACACATATTTAAAGGTGAAAACGGCTTGGAGTTGAGTCATAGGACACTTCGCATGATTCTCCGGGACAGCAGAAGTTTTGTCTTCGCATTTGTAGCCATTTTTAGCTTTGTCGATTTCTTTGGCGAGGATAAGTCTCGGGACACAATTGACCCCTCGCAAGTCTCTTTGTGTTTGTCCAAATTAAGAGGTAACAAAGGTTCCTGGGTCAAATCAATTGTAACACAGTCTGTATTAGTTGGACGGGAGGGTAAAGAGACATCGTTCAGATTACTGCACTGAGGAGCAGGTGCAACCGAGGTGGAGGCTGAGAAAAGTTCGACAGACTGGTCGACAGACTGGTCGGCTATCTCAATTACCTCTTCAGAGACTACATCATTTCCATTGAGGGACCTCCCGAGCTTGCTATACAGTAAAAATGCTACTCTGAACCTATAGAATCCAGTTTACCATTCACCTCAGTTATCATTGAGTTTGTGGTCTTCAGCTCATTCCAGATATTATCAAACAGGGCAACAAAAGAGCTCACAGTATTTAATGCAGAGACCGCAGGGTGGGTCAGACAAATTCTTTCATTGACTTCACAGAGTGTGTTATGCATTGCAGTGTTTTCAGTAAGATCAGCTGCCTCGGCTGAGGACTCTGACCTAACACAAGCATGTCCATCAGGTTGGTTGGTAATTGAGTATTTATCGATGATATTGGTTCAGTCAGGTGGACAGCCCAAATTGGACACATTACATGTTTGTTGAATGACACTGCTGGCAATATCATTAGGTGTAATCCCCATGAGTAGATTCTGTTCCAGGGCCAGGTTGGCAAATTCGATTATGCTGAACCCCCGGCCATCACACTTTTTTCCATCATAATACAGTGATCCAGCATGGCCATTCCTTTTACTGGAGCCACCGATTTTGATTCCGTGCTTGGGGCGATTGGTTTCACAAAATAGCGGTCCATGAATCACTGGCTGGCAATTTGGGAGAAAACAGAGTTAGAACAAGGGTTTTTTGGGTCAACAAATTTCTATTTTGAATTTAGGCAATCACCCAACCCTTTGACTCGCAGGTTATCAATTCTCGCGTTTTCAGCACTGATCAGCTGAAACTGATCATCGGTGTTCAAAGTAAGCTGACAGATCACTTTCAAGTCAT
The DNA here is from genome assembly GCF_040938575.1 of Ambystoma mexicanum. Taxonomy (NCBI): domain Eukaryota; kingdom Metazoa; phylum Chordata; class Amphibia; order Caudata; family Ambystomatidae; genus Ambystoma; species Ambystoma mexicanum. The sequence goes on along the minus strand of NC_090936.1, from coordinate 1,125,991,751 downwards.
GATTCCTGTGGGGTACTTGCCAATCCCCTTGAGCACTGAAAGAGGGAGGAGTACATTTACAGAGCAAAGCAGACTCCAAAGGTATGTGAATACTGCAACTTGCAAGGCATTCTGGAGCTAGTAGTAGTCTGGTAGGTCTTCTTGAGGCCTAGTCTCATACTGGAAGTGTACTCAGAAAGTTGATGGAAGTGTGAGCAGGGCAGGGTGAACCACACCACAGAATGGAAACAGTGGCAAACCTAGATCTAAGGAAGAACATCCCCGCAGTCTCTTGGTCACTTCAAGTCAATATATGTGACAAAGGAGCTCCAAAGTATTGAGCACACTCACCGAAAATGCCTGTAGCACAGGACAGACAGCCGTTACAGCAGGTGGTAGACGCAATAGCCCTCGACACTCGGGCTGCGAACTGCAGACTGACCACTTGTCGGTCCACTGCGGTCTACTTCACAGCCCGATTCGCGGCTGTTCCTTTTACATCTGGCACCTCCTGCATTTTACTGTGTTGTACCTCATTTTTTAAATTCAAATTTAGGTGTGTTTGTTTTACATCTGTGCACTTTCTGCATTTCCCTGTGTTGTGCCTCCATTTTAGAATTCAGATTTAGGTGCGATGCTTTTATTTCTGTGCACCTCCTGCATCTAAATGTTTTGTGACTCCTTTTTGACATCTTCTACTAGGACTCCTGGTGAGTTTAGCTAGAAATGTACTGTGCAGCCACTTTCTTTCCTGTCCAAACCTCTGTAGACCTAGGGCTCTCTCCATTTCTCCTATGTCCTATAATTGATACACTATCACCTCTCTCCCTCTCTCACAAAGTCCTCTAGAGAAAATCACAAAAAAAGACATCTTCAGTACAAACCCTGGACTTCCCATCGCAGACACCTATGTCAGTGCTTCCTGTAGAGAATCTTTCACTGATATCCTCTTCTTAGTCCCCTCTGAAGTTCTTTGTACCCCCATCTCATTTCTACTATCTCTCCCTCCACATGTTCTACCATTAACAGTGGTACCAAGTGGTAAGTCCTCTTGGCCGGCTTCTCATCCTCTCGCTGCTTCGTTAATGTCTATCACACTGGCACTATCCTGGTTCAGGATCCACAACCTAAACTCCTCCTCTTTGACCAGATCCTGCCCTCTCTCATTAACTTCCTACCTTCTCCTGCATCTCTGAATTCTACTCTCTCATCCTCTGTCTGATATACCACGGCCCTGTACAACACCTCAGAAAACCTTCAAAGGCATAGACATCCTCCACCTGGCAACTCTTAACACCCACTTAGGCAATAAACACTCCGCTGACATCTGTCTTCTTCTTGAAGACATTGAGCTAAAAATTCTCGCTTTTACCGAGACATGTTTAAAGATGTGAAGGCAGGCACTCTGTTACCAGTCTTTAGCTTATCCTCCTAACGCACGTTTTCATGACTTCATCAATCTTCACGGAGGCTGAGTTTCTTTGTTTTTTCAGGTGGGTCTGCATTTCTGTTTCAGGTGTGACAAGTTAATTAGCTCTGAGGATTCTGGTACTTGTATTTTTCGCACTTGATTTTGCTGGCAGCTGACTGGAAACAACTCCCTCAATAGCACACATTTTCCCCTTGATGGGAGGAGGGGGAAAGCCATGGTTGTGGCTCTCCAATGTAAGGCATGATGACCCTGCTGCACTGCCTTGTGAGCCTGGGACTCCTGAAACAATGATTAAATATGTGAAGGCAGGGGCTCTGTTACCAGTCTTTAGCTTCCCCTCCTAATGCACATTTTCATGACTTCGTCAATCTTCAGGGAGACTGAGTTTCTTTGTTTTTTCAGGCGGGTCTGCATTTCTGTTTCAGGTGTGACAAGTTAATTAGCTCTGAGGATTCTGGTACTTGTATTTTTCACACTTGATTTTGCTGGCAGGTGACTGGAAACAACTCCCTCCATAGCACAAATCTTCCCCTTGATGCGGGGAGGGGAAAAGCCATGGTTGTGGCTCTCCAATGTAAGACATGATGGCCCTGCTGCACTGCCTTGTGAGCCCGGGACTCCTGAAACAATGTTTAAAGATGTGAAGGCAGGCGCTCTGTTACCAGTCTTTAGCTTCTCCTCCTAACGCACGTTTTCATGACTTCATCAATCTTCAGGGAGGCTGAGTTTCTTTGTTTTTTCAGGCGGGTCTGCATTTCTGTTTCAGGTGTGACAAGTTAATTAGCTCTGAGGATTCTGGTACTTGTATTTTTTGCACTTGATTTTTCTGGCAGGTGACTGGAAACAACTCCCTCCATAGTACAAATCTTCCCCTTGATGGGGGGAGGGGGAAAGCCATGGTTGTGGCTCTCCAATGTAAGGCATGATGGCCCTGCTGCACTGCCTGTGAGCCCGGGACTCCTGAAACAATGTTTAAAGATGTGAAGGCAGGCGCTCTGTTACCAGTCTTTAGCTTCTCCTCCTAACACACGTTTTCATGACTTCATCAATCTTCAGGGAGGCTAGGTTTCTTTGTTTTTTCAGGCGGGTCTGCATTTCTGTTTCAGGTGTGACAAGTTAATTAGCTCTGAGGATTCTGGTACTTGTATTTTTTGCACTTGATTTTGCTAGCAGGTGACTGGAAACAACTCCCTCTATAGCACAAATCTTCCCCTTGATGGGGGGAGGGGGAAAGCCATGGTTGTGGCTCTCCAATGTAAGGCATGACGGCTCTGATGCACTGCCTTATGAGCCCGGGACTCCTGAAACAATGTTTAAAGATATGAAGGCAGGCGCTCTGTTACCAGTATTTAGCTTCTCCTAGGAGCTAAAGACTGGTAACAGAGCGCCTGCCTTCACATCTTTAAACATCTTACTGAGACATGGTTCAATGCCGGCTCAGTCACTGCTTTTGACTCCCTCCAACCTGAAGGCTTCAAGATCATCTCCAAGTCTCAACCTCACTGCACTGGCAGCAGGGTTTCCTTAATCTTCCCAGAGTGTGTTCCTGCTTCCATCTTACCGACTCAGCTGTACTCTTCCTTTGAAAGCCTGGTTTGTAAGTTGGTCATCTCTCCCATCACCACCCTGACCATTACCATCTTTTAGCGGCCCCCAGGTGCCACCACCCTGTTCCCCCATGTATGGGTTGACTACTGCTCTTCCTTACTTTCATCCACATCCAACCTCCTCCTACTGGGTGACTTCAACATCCAATTGGACTCCCCAGGCTCTTCCCTGCCTCTGCACCTCACTTTCCCTGTCCATTCCCCCTTCTAGGCCAACCCACTCAGCTGGAAACACTCTGGATGCCCTCTTTCCTGGTCTGACCATTCTCTCCTCTCCTCCCACTTGAGTCCACTTAGCCCCCTGACCACCCCCCGAAATCCCACCAACCTCGTTTGCTAACATCTGCCTGACGAAATTAGTGCCTGTGGCTGCCTTCGCTTCCACTTTCATTCCCCCTCAATCTCCCACAGCTGACTCCACCTATGACGATGCCCTCAGCAACCTCCACCTTTACATCACCAAAACTCTTGCCCCAGTTGTGAGGATCCGCCTGAAAATTGTCTCTATGCGTAACACCTACAACACCCAACTTGCAGCCCTGAAGTGGAAGTGCAGAGCAGCAGAACGGAAGTGGCAAACCTCAGGCTCACCCTCTGACAAACTGGCCTGTCGCCTGATCCAAAGGCAATACAGACACTCCATCCATGCCAAGAAAAGCGTACACATTCTGGCACGGATATCCGATGCATCTAATAACACGGCTAAACCTTTCAAGATCTGCAGGAAACTAGACATCCCCTCCTCAGTCTCCTCCTCCCCTACTCCCTCCCATGCCCTCTGCAATGGACTGGCCTCACACTTTGCCTTCAAATCCCAGGACATCCTTACCACTCTTGCTACTCTCCCTCATAGCCCATCCACACACCCTCACCTTCACCGCCCTCCCTCCTCTGTCCTCTTTCACCATGTCACACCTGAAGAAGTTACCAGAGTTGTTGCTCCATGAATGCGATGCATGTTTCCCCCTGCTCATCCAGGACCTTCAATGATAACCTTGGCTCTCTTATCCCTGCTCTCACTGATTTCTGCAATCACTCGTTCGTCACGTGATCTTTCCCCTCTCCCCTTAAGCATTCCCCTGTGCGCCCTCTCCTAAAAAAAACCTTCATCAGATCCTACCTGCCAGACCAACCATTGTCCTATTTCCATCACCCCCTTCCTGGGGAAACTGCTGGAGAAGTTGGATTTGCCCCAACCCAACGCACACACTGAACTTGTTGGTGGTCTCCATGACCATCAATCTGGATTCCGAGCATACAGAGGCACGAAAACTGCTCTTCTGAACACCCGTGAAGATCTTCTCACATCTCTGGACTCCAACTCCCCAGCTGTCCTTATCCATCTTGATCTCTCCTCTGCCTTTGACAAAGTCAACCATTCCATCCTCATAGAAAGGCTCCACGATACCCTTGATATCTCGGAATGGGCATGGACTTGCTGGCATCCTCCTTATTGACCACTCTTCCAAAATCATCCCGGGCACCTTCTCTTCTCCGACTTCCCTCTCCACACGTGGTGTCTCCCAGGGTTCTATCCTCTCCCCCTGGCTCTTTAACATCACCCTTGCTCTGCTTGCATGCCTCATCTCCTCCTTCTCTTCCAACTTCCGTTGTTACACAGATGCCACACAGCTCTTTTTCAATCCTGATCCTCTTGCACCCTCCATCCCCCCTGACTTCCTATCTGTCATCCAGCCATGGTGTACCGCCAATGATCTCTGCCTCAACGCCTGAAAAACTAAGATCCTTCCCATCGAGACCCCTGCTCCCTCCTTCTTCCCTTCACTCTGACCTTCCTCTTTGGGCTCTCTCCTTGTGCCCTCTTCTGAATCCAGAAACCTTGGATTCATCATCAACTCCTCTCTCTCCTTCCTCCCTCACACTCAGGACATTGGCAAGAAGTCCCACTTTCAGCACTTCCTTCTCAAATGAATTCTCCTGTTTCTCACTTTCCCCAGAGGCTCAATGTGACCCAAGCTTTGGTTCTCTCTAGGCTTCACTCTTGCAATAGCTTCCTCCTGAATCTACCATCTTCCACTCTGTGACCGCCAGATGATCCGGAATAGGGCAGTGAGACTGATTCTTGGCCTTAACCCCAGGGACCAGATCTCTCCTGCACTAAAAAGTCTTTGCTGGCTCCCAGTTGCTGCAAGGATTAAATTCAAATCCTGCAGCATCATCCACATGGCGTTCAGTGCCCAGGGACCATACTATCTTCAACTCTATCTTACTAAATACTCCACCTCTAGACAACTACACTCCTCTGGATCTAACTCTCTGTGTGTTAAGTGTTTTGCTAAACAGAGGGTAGGTGGTTGTACACTTTCCTCAGATGGCTCCCTCCTATGGAACATCCTTCCCCTCCCTCTGCGCCTTTAGCAGGATCTTAAATCCCGTAAACTCCTTAAGACTCTCCTCTTTTCCTCCTCCTTCACTTCTACTCTCCCCTGCTAATCCATCCCACAGTTGCTCCAATTGGTGTCCTATGCCCTTATGCATTCTGAGGGCTTTGAACTCCTGCACACAATCGGCCCAGCTCCCATTTATCTGCAATTGCACTTGCACCCTATGCCCTGATGGCTCGCACCTATACCCCTTGCGGGTCCAGGACATGTAGCACTCACAACATTGCTAGCACTTCATCTGTGGTTCACCCATGAGCTCAGACTGCACAGCACTGACCACCTGCCTTCTTCCTTGCTGCACTTGCACATTCTACATAATCACTAGTCAGAGTTATGTTTTTCTCTTCCCCCCACTGCTCTTATATATTGTGTTTTTAAAGCACTTGAATGTGTTTCCCACTCCTGCTCCCTCCCTTGGTCTGTGGACACTTTGAAACAGTATGTTTGTTATTGTACAAGTGCCTAAAAAGCAAACAATAAAATAAAAAATAAAAATGTTCATGCGGCTTGGGACAAGGCCACTCACTCGGAGTGGCACAGGTTTGCAGGTGTAGCATCGGTCGTTAGCGGGTTGTTGTGTTAGCAGTAAGGACCAATAGGGGTGGCTATTGGTGTCACGCCCCAATTGGTTGTGCAGAAGCTTGATGAGCTACTGGCATAATTGTTACTTGGGGCGAAGGGAGAAAAGGCAGGGTAGCTGCGATGAGCAGGGAAAAGGCGTGCTGGCGTGCGGGCATAGGTCCAGACCCCCTTGCCTTTCTTCACAGTAGTAGGCTCAGCGGCCGGAGTCGGAGCAGGTGGCGTGATCAGGTTGCAGGGCGAAAATAGTCATGTGGTGCGAGCAGTTAAAGGAAGGCCTCCGGAGCACCATATGTGCCTGGACAGGCCCAGACAGGGATGCAAGCAGACCCTTAAATGGGGTCCATAGAGGGGGCTGGCTTTCGCCTGCTGGCTCCCTGAGATGGAGACTCATATGTGATGCCTGACTAACAGAGTTTAGGGGAGCTTGCTCAGAGTGTTTTGGCTAAACTGTTTTTGTGGTAATATTGTCTGCACTGCTGGATCTTCCTTTTAGAACTTAGGAAGGGGGTTGCTGCAGTCAGGATCGGTTTGATTGGTGTCTCAATCATACTGTTTTCAGGCTGAAGAGGCAGTGTGAGGCCCTTTCAGCAATGATATGTTCGATTAATGTCTTAATTTTTTTCTCTGATTCTTCTTCAGTTGTTTTGATTCAGACTGGGTTTCCCTTCACCCACATACGTCCCCACAGTCCAATTTCTAGTCTCCCTCTCTGGTCTATGCAGATGGGATCACGCTTGTCTTCATTTCATTTGTTTGATGAGCTTAAGCTGATGATCTTTTCTGCTAGATCTTCTGAAGGACACCCTCCTTTCCCATTAAGCTCTTTTCAGCTTTCACTATTATCCTAATATTGTATTTTCTTTATTTTCTGGCTGGGAGGTTAGCCCAGGGACAACATGTTTGTCTTGGAAGCAAGACACCACTGAGCAGCATGGGAATACTACTCGGTCTCTCACTTAGAAGCTGGACTCTGGCATGAATGGCAATGTAAAATCATAATGTATTATATACAATGTGCCACTTAAAGGCCTGCTTCAAACAGCAGGGAACAAAGGGAGGTGGGAAAAGGGAAGGATGAGGGTGAATGTAAAGGAGGGGAAAGAGGTACCATCAAAGTCCCACAGGGTAAAATGACTGGAACTATGTATCAAAACAAAATCATAGAGATTGTCAGTGAAACCATTTAGCAATATTCACAATGAACCATATTTACAAAACAAGACTGAATACATATAAACAATTCATCTTAAAATACATAAATCGTTTTTTAGAAAAAAACATGATTAGCATATAACAAAATACAAATGATTAGGAATCCAATAGTTATATTTTCAGATACATTCCTTGTCTACAGTCATAATTTCTACAACAACCCACCAGACTGCACACTAAATATTCACTAATATACAGTTCATTTACACGGATCGTATGGTGGTGCTAACAAACAGACACTTCTTAAAAATCTTACTACCGCAAGCTGCAATAAGGGGTCACTCCCATCTAGCATTTCCAGCCATAATCTTTCAAGGTCACATTATCACCATTCACAAATTTTAGGAAGTGGTGTATGAGATCACTTCGCAATGAATCACAATAAATCAAAAGATGCTGCAGGGTTTCAGACAGTCCAGAGATGCCACAGAACCTGCACAAAGAAGGTATTCCGATCCCCCTTTCCCATTGATCTGTGATTTCCCCCATCATCAACACATTACATTTAAAACGCATAAATTCATTGCACCATTTTTTGTCCAGAAACTTAGGGGCTGATTCATGGAATTTTTGCACCGAAAATCGGGGATTTGTGCGCCATTCTGCCCTCAAATCCTCATTTGTTAAACAGGATTTGCGGGCAGAATGACGCACAAATACCCGATTTTCGGCACAAATAATTCCATGAATCAGCCAGTTAATTAGGTATGACTCCATGCTACAACCAATTTTATACCCCAAGACCAAATGCTTGTATAGTTTGGTTCCTACGACCTTAGCACTATTAATGTTCCAATCGGATGGCTCTACGTATTTTATTTGCTTTATTTGGGTTAAATATAAGCAACTTACACGTTGCACCAATTGAGGCTAAGTACGCAATGGATTCCCTTGTTAATTCTTTTAGATATTGTGAGGCACATGTTCCAGTTCGTATCCCATTGCCCAACAGGTCATAAATAGTATCTTTGGAACTAACAATTAATTTTCTAAATAAACATACTCAACGCCACATGACCATACTTCTAATGGAACACAAACCCAACTCGTAATGTAAGGCTTCCAGTTGCACACACTTGGGTAGGCATCTAAACAGTGATTTTAATATCTTTGCCTCATATTTGTACAATTCCTCGATTGCCCACTTAGGGAACGATTCTAAACCATAGCAGAATTGCGGGATCATTTTACTTTTGTAATATCGCATGGTCGGTACAAATGAACATTTCCCATATTTCATATCAATCTTTTTTAGGTGGATAATTTGTGTCTGGACCTTTGTATCCATAAATTGCCTATAGTTCGATTTCCTTTTATTTCCGAAGATTGGGTAACCCAAATAGCGCAGATGTAATTTCACACACAACTTTTCCTGGTTCAAGAACCATACTGGTTTTCCCCTCGTGGCACTACAGTGAAACCGCATAATTACGGTTTTCTTTCCGTTTATCAGGAGCACATTTGCAGCTGTATGATCTCTAAATGTGATTAATAGGCGTTGCAATTTTCGGGGCGTATGATCGAATAACATGAAATCATCCGCAGAGGTAGTCCAGGATACCTTGATTCCCTCGACTGTTGGTGGCACAAAGGTGACTGCTTCTAACACCTTACCAGCATCTGATACATATAAATTAAATATTGTTGGTGCAAAAACGCAACCGTGGCACAGACCATTTGTAGCGCTAATCACATGTGTCAGGGTGCCCGTATTACTTAGGCAAACTTGTAATATAGAACATTCATGCAAGTGGTACAATATTGACAATAGGGAAGATGGAAGTCCCATTCGGTATAGTTTCCCCCAAAGGATACTCCCATCCGCCATGTCAAATGCCATAGTTAAGTCTATGGATGCTGCGTAGACTGGTGCACTTCCTGGTTTCCACGCTTTCCACTGCAGGATATTCATTAGTAACCCCACTGCATCAGTGACCGCCTTTTTGCTGTTGCCGAATTGCAACTGAGTTAAGATCTTATTTATCTCTGCCCACTCTTCAATGTGTTTCAATACCAGTCCCGAGAAGATCTTTGAATCTGCATCCATGAGTGCAATAGGTCTGTAATTTGTGGGAGATGACCTATCACCTTTTTTGTAAACAGGCACTATATAGGCAGTATGCCAAGTATTTGGAATTACTCGCACCGTTGCTATGTCCTTATACAGAATGAATAGGATTTTTGCCCAGCCATTTACATTGCCCTTAAAAATGATATTTGCTAATCCACTAGGCCCAGCCGCCCTAGAGGATGATGACTTACTTATCAACAATTTTTTGTCATTTACTTCAAATTGAAAATCCCAGGGGTGTTGGGTGACCGAATTTGGTAATCTATTTTTGATTTTAGACTGCGCATATACAATACCAAAATGACCCTTCCGCTGTTGTTCCGCTATTGCACAGGTTTGCATTTGAGCCTGTTGGATGTTTCGATTGGTTATTAGAGCCCAAAAAGATCTAGCAGTAGGATCTCTTAAAGCTGCCAACATAGCTTCACCATCTACCTGATACAACCTTGCTCTATGGGCTTTGATTTGGTTCTTTCATTTATTTTTGATTTTTTCCCCAGAGCCTCTCTCGCGGTATGCAGTAATTTCCATTTACACAAATGCCTCAATTCCCTGCATCAATTATTTTTTATGGCTCTAATTACAACATCATAGGTGTGATGCTGCTTTGACTTCCTTAGATTTCTTTTGGATATAGGTACTGTCTGATGTATGGTAGCTTGTACATAATTATCAAAGTAGTCAACACTATACAACAATACTTTTTTCTCAAGACTCATGTTGTAAAAATCAGATTGGAATACAGTGTTAAATCGACCAACATTATCATTATGCCAAGTAATGCGGGTCCCAGAAGCATTCACTACATATGTATCGGTGCTTGCCCTAGATTTTACATCACACACCATCCCTTTAAACTGTACCTCCAGAATCTTGTGATCACTGCATGTAGTTTTTCTCAAGCACATCGAACTAGCCAGAGCACATAAGGGGAGTGAAAGGAATATGTAATCAATTTTTGATGAAAACTTCCCATTGAACCATGTGGCTGTATCAACCGTATCCCCCCACAGTTCAGCTGAATTAGTTAATCCCCAATCTTCAAAACATTTGCTCCACAATTGTCCCTGTATAGTCCTATTTAAGTAGTCTCCCCCTGTAGGGTAATATTCTGGACCGAGGGTTTGTTTCCCTCCCGTGGATACAGGTATTTCAACATTAAAGTCCTCCGCAACTATCAACAACACCTCTGGATGAAGTGAATACACTTCCTCTATGATTGCCCCAAGTAATTCTAAGGAGTCGGTCACATGATTTTTTATGTTCCAGTAAATATTAACAACCAGAAAATAACAAAAGCACGCACAGTTTGTAAGCTTAAGTAGGACTGCGGACCACCATTTTGGTAGCCTAAAGCTTTTAATTAGGATGGGTCCCCAGTCAACATGTGTGGCAATAATCAGACCCCCAGAGGGCCTAACCAGTTTCCCCTGTGTTGCTAGTTCTTAATACACAACAAAACCATCTAGGACACAAGAATAGGTAAACCAGGTATCCTGCAGACAAAAAAAAGTACATTTAGATAGCATAGAAGATATTTCTGTGGAATTTTTTTAAAAACCAATGACCCCTAGAATTCCAGGATCCTAGGGTACAGATGTCTACATTGTTAAATATTCGGTTTTAAACCCTGTAACTGGGTAACGGAATCTCGTAATGTCAAGGCTAGCCACCTTAAACTAGAATCGTTTGAATCATCATCATTCAGTTTTTGCGGCTTACTAATTGTCCTCTCGTGCTGTTCCCTAGGCGGATTCCGGCCTCCATCATCATTTTGCATACCTCTGCTATAGTTACAGACATCATAGCCAAACCTATAGAATGTTTCTGCCTCACGTAATATGGCTTCATAGATTACTCTGGTGTGGAAGATTATTCGAACATAGTCAAATCTTTCCAGATGGGCATAATCAATCAATTTGATATCCCCGGATGTGATGAGACTAAGGTTCGGTATCTCATTAAGTACGGTCACAATTCTATTCAGTGAGTCTGGGCCACCTTGTGGAAATAAGTAGTATATTAAAACACTGGGAAGTTCCAGAAAATGTGGCTGCCTCAATTGTATTTCATTACATGGTTGTGAATTTGAATATAGATCTTTATTTATATACTGATGGTATGCTTCATTCTGCACCATCTTCTCATCATGTGGGTTCATTATTGCAATATTTCAGCCCATGTTTTCCCCATGTCCAATAATAGTCTACTACTCTGGTTGCATGGCTTTCCAACTCAATGACTGGGGGTACCGTAGCGGCATCCTTCATCATTAACTTTGTCACTCTCTGACCGATTCTTTCGACCCTGGGCAAATCACCCTCAGCATCATTTCGGCATAGTCCCCCACTACCATTCTGTACTCCCTTCACCCCTTCCAGCATTTGTTTCATCACTTTCCACATCATTAATTCAGTCGAGGTTAACTCTACTTCCTTGTCACCAACTTAGTCACATTCTATAATCTCAACTTCCTTTCCACCTCCATCGGGTACCGGTTTTTCCCTCCAATCTTCCCCTTGCTCACCCAGGCATTGGAATCTCTGTGGTCCGTTAGAATGGAAGCTAGATTTAACTCCAAATGTCTTTGAGTGGGATAATGGTGACAGCTTCCTGTAATCAGTAGGGAGCATAACAGACTTTAACGTTGGCATCTCTAAATTTATTACGTCCTCCTCTTTTTCGTTCCTTGCAGCTGCACCTGAAGGGTTGCCAGGATACCTGGTATCTACATATGGACTCATTTCCAATTGTGTATTTGTAGACACAGAATTAGTATTAGTGACTCATTTGTGGCCATAGTTTCGATTTGTAGCAGTGGCTCCATCTATTTCTGCCCTATTTCGTTGACCATTTTTTTTGGGAGAAAATTTAGTAGGCTCGCCTTATCCCAAGTATAATTGCTTGAATCATTGCTCAGTTTTGGTCTACCCCCTTTAGTTTTATTTCTCCCTTTTTTTTCATGATTTCGGTTAATGTACCAGTTGCCACAATGCCACCCTCCCTATTACAAATCACGTCCTCCTCCCCCAACACATCCAGATTTGTTACCTGATCGATGTCATTTACCTCTTCTCGTATCAGGTTCAGCCAATTGTTCTTAGACATTCTATTCAGCCCTTTACATGGCTTCCGCTTTGGGGTATTTTTTGCTTTTTTTGGCGGTCCTTCCGGAGTTTTAGGCGAGGAGACAAATACCTCATTTGCTGCCGGTACACTACCCTCAATCGAGCTAACACCAGAAGCTGGGATAACCCCACTCGACTTTCCAGGGGGAGGGTAACCCAGATCTTTTTAGATAGATCCGGATACCCCCTCATCCTGTATCGTTTCAGTATTCATACCTTTGTTGACCACCACTTTATCCTCAGCCATAATATGACTGCATTCATTAATTTCAACAGCCTTAATTAAATCCCCCATTAACAACGTGTGGAGTTGCAATTCAGCAAGTATTGGAGCGTTAAATTGCCGGTTAGGCGTCTCCCCCCATGACATCCTACAGGTCTGCTTTCTTTTTGGGCAGACGTAACTTCCCATTCTATTTCCTGATTGGATGGATATTGGGATAGGGCTAATAAGGAGCTATCTATGGGGGAATGATTGTTTTATTCTCTATTGCTTATGCCTTTGTCAAGCAAGAAAGGGGAGGCGTTGCCCACAATTAGTTTGTGCTTTTCATCCAGACTCATACAACCAATCTCATCCTCCTTATTCAGTCCGTATTCAATAAAGAGGATAGATTTATCACCAATGATCATATTCGGGGCTCCAAACCACCTTCACCCGGAGGAGAAGGGGTAAGGGGCATTTCCAATGCCATTTTCATAGTGCCCTTTATGGGGGTAAATACCAATGGGCAGACAGGATATCATCATATGTCTAGAACCCCATCATTGTCTCCCTTCTTGTTATTGTCACCGTCCTTTTCTAGGTATATTTTTGATATTTCATAACCTCAATAGATAATCCAGGATACATCAATTGCACAAACACATGCAGTGTGATCTCAATAGACAATCAAAAGGGCATAAATTGAGAGAGCACACATGTCATAACAACAATAGATAATCAAGAGAGCATAAATTGCACAAACACGTGTGGCTAGAAGGAATCACCATACAAGTATTCTGTTGCCCGTACTATCTGGATGGAAGATCTTAAGCTTACAGATGTACTACCCTGACCCACCTTTAGCTACTTAGCCAGCATGTAAAACATATCCCTTGAAGAGGGAGAGCCATGACCCTCCACCCCGCCGCCCCACGAACAGCCAAACAACCTACTTAGGGCTACTTTGGGTGCGCGCGCGGGTGTGCACGAGGGGCAGTATGTATGTGTATTTCCAGAATAAAGCGGCAGGACCAACGGGTGCCACTGCCAAATCACAGCGCTCCAACGTTGCAAGTGTTTGATACGATCCAAACTTCCTCTTGCCGACAGCAGCGTGCAGGGACTGCAGCTAACAACAGCCGAACCGCCTAATTAGGGCTACTTCGGTTGGACAGAATGGCTAGTACCACTGATTAGGGCAAGTCTGCAGGAGGAGCACAGCTGTTGGCTGTAACATGGTATAATTTGACACACAAGTTATTATTTTAGGTTTTTTTCTAAAATGTGAATGTAACAGTGATGAAATTGTAGGTTTTTACGAGTACAAGGATGAGAAGTGGCTGAACCGCCTACTCAGCTCCCACACTTCGATAAACCAAAAGTGATCTTAATCATAAAGGTAAAATAGGCACAGTTAAGAGAAATACCTACTTCCGCCTTTTTGGCGGGGGCAGTTGTGAATATGGGCCACTAGCATCCTAAACAGCAATTGTACAACAATTCTAAAACTCTCTCAAAATCCCACTCCTGTAATACGAAGATAGAGAAATACAGAATATAATGGTACAGCACACTGAATACTTAGCAGGAAGGAAAAACTGGCAAGAAATGTAACATGGTGTTCAAAAAGGATATGCCTTTTAGGAAAAAAGGAGGAAACATCATTTAACAAATCTCTAAGGTGTCAAAAGTTAGACCAGGGGGAGAGGGTCACTTCAAAGCACCTGATTCCTTTTTGTAGGCAGTTCAACAGTATCAGACCTGGATTCAAGGTGCTTTATATATAGGTCATACAAGGTTCAGGTGTGGTGAGTCATATTGGTCCAAGAAGTGAGCTGGCAAAGAAATGGTTTGATGAGGGTATTCAATGCAGTTCGAAGGTGGTGGTCGAGCGATGCAGTTCAAATGGCACTCCAGGATTGGTTTGAAGGTCGAGTGGGTTTGAGACATTAGCAACCAATGGGTTGCAATGATGCAGCGGTTTGAGTCGAGGTTTGGTGGTTTGAAGCTGTGACCCTGATGGTCTGATTCAACATTCGATCAATAGAGGCTCAGCAATGTCTGCAGCAGCGAACTGCTTGTTCGAGCCAAACAGGTGATGTATTCTGCCTTGTACGAGGCAGTAGTGAGCCAGATACAAGGTTCATCAGCAGTGGGTTATTGTCCAAAGAGTGCTAAAAGCAGCACCAACAGGTTTCATTTGTTTTAACAGAGTTATACATGGTTTGAACCTGGCTTGAAGCAGTCCAATGGTGAAAAGCAGTGATACTAGCTGTGCTGACTCTCAGGATGTTGTGGGACTCTCTCAAGTTCGGGTCTCCCAGCCTACAGTGGTTACAAGCAGAGTGGCAGTTCCTGGTCTCAGTTACTCCAAATGTGCCCTGGGAGTTGGTCGGGAGCAGAGCTTGACTCTGCACTCCTTCTTCACCTCAATGGCTAAGGGGTTTTGAAAGTTTAAAACTAAAGGTGACCCAAATGAATCATTTCTGAACTCCTGGACAGTCCAAATGTGAATCAAAGATGAGGTGGGGACCCTGTGTTTTACAGGCAAAATGCGCTATGGGATTGGAGGTAAACCACAACCTTTTTTTAAATAGTCCAATACCTGTCTCTGTGACAAGAGGTTTTTGACTGTTTGCATCATACACAAAGTGCATTGTGCTAAGGTTAGTATAGGAGACAGGAAGTAAGAAGAGGCACAGAGAAAATCAAAATGGTGGAATCCCTCTACTATTATGCTGAGCTCAATCTGGATACACTAACCCCAGCCACTTCTCAAGCCAATAGCATCAAAGGCCCTTTGATGTGCAATACCCAGGTGAGAGGCTATTTCTTCTGTTTAGGCTGTGCCTTTTGATTCCTATTTCACAGCTTTCCCAGGATTTCTCCTGCTGGTGGCTATCCTGCTTGTGAGAGGTGTTAACACACCTCACAAATGATCAAAGGAAAGGTAGCTCCCACTTGCTCTTTTGCTGTTGTTTACAGGAAAGACAGCAGGTCTAAGGAGAATACGCATAGACTGTCCATGGCTGGCGTAGGCTTATAATGTTAACATGTGTGTAATAAAGATCAGATGTGTCTTTAACAATTATGTGAATTACCACCAGCATACCACAAATTGTATGACTTACAATCACACAATTACAGATGGTGGAAGCATACCCACAAAGGGTGCATATACAAAAGCATAAAGATGAAAACATGAGGTGAGTCTGTTTATCATGGAGTAAATATATTAGCACATACACCAGGGACAGAACAAAGCAAACAGAAATGTAAGACAAGTCACTTACAAAGGCAACATTAAACTAATGGGGCAAGTACTTCAAACCAAAGAGGAATACTAATTAAATATGCACAATTACATTATTAAGCATTGCTGGAGGCAGTGGTGGTGTCTGGTAGGCATTATGGGATGGGGAAAGGACAGGAGGAACTCTGTCTTAAGTAAGTACGTGAAGATTAATCTGAGCTTTGAAGAGCTCCACAGTTCGGCTGGGTATGATCGTTATGGGAAGTGGGTTTCAGTGGAGTGGGTATGTTGGGTGTACGAGTGGAAGTGAGAGGAAGTCCAGTGAGAGTATGGGATGGCAAGGTTTATTTTAAAGGTGGAGCAGAGGGAAGGTTAGTAAACTGAGATACAATCAGAAAGGTACTGAGGAGCAAGACCATTAATAGCTTTGTAGACTAGGAAAAGGACCTTGAAAATATGGTGGTTATGCAAGGAGAGCCAAACAGCATGCTGTCGGTAGGAAGAAGTGGGTGATTGCGGGTAGCAAAGTTGAAGACATTGTCTAGAGGGTGGAAGGAGTAGGAAGGAAGTCAAAGGAGTAGGCTTGAGCAGTAGTCCAGTTTGTTGAACACAGAAGTGGAGATTAGAGTTTTTGTGGGGTGTTGTGGAGGTTAATATGAGCAGCAGAGGCAGGGGAAGTGATGAATTTTCATAGATTGCTATCAGAGAGGACCACTCTCTTGCACTTGCCCCCGGGCCCTACACCTCACCCACACTCAACGCACTGAGAAATTAACCCAAGAGAGTGTCTCTCTGCACGTACCCCAGTCTCAAGCAATCAGATGCACTTGTCCCTCCCCTCCCTGTGACTGTTTGCTCTATTCGCACGCACCACAGGAGAAGATCTTCTGTCTGTTCTACCCTATCTTCAACCGTAATTGTACTGTTAAAATTGCAGAATCGCCGTCAGGCCTATTTGCTATGCCCCATACTGTTCAATGTATTTCATGCACTTACTCTGCCTGTGCAGACTATTATTGTCTCTGTTTTTAAAGGGCTCTGAGCGACTGCTGTTTTTTCCTTGTGTTCCCAACCTCCTTGAGTGCTTTGAAACACGTGCCTGTGTATAGGCACTATATAAGTAAACAATACAATACAAGATTGTGAGTGTTGGATGAGGGAGTCAGAAGGCCAGGCAGAAAGGAGATAGCAGAGGGGATGGTAGGGATGGCGCTAGAAGCTGGGAGAAAGGATGACTTCCATTTGTGAAGATTTCAACATAAGGCGGTGGAGTGCCACCCAGTGATGAACTGCAGTGAGACAGTTCAGAATCTTTTCCGAGATGGCTTGGGTGCAGGAGGGAAGGAGAAAAACATTTGAGCGCCATTGGCAAAATGGTGATAGTGAAAGCCAAAGGATGAGACATGACTTTCTAGGGCATTGGTATAGAGGGTGAAGAGGAGAGGTCCAAAGACGTACTCTGAGTGCATGCCAATGGGTTGAGGGATGGGAACAGAGGTTTGCGGGTTCCAAAAGATTTTAAAGGCTCGACCTTCCATGTAGAAGGCGATCCAAGCAATAGCAGGTTTGTGGAACCCAAGGTTAAGGTAGAGACTATTTTGCGTAGCAATTGTCCATCAAAAATAACCAAAATTTATACTGAAGAGGTACAAACAGAGGGCAAAAATACAGTTATTGTATACTTTTAAAACGAAAATATATATATTTTGTTTGTTTTTTCTAAGAAGGAGGTTATTGTTGAGCCATATCAACTTTGTTTTCAAAATGATTTGTTTTTTTGTCAGTGACCCTCATTACGGGTCCGCCAGTCACCCTGCCGGGGCTAGCGGCGGGTTGCCGCCGGACCTGTAATATTTTACCGGCACCTGACTTCCCGGTGCCACCAGCTCATTACAGATCCAGCGGCCTGAGAAGTCAGGCGCCAGCAAATTGTGAGTCCCATTGGGACTCCATGGGAGTGAGGACACAGAAGCACCAGCACTGTTCGCAGCGGTGCAGGTGCTACCGTGAATAGTGAAAGGAAGCGCCCCCAATTTCAGCACGATCCTCCCCGCAATGAGAGACAATAAGGGACTCTCCCGTAGTGGGAATAAGACCAAGACAGAGTGCGGGTGAGCGTAAGTAGGAGTTTATCCAAAGATTAGGGCATGCAAAGAACTCTGCAACCTCCGAGAGCGCTCTGTCTGACAATAGCAAAGACAGGCGTATTTCTAATACAAAAAACGTCATCAGAACCTACACACTATAGGGGGCACAAGTTAATTGGGATTGGGTGGCGTCGACTAACTATAGGTGTTGCTGCAGCGTGGTTGGTCTTGGCGTGAGGACGTCACTGGTCAGCCTCGTGGGTTGGGTTGGGCCTGGCAGGCCAGCTTGAGGTCATCCGAGCGGTGTTGGTATGCTGGGGCAGCCTGTGACAAAGATGAATACCTTTCCTGACTCGTTTGCCCTAGGCCATGCACACTGCAGTTATTCAAGAAACGACATCTAAGTTCAACAATAAATCGCTCAGTAGTTTGTCTTACAAGATAAACGCAACACATGAGGAATGCACCTCGTGAGAGGTCCGGTGGTTGTCGGTTGGGGTGAGATTTACCTGTGTCCTACTGACCGGTATTTTAGGTCGAGGGGCTGGGCTCTGGGGCCTGAGCCGAATGATACATGTCTGTCTGCCGCGTTAGAAGTTATTATATAAATGGGTCTCTGAGTCTTGTCCCAGTGATGGGGGTCGTCTTTGCACGGGGTCATGATTCTTGGGGTGGTCTAGGGGGAGGGTTGTGGAATTTACGAGAGGGTGCTGGTAGATCAGTGGATTCAAACGTGGGTTTATTACCGTGCTGTAAATAACACAGGTGGCGGGCTGTGGCCTTGGGTGCGGTACCGGGGCCTCTGACTCTCTGAAGCGGCTCCAGCTTGGTTGGGGGAGGTGAGGGAGCGCGGCACAGGCCTTAGCTTCCTTATCTGGCAGGCTTGGTAGGGTGGGAGGGAGAATGGCCTTGCATATATTCACAAAGGTTTTTTCCTCGTGCGTTGCTAACTTTTGAATGCGGAACTTTTATAATGTTCCGCCTTATTTTGATGTTTTTTAAACACACATATATATATTTCAATTTCGTTACACATTTCTTTAATACAGTCGGTCCGAGTACCTTTTCGTTACCTAACATTATATTTACTACATGGTGTGATTATTTTATGTACATTAAACGTTACACGAGGTAGTTCTAGGTTATGGCCTACAGAAATTGATGCTCGCTGCTTTAGGTGATTGAGAAAACATATATGAGTTCAGGTTTCTACATAAAATTGTAAGAACACTTATACAGATAAAGGCTATACATTTGGTCGACATCTTTCTCTGTGGTTATAGCAGCACTAGTCCAGACCTGGGGTGGTATCATGTAACGTTGCATCTTTATAGTTCATTCACAGTTTGCAGGATCTGTTTAAACAGAGGTAGTTCATTAATACCAATACTTGAATTATTTTCTACTTTCTTCAGCTAACAATGCTTCAGCTTGTTTTTTCATCACCCTGGCCTCGCGGACCAGGTCGTGCGGGGTGCAATATTACATGGTGAACGATGAAATGTTACAGTGTTAACATCTCGGGTTAGCTCATACCCGGCTTTCTCATGGGAACGCGCTCGCAGCGGATCTACCAGGGCTACTGCGGCGGCAGGGATGCATGAAAGGCCCTCCAAAGGTGGGGGCCTCGTTACAGTGTGCTGAACTCACGCCATGTTTGCTATACAAGATGGCTTCTAGGCCTAACTGAATTTTGGTATATGCAGGGAACGGATACGTGTGGGCAATGTCGTCGGCGGGTGACCCCTCCTCCACCTGGGCCCGGGTGGCATGAGGGGACGGCCACCGAGTCATGGTCCTCACCTGGGGAGAAGGCTGCAGGTGAGGAGGGCCTCGCGGCCAGTCCTCCCCTACATTTCCCCCCTTTCGTTACTAAAGTAACAAATTCTTTAGCTCTTCTAATCTTCTACATTCTTGCTCCTCTATCACTGCGTCATCCCATGCAGGTGTTCCTTTTCTAGGCATCCAGGCTCTGCATACCCCCCTCAAGCTCTCACCTCTTCTAGCATACTCATCTGGGGTACATGTTAAATATATACAGTCACCAGTTCCTTCCAAGTCTACCCAGACCTCCTCATACCATTCTAGTTCCACATCTCGGGGTTCTTTGATAGTGGTGTGCCATAGTTTATCTACTATGTACTTATCACGGCACATAGGCACTAACTGGTATCTGGGAGTGTTATCTGTTCCTGTCTGTACATGTACCTCTTGTGTCGCCTTAATTGTACCACCAGAGTTGCCCATTGTCACCATCATCATTGCACCGTTAGGGACTGCGTTAGCACAACATCGGAGGCCCACCTGGCACAGGCAGAACACCACGAGGAGGACCACCACAACTGGTATCAAGAACTTCATCGCCATTCCAAGCCATGACGGAACCCAGGAGAAGATATTGTCGAACCATGAGCTATCTTTAGCCCCACCTTCCAGCTTCATCTTCTCTCCCAGGTTATGTACTGCTTCAATGACGTGAGACAGGGACCCATTTTCTGCGTCTTCAGAAGGTACGAACGTGCAGCACGCACTTCCTATTTTTCGGCAAACACCTCCATCGATCGCTGTTAGCAGGTCCAGAACATACCTGTTCTGCATGGTCATTAGTCGCAGAGCTCGTAGTTCCACCTTTATTATGTTGAACCCCTCTTCAGTGTCATTGGCCAGCTGAATCAGTTCCCACCGTGTGATCTGGAGCCATTTTGCATTTGCTCTTGCTTGGACACTTGAAACTAGTGAGGCAAAAAATGTTTCCACGGAGCTGAACAGGCGATACCTGTCTGGGATCTGTGCCAATAAATCGGATGATGCTTGTGATATGTAGTTTGATGCTCGCTTGTTCCGTGATAGTTCCTCTTCTTTCCCTCCGGAGGACAGGACATAGAGGTGCGCTTCGGCAGTGGGAGACGTCGCATCCTTGTTCACGTTTCCTTGCGTCCTTTTATTTTCGTCGACGTGACTTTCTGGAATCACCATTAGGGCCGAATGCAAAGTGGCCATTGAGCAGCTGCCACTCCATGCCTGGGGAAGGTGCAAGTAAGCCTGATTCCCGCATACCCAGTATGTGTCCATTAGTGCTGCTGTTCCTTTTTTCATGTCTGGGATGGTGAGAGTTTTGTTACAGTTTTTATTCGTTCCCATTGCCACATTTCCTTCTCCCTTGAAACATAGTTCGTTTTGTATTTCACTTTGTAGCTTGAAGGGTTTCTCCATCGCTGTTACCCATGTTAGTTTAGAGATGTGTTCTTTCCATATTGGTAAGCACGTTTTTTCCATCCACCGCAGCTTGTCTGGTTGGACACCTTTCAGTGCTTCCGCTTTGCACAGTACTTCTTCATCTTTCCATTTGTTTTCGGAAAACAGCGTCCCTTGTATTGCAAAGAAAGGTTCTTTAAGACAGACCACTCCAGACGCTTTTGAATAGCACGTTTTGCTGTCCTGTATCATTTTGAAAGAGACATCGTGTGCTTGAAAGGTGTTCTTTATTCTACACAGTGTGAGATGAAGGAGACATTGGGCATCCACAATGGGCAATTCTCTTGGCAACAACACTTTGGGCGTACCTGATGCATGGGGGATAAGCGAACAGACATAGCAGCTTTCATTGGTTGTCTGTTTAGCTGTTGTACTCATATCTGCATACCATTTATTTGCTTGGTGGGGGTGTCGTGGGTCTTCCATCTTATCTAATCCTAACCCATAATACTCATCATACCCCTTCCTGCTTGTCTCTCTTCTTCGCCTACTTCTCTCCCCTCTCCTATACCTTTTAGTTTCGATAGGTGAAAGAATAGGCCCCCCTTTCTCATTCCCTCCCCCCTTTTCCAATTCCTCATATATGAATTTGTGTTCTGTCATCGTAATTACTTTTCCATTTTCCTCAATAAACAACAAGTCGCTGTTCTGTATCGGGGCGGGAAGGGTAGTGGGGCTGTTATATATTTCAGGTAGGACCATTGTGTCATTTTTCATATCTTTATCTCTTGATTGTAACGGGGCAGCAGTGGATGGTGTAGTGTAGTAACCCCAAACAAGACGTGATCCATCCCAGACCAAAAAATCACCTTCTTTGATATTCATACTTGTAATTGAATTCGTGCCAGGGGCAAGGGTGGTGTTGCTCCCCTCTCCCCCCTCGTTCATCTCGGTAGAGATGAACGCTATGACCCAATATGTTACTAGGCAAAACATTGAGATGAAAAACACAATAACACACATTGATAAACCACATTCGTATGAATATGTCAATCTATCCACTAACATTTCTCTAAACCTAACAAATCTATTAGTTGCAGGCTGCCCATTCGATGCCATAGTAAATCCTGTTTGAAACATAAAAGTGCATTAAGTACAACAAACATGTAAACATTTATAACGTTGTGACATTTTTTTTTTTTTTTTTTGTCCGACAAAGTATGGGAGTGGGTGAGGGAGGGGGTGTGTCCACAGACAAGGTAGCTTTGCAATCATTATTATTCGTACATTATTTCTCATATGAAGAGGAAAGTTGAGAGAAAAAACTTTTTTTAAAACAAAAAACCCTACAAAACCCTTTAAAAGTTGTAAAAAATTACATATATATATATATACACATATTTATTTCAGTACACTTGTCGTGTGCCAGTCGCGGCCAATGTTCATCACTTAATGCACACAAAATTTCCATCATTCATTCTGCACCACTTCATTGTCCGCAGTTGCCTGTGCCTCGTCCTGTACCTCACCTTCCACGGCGCTATAGGCTCTGCGTACGTCTGTCAAATGTACCCAATATCGTAGGCCCTTCACCTTTACTGCTGTGGGTGTACAAAACACTACTTCGTAAGGGCCATGGAAACGTGGCGCATTCCACCTTCGCACAAAACTTCTGACATATATGTGGTCACCAGGCATTAGTTGTAATGGGTTTTCAGGCAGTCTCTCTGTTTCTGTTGTGTTCCCCTCCTCTCTTGTAGAGGGGGGGGCTAGTTGCTTTGCAATTACGCGCGCTGCCCGTGTCAGTTTTTTCAAATACTCTGTGAACTCCTCCCCCAATAACGCTGCACTTCTGTGTGCATCAGAACGTTCACGGAGAGGCGAATGCGCTGTGTGCATTCTCCTTCCCGTGACGATCTCATGCGGGGACAAATGGTGGTCTTTGCTGGGCTGGTTTCGTAACTCGAACAGGGCCAAGGGCAGGCAGTACATCCAGGTCTTTTTAAGGGAAAAACACAGTTTTGACAATCTGCTTTTTAACAGACCGTTCATCTTTTCCACTACGCCATTACTTTGAGGATGATAAATCGAACATAATTTGTGCTTTATTCCCAATAGCGTAGTCACTTCCTTGAATAGTTCATTAACAAAATGTGTGCCGTTGTCTGAGCGAATAACGTCGCAAATCCCCCAGCGCGGGAACACTTCCCGCACTAGGAACTTCGCGGCGCCCTTCGCGTCTGGGCGCGCACAGGGGCCTGCCTCCACCCACCTCGAAAATGGACATACAACCACAATCATGTAGCGAGCCCCGTTACATCTTTCTCCCATGTCTACATAATCAATGTGGAGCTCCCTGAATGGACCATTTGGTTTTGGTATCGTTCCTCTCAGTGTGCGCAATGTCATACCTGAGTTGTAAATTTGACATGTCGTGCATTCTAAAGCCAGCCTGGTGATGTGTTCATGGAGGCAAGGTGCAAACCAATCTTCTTGTATGTCTGCCATTATGTGTTGCTTTGCGTTATGTGCGGGAAAGTGTAGTTGTTGAAATGCTATTTCTAACAATGTAACTGGCATTACCGCTTTTCCTGAACTTTTTTGTCGCCACAATAAATCAGTCGGCGATTTGCTGCATCCCCTTTTAGTCCACAGCAATTTTTCTTCTGCACTAGCTCCCTCTTGCAGCTCTATAATTTCCTGCGTGGGCATCATGTTGTATCCTGTGGGGACCTCTTGGCTTGCTGTGTGGTGCAACATGTACTCTCCTACTGCACCTTTATGTAAATACGAAGCTTCTTTGGCAGCGGCGTCTGCTGCCGCGTTCCCCAAAGATATAAAATCTGTATTTGTGGTGTGGGCTTGGCATTTTACGATGGCCACTGCCGTGGGCTCTTGCAGGGCCTCAATCAGTTCTTTTAATAATTCTGCATGTTGAACTGGTGTTCCATCTGCTCGTCGAAACCCTCTCCGCCCCCACCGTGCCAACCCGCCGTGTACTGTTGTTGTCATGTATGCTGAGTCGGTATATATAGTCACTGCGCACCCCTTGGCGGCATGCAAGGCTTCTATTAGCGCTATTAGTTCTGCTGCTTGGGCTGAATAGTGTGATGGGAGGCGGTGTTGCACTAGTGTCTCGTATTCATCTTCTTCTAATCGTACAACTGCCATACCCACATGTTTCTCTCCTGTCTCCATGTCTATTGATGCTGACCCGTCCACGAAATACACCTCTCCCTCGTTCAGGGCATTCTCAGAAATTACTTGATCTTGACCTTCGTCACCTGTGTATGTAGCGCAATTGTGGTTCTGCATGTCCTCTACGGTGCACGCCTCTGTGATGAATGTGGCCGGGTTCACTGTTTTACATCTTACTATATGGATGTTTGCGCTGGACAGTATTATTTCATATGCTGTGGCTCGTTGTGTCGTCAATGTGCTCTTTGATCGCTCTAATATTGCAAATAGTGAGTGTTCCACAAACAATGTCACAGGACAGCCCATCACTATTGTGGCACTTTTCTCAATTGCGAACGCGGCTGCAGCTAGGGATTGTTCGCACGCGAAATGACCTTGCATAACTGCGTCTAGGGTGCCACTATAGTAAGCCAGTGGTTTGTGCCCTAACGATGTCTTTTGTGTCAGTACTGCTGTCATCAGTGTTCCTTTGCAGTGTGAAAATAAGAAGAATTTGCGCCCATAATCTGGATTTGCCAGTACTGGAGCGCTTGATATCAGCTCTTTTAGTGAGTTAAATGCTGTGTTCATCTCTTCTGTCCATTCTATGTGTTTGTTTTCCTGCTGTGCCTCTTTTAGTGCCTGTAACAAGGGCCTTGTGTATGCTGCGTAATCCAATATCCATGCTCGGCAATAGTTGCACATACCCAGAAATTTCTGCATCTCTTTTACTGTTTTGGGTACCCCCACTGCTCTAATCGCCTGTGCCCTGTCTGGTATGATCCGCTTGCCATCCTTTGATATCAGCTGTCCCAAGTATAGGACCTCTGTCAGACAGTATTGTAACTTCCCTTTGTCCACCTTGTACCCTTTATTGGCCAATAATGTCAGGAGTGTTATTGAGTCCTTTCTACACTCCTCCTCAGTTTGTGCACAAACCAATAAATCATCAACGTACTGAATCACTGTGCTTTCTACAGACAAATTCCCCAGATCTTCATGTAGTACTCTGTTGAATATGCTTGGGCTCTCGCAGTATCCTTGTGGTAGTCTGCAGTGTTCGAACCTCCTCCCCCCTAGTGTAAACGCTGTTAAGTACCTGCTCTCTTCTGCTAAGAGAATCGAGAAAAATGCATTTTTTAAGTCAATAACTGTGAAGTGGGATGCCGTTTTCGGAATGTTGCACAGTATTGTCGCTGGGTTCGGGACTAAAGGGAACTCCTTCTGAATCACATCATTGAGTGGGCGTAAATCTTGTATCATCCTCCATGAACCTCCCTTCGCCTTTTTAATCGGGTAAATGCATGTGTTGCATGGGGAGTTTGAGGGCACTATTATTCCTTGTGCTAGCAGTGCATCTAGTGTCTCTCTGATCCCTTCTTCTGCTTCGCGTGACAATGGATATTGTTTTACCCGGGGTAGAATTGCTCCCTGTTTCAGTTTTATTACCACAGGCTGAACCCCATGTAATAACCCCACATCATGGGGGCCATTTGTCCATATGTTAGTGGGTACTAACCTCATGTCGTCATCAAAAAATGCATGTGGTGCTCCTACTACTGCCATTAATTCAACTTGAGTTTTTCTGGCTGTAACTACAATGTCGCACGGCATTGCTAGTTCCATCACTATTTCGCCATCTGTCTCAGTGTCAGAAAATAGCTCCTCGTCCGAGAGCTCCCTCAGTGGGATATTTGCATTTGTACACAGTACTGTCCGCCACTCACATCCTTCCATGTCAACGCCAATCACACATATTCTGTTTGCTGACACGTGTACTGCGTGTAAATCCAACGATAGCACTGACCCGGGAGCAGTGTCGGGGCTTGCTATGGGGCGGAAAAGGAATTCGGCTGGAATCCTCCAATCCATCCTTTTTAGTTCTGGTACTATGAGAGCCAATGTTCTCATGCCCTCAACAAACATCTCCTCGTTTCTTGGTAACCCTCTGATCTCTTGCATGATTGTGTGGCCGTGTATTACTGTTAATATGCGGAGGGGGCATATTCCTGGCGTTGAACATACAATACCGCTCCCTGTGAATGATATTGTCATATTTAGTTTGCTTAAGAGATCTCTCCCCAGCAAATTAATGGGAGAGTGTTCATAGTACAGTAAGGGTGCTTTCACTGTTTTACCCCCCACTGTCACATCCAATGCCTCTGTGTAAGGAACTTCAATTACAGCCCCAGAGAACCCCTGCGTCTCTAACGTTCTATTAGATAACGGGAACCGGCCCTCTCTAATGCATGATTTCTCCGCTCCCGAATCCACCATGAATATGAACTGCTTGTCTCCTATCTGCGCCCCTATCAATGGTTCCTCTGATGCATTGTGGGTCGTAGATAGTACTGGACACGCAAGTGCTCTCTGTGGGCTGTCCTATGCGGGGTGTCTCATTGCCCCCCCTTGATCAAAAATGTTCCCCGAAACTACTGACACCCCGCTGTAAGGTGCGGGAGCAGGAGCTCCGTTAGCTACTGTGGCGAAAGTGTTACCTGGCGTGTATTGCATATTGTCATTATTCTGTGGGTGGTTTTGTGTTCTGTACTGATGTCCGTGTAGTTGTGCGTTACTTCTTTGTCCTACATTTTCCGGTTGTTGGTATTGTCCCATGGGGAGGCCATAGGGGCTTCCTGGGTGGGGGTGACCGTACTGTTCTATCTCCTGGAACCTGTTGTTTTGTCTGCTCCTGCACTCTCTTGAGTAGTGCCCCCATCTCCCACAATTCCAGCAGCTCCCCTGTGGGCCTCTGGGACCCTGCCACCCATTTCCTCCCATTCCTCCATACCCTTGTCCTCCTCTTCGGCCCCTGTACCCACCTCTTCCCCCTCTTGGGGCCCACTCTTGCCACGTTGGACCTCCGTTCTGCTCCTGCTCAGCCCACTGTCGTTGTCCTTGTCCTGCCCAATTTGCTGCTATTCTTCCTTGTATTGCTATTTGCCCCTCCTCTCCTTCTTCTCCCTCCCTCATGAGTGGGAGCCCTGCTACCGCTGCTGCAACCTTCACCAGTTTTGATTGTACCAACTTTGCCTCGTCTGCCAACCTTCTCTGTGCTACTTCCTTCTCTCTCTCTTTAATTCTTTTGCAATGGTGCACTATTATACTTTGGATCTCTGGCCACCCCTTTGCCTCAACGCCCGCTATTTTATCGAGTGCCTTCTGCACCTCTTTTGGGAGCCCTCTCTTAATGATGAAATAGAATAGAGATGTGGATTGGTGCCAGGGCTCTCCACATCTCCTGCACCCGGAGAATGTAATCCATAGCATCTTCCCCGTCATTCATTGTACATTGCATCACTGACTGCAAGTCAGGGGTATCTGGGAATGTCTCCCTCAGTGCGTCCCACACCCTTGCTCGCACTGTATTAAAGGAAGCCCCATCATGGCGATCACAGTCCAACGTCACTGCCGGGAAACCAGCCTTAGCCCATACTCTGTCCGCTTGATCTCCTACTGCTGTTACTAGTAGGCTTTTCACATCGCCTACTGCCAACGGTATGCCGGCGGTATGTTTCTCAAATGCATATATCCACTTGCTCGCCCCTCCTGACAGCTGGGGCAATAATTTCATTAAATTAGCCTTATCCATCTGAGCCCATGGTATATAGTTTGGTCTTCCCCCCCCCTGTGTATCGATGGAAGTTGTAGCTTCCCTTTTGAGGTTGCACCCTCCCTTTCCTTAGTCGCTGCGGACTCTAACGACGCCATCTTCCCCACCCTATTTCTTAGTCGTCCCATCCATTCGTCGTCTATAGTCCCTAGCGAACATGCACCGTCCACCTCCTCGCTTTCCCCCCCTACTGCCATACTCAACCTATCACTCTCATCCAATCCTCCTCTGACATCACATAACAAGTCCTCTCTGATCCCTCTCTCTCGTGATACATCACCAATGCTCCCTTCTACTGCTCCTATCTCTATTATTCGCGTCGGCTCTTCCTCAATTCTGAACAGTATTTCTCCCTTTTTCCATCCTTCCTCGATGTGCCTACTTTCGCTCGACGCTCTAGACGTGCGTCCCGATTGTATAGGGGTGCACGCCGTGCGCTCACATATGTCTTTTATTCTTGAGAGCTCATCCCTTGCCACAGTAAGCCTTGACTCTAAGTCACTTGTTAGCTTCTCTATATCCACTCTCTGTGTACTTCCCTGGGCGCGCTCTCTGGTGTTTTCGTATGGTGGGGGGGCTGTTGGTCTTTGTAGTGTACCAGTTGTGGGGGGAGGCACATAAGTAGGGTCGCTATATCCTGCTGCGGGGGCTGGTTTAGGTAATATCGGGTACAAACTAATCACCTCTGTAGGTTGTTCCGTACTTAGCTGTTCCTTTTCCTCTCTTGGGATCATCAGTGGATTATCTGTGGTGGGAGGGAGATCACTATTTGGTGCCGGAGCTTTGGGTGGTGGTACTTCCTCAAACAATCTCCAGAGGTCTAATATCTCCTTCCTATTTTGCCACTGCTTCCCCTTATACTTGAGGCTGATGCATGCTCGTACCATATCAAGAACGCTTTTGTCAAAAGACCCTCCCTCGGGCCAAATCTGGGGCAGACCCTCCCCTTTCAATTCTGTCACCCATTGATCGTGATATTTATTTATTCGTTCAGCGTATCCCGGTAAGCTTTTACAAATATGTGACAGGGGAGTTTCGGCCCCCATATTCTAAATCTCTAACACAGTCGTGTCCACCTTTTTTACTTTTAGTTGGGTGTAGATATGTATATGTATACCTGTATGGCACAGACAAGGGCGGACCTCTCAAAAATTATCACCCAGTTTTATTCACTGCGCAAGTCCTTTCTCACTTACCATAGCTCATCTCCTTCTCATTCCCATACACTCTCATGTGATTTCACTCGCAACTGATCAAATACCAGTTTTGGTCAACACTCTCTGGCGCCACCTCGCGGTCAACCGTTCGTCTCCAACACTCACACGGTGCGCGCACCCTTCGCAATGCTTTCCACTCACACCTCATCTTTTTTCCTCCCTTTCCTCCCTGGCCAGCTGTCCCTGTTTTTCTGCTAAAGTTACTATGTTCACGTCTGTACGTGCCACTACTTAATCCCCACTCCTACAAATGTGCTCCCTATTTTATAGTTCTTCTACAAGTATATTCACCTTATACCCTTTTCGCTTTCTCCCCCTGCCCCGTGGAATGGAAAAAAGAAATAGAGAGAGTAGCTATTACTAAAAAAATATTCCCGGTGTCTCCCTCTGCCAGACACCAATAACTTATGTCTTACTTCTTCATATATTCCCAGTACTAGTTTAGATAGCACTATGCGGCGCCGCCTTCCATCCCCTTTCGGAGCTAGGTTTCCGTCACTTCTACCACTTCACTGATTTCTTACTCCTAATGGCCATATGCAAAGAAAAGATAAAGAAAGTTTCAAGACCCGTCTTTAGTAGACCCCCGTTATTCTTCTCCTCTACCTGTCCCCGTTCCTCTGTTCACAATTTCCCCTCCCTTCCCCTTTACGATCGCTCGCACTCAGTACTCACGTGCCCGTCTTGAACCGATAGTCTCCGAAACTGGGTCCGTCCAGGCGGTGTCACCGGTAACTCAACGGTCAGCCCCTGGCTCCGGCGAGCGGCACTCAAAGGGGATTTTTTTCCAATCGGGATCCCGTACCCTTTCTCATTGAGTGCGCACTTCTTATTGTGCCAGTCGCCGTTGGCGGGCAGCCTCCCGGAGCCGGCTCACCGTGCGTATCCCTTCTCGACCGGAGATTCTCGTGCTACAAGGGGGTCGTTAAAAGGGAGTTAGGAAAAATAATTTGGAGATATCACGCTATCGGGGTCACCACTGAAAGGAAGCGCCCCCAATTTCAGCACGATCCTCCCCGCAATGAGAGACAATAAGGGACTCTCCCGTAGTGGGAATAAGACCAAGACAGAGTGCGGGTGAGCGTAAGTAGGAGTTTATCCAAAGATTAGGGCATGCAAAGAACTCTGCAACCTCCGAGAGCGCTCTGTCTGACAATAGCAAAGACAGGCGTATTTCTAATACAAAAAACGTCATCAGAACCTACACACTATAGGGGGCACAAGTTAATTGGGATTGGGTGGCGTCGACTAACTATAGGTGTTGCTGCAGCGTGGTTGGTCTTGGCGTGAGGACGTCACTGGTCAGCCTCGTGGGTTGGGTTGGGCCTGGCAGGCCAGCTTGAGGTCATCCGAGCGGTGTTGGTATGCTGGGGCAGCCTGTGACAAAGATGAATACCTTTCCTGACTCGTTTGCCCTAGGCCATGCACACTGCAGTTATTCAAGAAACGACATCTAAGTTCAACAATAAATCGCTCAGTAGTTTGTCTTACAAGATAAACGCAACACATGAGGAATGCACCTCGTGAGAGGTCCGGTGGTTGTCGGTTGGGGTGAGATTTACCTGTGTCCTACTGACCGGTATTTTAGGTCGAGGGGCTGGGCTCTGGGGCCTGAGCCGAATGATACATGTCTGTCTGCCGCGTTAGAAGTTATTATATAAATGGGTCTCTGTGTCTTGTCCCAGTGATGGGGGTCGTCTTTGCACGGGGTCATGATTCTTGGGGTGGTCTAGGGGGAGGGTTGTGGAATTTACGAGAGGGTGCTGGTAGATCAGTGGATTCAAACGTGGGTTTATTACCGTGCTGTAAATAACACAGGTGGCGGGCTGTGGCCTTGGGTGCGGTACCGGGGCCTCTGACTCTCTGAAGCGGCTCCAGCTTGGTTGGGGGAGGTGAGGGAGCGCGGCACAGGCCTTAGCTTCCTTATCTGGCAGGCTTGGTAGGGTGGGAGGGAGAATGGCCTTGCATATATTCACAAAGGTTTTTTCCTCGTGCGTTGCTAACTTTTGAATGCGGAACTTTTATAATGTTCCGCCTTATTTTGATGTTTTTTAAACACACATATATATATTTCAATTTCGTTACACATTTCTTTAATACAGTCGGTCCGAGTACCTTTTCGTTACCTAACATTATATTTACTACATGGTGTGATTATTTTATGTACATTAGACGTTACACGAGGTAGTTCTAGGTAATGGCCTACAGAAATTGATGCTCGCTGCTTTAGGTGATTGAGAAAACATATATGAGTTCAGGTTTCTACATAAAATTGTAAGAACACTTATACAGATAAAGGCTATACATTTGGTCGACATCTTTCTCTGTGGTTATAGCAGCACTAGTCCAGACCTGGGGTGGTATCATGTAACGTTGCATCTTTATAGTTCATTCACAGTTTGCAGGATCTGTTTAAACAGAGGTAGTTCATTAATACCAATACTTGAATTATTTTCTACTTTCTTCAGCTAACAATGCTTCAGCTTGTTTTTTCATCACCCTGGCCTCGCGGACCAGGTCGTGCGGGGTGCAATATTACATGGTGAACGATGAAATGTTACAGTGTTAACATCTCGGGTTAGCTCATACCCGGCTTTCTCATGGGAACGCGCTCGCAGCGGATCTACCAGGGCTACTGCGGCGGCAGGGATGCATGAAAGGCCCTCCAAAGGTGGGGGCCTCGTTACAGTGTGCTGAACTCA